>NC_080597.1:20700888-21011365 GCF_027887145.1 Ammospiza caudacuta
CGGCGTGATTGCGCAAAGACGATTGTACCGGTCACAGTGCTCTCTTAGCGCGGCTTCTGCCGAAAGAAGCCCGGGAGCGGCTCTTAGCTCCGGAGAGCATTGTACCTTCGTCTTTAGCGTCTATTGTGGTCTACATCTTAGCAAAAAGCTTTTCCACTATGTCTGGCAAGGAAAACCTGCGCCCACAAAGAAAATATCTCCCATCGTGTTCTAACGTTGCATGGAGGTCTGCCAAGTGCTTGGCATGAAGAAAAGAAAAGTTGTCCAAAACAGCTTCCAATCGAATATTCATGTGATTGGAAAAGTCAGGAGAGTGGTAAGGTACTGTTTTCTATCAGTTGGCAAGCTGCGCACACAATCCCAATGTAATACAGCATCCTTCTTCACCTTTCCGATGCTGCCGCTCTCTCCGGCTCCTGGAGCCGAAGAAGTGGCTTCTTCGCGCAAAGACGATTGTACCGGTCACAGTGCTCTCTTAGCGCGGCTTCTGCCGAAAGAAGCCCGGGAGCGGCTCTTAGCTCCGGAGAGCATCGTACCTTCGTCTTTAGCGTCTTTTGTGGTCTACATCTTAGCAGAAAGCTTTTCCACTACGTCTGGCAAGGAGAAAGTGTGCCAGCACAGAAAACATCTCCCATCGTGTTCTAACGTTGCACGGAGGTCTGCCAAGTGCTTGGCATGAAGAAAAGAAAAGTTGTCCAAAACAGCTTCCAATGGAATATTCATGTGATTGGAAAAGTCAGGAGAGTGGTAAGGTACTGTTTTCTATCAGTTGGCAAGCTGCGCACACAATCCCAATGTAATACAGCATCCTTCTTCACGTTTCCGATGCTGCCGCTCTCTCCGGCTCCTGGAGCCGAAGAAGCGGCTTCTTCGCGCAAAGACGATTGTACCGGTCACAGTGCTCTCTTAGCGCGGCTTCTGCTGAAAGAAGCCCGGGAGCGGCTCTTAGCTCCGGAGAGCATCGTACCTTCGTCTTTAGCGTCTTTTGTGGTCTACATGTTAGCAAAATGCTTTTCCACTACGTCTGGCAAGGAGAAAGTGTGCCAGCACAGAAAACATCTCCCATCGTGTTCTAACGTTGCACGGAGGTCTGCCAAGTGCTTGGCATGAAGAAAAGAAAAGTTGTCCAAAACAGCTTCCAATGGAATATTCATGTGATTGGAAAAGTCAGGAGAGTGGTAAGGTACTGTTTTCTATCAGTTGGCAAGCTGCGCACACAATCCCAATGTAATACAGCATCCTTCTTCACGTTTCTGATGCTGCCGCTCTCTCCGGCTCCTGGAGCCGAAGAAGCGGCTTCTTCGCGCAAAGACGATTGTACCGGTCACAGTGCTCTCTTAGCGCGGCTTCTGCTGAAAGAAGCCCGGGAGCGGCTCTTAGCTCCGGAGAGCATCGTACCTTCGTCTTTAGCGTCTTTTGTGGTCTACATCTTAGCAAAAAGCTTTTCCACTACGTCTGGAAAGGAGAAACTGTGCCAGCGCAAAAAATATCTCCCATCGTGTTCTAACGTTGCACGGATTTCTGCCAAATGCTTGGCATGAAGAAAAGAAAAGTTGTCCAAAAGAGCTTCCAATCGAATATTCATGTGATTGGAAAAGTCAGGAGAGTGGTAAGGTACTGTTTTCTATCAGTTGGCAAGCTGCGCACACAATCCCAGTGCAATACAGCATCCTTCTTCACCTTTCTGATGCTGCCGCTCTCTCCGGCTCCTGGAGCCGAAGAAGCGGCTTCTTCGCGCAAAGACGATTGTACCGGTCACAGTGCTCTCTTAGCGCGGCTTCTGCCGAAAGAAGCCCGGGAGCGGCTCTTAGCTCCGGAGAGCATCGTACCTTCGTCTTTAGCGTCTTTTGTGGTCTACATCTTAGCAGAAAGCTTTTCCACTATGTCTGGCAAGGAAAACCTGCGCCAGCACAGAAAAAATCTCCCATCGTGTTCTGGACGTTGCACGGAGGTCTGCCAAGTGTTTGAGAAGAAGAGAAGAAAAGTTGTCCAAAACAGCTTCCAATGGAATATTCATGTGATTGGAAAAGTCAGGAGAGTGGTAAGGTACTGTTTTCTATCAGTTGGCAAGCTGCGCACACAATCCCAATGTAATACAGCATCCTTCTTCACCTTTCCGATGCTGCCGCTCTCTCCGGCTCCTGGAGCCGAAGAAGCGGCTTCTTCGCGCAAAGACGATTGTACCGGTCACAGTGCTCTCTTAGCGCGGCTTCTGCCGAAAGAAGCCCGGGAGCGGCTCTTAGCTCCGGAGAGCATCGTACCTTCGTATTTAGCGTCTTTTGTGGTCTACATCTTAGCAGAAAGCTTTTCCACTATGTTTGGCAAGGAGAAAGTGTGCCAACACAGAAAACATCTCCCATCGTCTTCTAACGTTGCACGGAGGTCTGCCAAGTGCTTGGCATGAAGAAAAGAAAAGTTGTCCAAAACAGCTTCCAATGGAATATTCATGTGATTGGAAAAGTCAGGAGAGTGGTAAGGTACTGTTTTCTATCAGCTGGCAAGCTGCGCACACAAACCCAATGTAATACAGCATCCTTCTTCACCTTTCCGAAGCTGCCGCTCTCTCCGGCTCCTGGAGCCGAAGAAGCGGCTTCTTCGCGCAAAGACGATTGTACCGGTCACAGTGCTCTCTTAGCGCGGCTTCTGCCGAAAGAAGCCCGGGAGCGGCTCTTAGCTCCGGAGAGCATCGTACCTTCGTCTTTAGCGTCTTTTGTGGACTACACCTTAGCAAAAAGCTTTTCCACTATGTCTGGCAAGGAGAAACTGTGCCAGCACATAAAATATCTCCCATCGTGTTCTAACGTTGCACGGATGTCTGCCAAGTGCTTGGCATGAAGAAAAGAAATGTTATCCAAAAGAGCTTCCAATCGAATATTCATGTGATTAGAAAAGTCAGGAGAGTGGTAAGGTACTGTTTTCTATCAGTTGGCAAGCTGCGCACACAATCCCAGTGCAATACAGCATCCTTCTTCACCTTTCCGATGCTGCCGCTCTCTCCGGCTCCTGGAGTCGAAGAAGCGGCTTGTTCGCGCAAAGACGATTGTACCGGTCACAGTGCTCTCTTAGCGCAGCTTCTGCCGAAAGAAGCCCGGGAGCGGCTCTTAGCTCCGGAGAGCATCGTACCTTCGTCTTTAGCGTCTTTTGTGGTCTACATCTTAGCAAAACGCTTTTCCACTATGTCTGGCAAGGAAAACCTGCGCCAACACAGAAAACATCTCCCATCGTGTTCTAACGTTGCATGGAGGTCTGCCAAGTGCTTGGCATGAAGAAAAGAAAAGTTGTCCAAAACAGCTTCCAATCGAATATTCATGTGATTGGAAAAGTCAGGAGAGTGGTAAGGTACTGTTTTCTATCAGTTGGCAAGCTGCGCACACAATCCCAGTGCAATACAGCATCCTTCTTCACCTTACCAATGCTGCCGCTCTCTCCGGCTCCTGGAGCCGAAGAAGCGGCTTTTTCGCGCAAAGACGATTGTACCGGTCACAGTGCTCTCTTAGCGCGGCTTCTGCCGAAAGAAGCCCGGGAGCGGCTCTTAGCTCCGGAGAGCATCGTACCTTCGTCTTTAGCGTCTTTTGTGGTCTACATCTTAGCAAAAAGCTTTTCCACTACGTCTGGCAAGGAGAAAGTGTGCCAGCACAGAAAACATCTCCCATCGTGTTCTAACGTTGCACGGAGGTCTGCCAAGTGCTTGGCATGAAGAAAAGTAAAGTTGTGCAAAACAGCTTCCAATCGAATATTCATGTGATTGGAAAAGTCAGGAGAGTGGTAAGGTACTGTTTTCTATCAGTTGGCAAGCTGTGCACACAATCCTAGTGTAATACAGTATCCTTCTTCACGTTTCCGATGCTGCCGCTCTCTCCGGCTCCTGGAGCCGAAGAAGCGGTTTCTTCGCGCAAAGACGATTGTACCGGTCACAGTGCTCTCTTAGCGCGGCTTCTGCCGAAAGAAGCCCGGGAGCGGCTCTTAGCTCCGGAGAGCATCGTACCTTCGTCTTTAGCGTCTTTTGTGGTCTACATCTTAGCAAAAAGCTTTTCCACTATGTCTGGCAAGGAGAAACTGTGCCAGCACATAAAATATCTCCCATCGTGTTCTAACGTTGCACGGATATCTGCCAAGTGCTTGGCATGAAGAAAAGAAAAGTTGTCCAAAAGAGCTTCCAATCGAATATTCATGTGATTGGAAAAGTCAGGAGAGTGGTAAGGTACTGTTTTCTATCAGTTGGCAAGCTGCGCACACAATCACAGTGCAATACAGCATCCTTCTTCACCTTTCCGATGCTGCCGCTCTCTCCGGCTCCTGGAGCCGAAGAAGCGGCTTGTTTGCGCAAAGACGATTGTACCGGTCACAGGGCTCTCTTAGCGCGGCTTCTGCCGAAAGAAGCCCGGGAGCGGCTCTTAGCTCCGGAGAGCATCGTACCTTCGTCTTTAGCGTCTTTTGTGGTCTACATCTTAGCAAAAAGCTTTTCCACTATGTCTGGCAAGGAAAACCTGCGCCAACACAGAAAACATCTCCCATCGTTTTCTGGACGTTGCATGGAGGTCTGCCAAGTGCTTGGCATGAAGAAAAGAAAAGTTGTCCAAAACAGCTTCCAATGGAATATTCATGTGATTGGAAAAGTCAGGAGAGTGGTAAGGTACTGTTTTCTATCAGTTGGCAAGCTGCGCACACAATCCCAATGTAATACAGCATCCTTCTTCACCTTTCCGATGCTGCCGCTCTCTCCGGCTCCTGGAGCCGAAGAAGCGGCTTCTTCGCGCAAAGACGATTGTACCGGTCACAGTGCTCTCTTAGCGCGGCTTCTGCCGAAAGAAGCCCGGGAGCGGCTCTTAGCTCCGGAGAGCATCGTACCTTCGTCTTTAGCGTCTTTTGTGGTCTACATCTTAGCAAAAAGCTTTTCCACTACGTCTGGCAAGGAGAAAGTGTGCCAGCACAGAAAACATCTCCCATCGTGTTCTAACGTTGCACGGAGGTCTGCCAAGTGCTTGGCATGAAGAAAAGAAAAGTTGTCCAAAACAGCTTCCAATGGAATATTCATGTGATTGGAAAAGTCAGGAGAGTGGTAAGGTACTGTTTTCTATCAGTTGGCAAGCTGCGCACACAATCCCAGTGCAATACAGCATCCTTCTTCACCTTTCCGATGCTGCCGCTCTCTCCGGCTCCTGGAGCCGAAGAAGCGGCTTCTTCGCGCAAAGACGATTGTACCGGTCACAGTGCTCTCTTAGCGCGGCTTCTGCCGAAAGAAGCCCGGGAGCGGCTCTTAGCTCCGGAGAGCATCGTACCTTCGTCTTTAGCGTCTTTTGTGGTCTACATCTTAGCAGAAAGCTTTTCCACTATGTTTGGCAAGGAGAAAGTGTGCCAACACAGAAAACATCTCCCATCGTGTTCTAACGTTGCACGGAGGTCTGCCAAGTGCTTGGCATGAAGAAAAGAAAAGTTGTCCAAAACAGCTTCCAATCGAATATTCATGTGATTGGAAAAGTCAGGAGAGTGGTAAGGTACTGTTTTCTATCAGTTGGCAAGCTGTGCACACAATCCTAGTGTAATACAGCATCCTTCTTCACCTTTCCGAAGCTGCCGCTCTCTCCGGCTCCTGGAGCCGAAGAAGCGGCTTCTTCGCGCAAAGACGATTGTACCGGTCACAGTGCTCTCTTAGCGCGGCTTCTGCCGAAAGAAGCCCGGGAGCGGCTCTTAGCTCCGGAGAGCATCGTACCTTCGTCTTTAGCGTCTTTTGTGGTCTACATCTTAGCAGAAAGCTTTTCCACTATGTCTGGCAAGGAGAAAGTGTGCCAGCGCATAAAATATCTCCCATCGTGTTCTAACGTTGCACGGATGTCTGCCAAATGCTTGGCATGAAGAAAAGAAAAGTTGTCCAAAAGAGCTTCCAATCGAATATTCATGTGATTGGAAAAGTCAGGAGAGTGGTAAGGTACTGTTTTCTATCAGTTGGCAAGCTGCGCACACAATCCCAGTGCAATACAGCATCCTTCTTCACCTTTCTGATGCTGCCGCTCTCTCCGGCTCCTGCAGCCGAAGAAGCAGCGTGTTTGCGCAAAGACGATTGTACCGGTCACAGTGCTCTCTTAGCGCGGCTTCTGCCGAAAGAAGCCCGGGAGCGGCTCTTAGCTCCGGAGAGCATCGTACTTTCGTCTTTAGCGTCTATTGTGGTCTACATCTTAGCAAAAAGCTTTTCCACTATGTCTGGCAAGGAAAACCTGCGCCCACACAGAAAATATCTCCCATCGTGTTCTAACGTTGCATGGAGGTCTGCCAAGTGCTTGGCATGAAGAAAAGAAAAGTTGTCCAAAACAGCTTCCAATGGAATATTCATGTGATTGGAAAAGTCAGGAGAGTGGTAAGGTACTGTTTTCTATCAGTTGGCAAGCTGCGCACACAATCCCAATGTAACACAGCATCCTTCTTCACCTTTCCGATGCTGCCGCTCTCTCCGGCTCCTGGAGCCGAAGAAGTGGCTTCTTCGCGCAAAGACGATTGTACCGGTCACAGTGCTCTCTTAGCGCGGCTTCTGCCGAAAGAAGCCCGGGAGCGGCTCTTAGCTCCGGAGAGCATCGTACCTTCGTCTTTAGCGTCTTTTGTGGTCTACATCTTAGCAGAAAGCTTTTCCACTACGTCTGGCAAGGAGAAAGTGTGCCAGCACAGAAAACATCTCCCATCGTGTTCTAACGTTGCACGGATGTCTGCCAAGTGCTTGGCATGAAGAAAGGAAAGTTGTCCAAAACAGCTTCCAATGGAATATTCATGTGATTGGAAAAGTCAAGAGAGTGGTAAGGTACTGTTTTCTATCAGTTGGCAAGCTGCGCACACAATCCCAATGTAATACAGCATCCTTCTTCACCTTTCCGAAGCTGCCGCTCTCTCCGGCTCCTGGAGCCGAAGAAGCGGCTTCTTCGCGCAAAGACGATTGTACCGGTCACAGTGCTCTCTTAGCGCGGCTTCTGCCGAAAGAAGCCCGGGAGCGGCTCTTAGCTCCGGAGAGCATCGTACCTTCGTCTTTAGCGTCTTTTGTGGTCTACATCTTAGCAAAAAGCTTTTCCACTACGTCTGGCAAGGAGAAAGTCTGCCAGCACAGAAAACATCTCCCATCGTGTTCTAACGTTGCACGGAGGTCTGCCAAGTGCTTGGCATGAAGAAAAGAAAAGTTGTCCAAAACAGCTTCCAATGGAATATTCATGTGATTGGAAAAGTCAGGAGAGTGGTAAGGTACTGTTTTCTATCAGTTGGCAAGCTGCGCACACAATCCCAATGTAATACAGCATCATTCTTCAACTTTCCGAAGCTGCCGCTCTCCCCGGCTCCTGGAGCCGAAGAAGCGGCTTCTTCGCGCAAAGACGATTGTACCGCTCACAGTGCTCTCTTAGCGCGGCTTCTGCCGAAAGAAGCCCGGGAGCGGCTCTTAGCTCCGGAGAGCATCGTACCTTCGTCTTTAGCGTCTTTTGTGGTCTACATCTTAGCAAAAAGCTTTTCCACTATGTCTGGCAAGGAAAACCTGCGCCAGCACAGAAAACATCTCCCATCGTGTTCTGGACGTTGCACGGAGGTCTGCCAAGTGTTTGACAAGAAGAGAAGAAAAGTTGTCCAAAACAGCTTCCAATAGAATATTCATGTGATTGGAAAAGTCAGGAGAGTGGTGAGGTACTGTTTTCTATCAGTTGGCAAGCTGCGCACACAATCCCAGTGTAATACAGCATCCTTCTTCACCTTTCTGATGCTGCCGCTCTCTCCGGCTCCTGGAGCCGAAGAAGCGGCTTGTTTGCGCAAAGACGATTGTACCGGTCACAGTGCTCCCTTAGCGCGGCTTCTGCTGAAAGAAGCCCGGGAGCGGCTCTTAGCTCCGGAGAGCATCGTACCTTCGTCTTTAGCGTCTTTTGTGGTCTACATCTTAGCAAAAAGCTTTTCCACTATGTCTGGCAAGGAAAACCTGTGCCAACACAGAAAACATCTCCCATCGTGTTCTAACGTTGCATGGAGGTCTGCCAAGTGCTTGGCATGAAGAAAAGAAAAGTTGTCCAAAACAGCTTCCAATCGAATATTCATGTGATTGGAAAAGTCAGGAGAGTGGTAAGGTACTGTTTTCTATCAGTTGGCAAGCTGCGCACACAATCCCAATGTAATACAGCATCCTTCTTCACCTTTCCGAAGCTGCCGCTCTCTCGGGCTCCTGGAGCCGAAGAAGCGGCTTCTTCGCGCAAAGACGATTGTACCGCTCACAGTGCTCTCTTAGCGCGGCTTCTGCCGAAAGAAGCCCGGGAGCGGGTCTTAGCTCCGGAGAGCATCGTACCTTCGTCTTTAGTGTCTTTTGTGGTCTACATCTTAGCAAAAAGCTTTTCCACTACGTCTGGCAAGGAGAAAGTGTGCCAGCACAGAAAACATCTCCCATCGTGTTCTAACGTTGCACGGAGGTCTGCCAAGTGTTTGACAAGAAGAGAATAAAAGTTGTCCAAAAGAGCTTCCAATCGAATATTCATGTGATTGGAAAAGTCAGGAGAGTGGTAAGGTACTGTTTTCTATCAGTTGGCAAGCTGCGCACACAATCCCAGTGCAATACAGCATCCTTCTTCACCTTTCCGATGCTGGCGCTCTCTCCGGCTCCTGGAGCCGAAGAAGCGGCTTCTTCGCGCAAAGACGATTGTACCGGTCACAGTGCTCTCTTAGCGCGGCTTCTGCCGAAAGAAGCCCGGGAGCGGCTCTTAGCTCCGGAGAGCATCGTACCTTCGTCTTTAGCGTCTTTTGTGGTCTACATGTTAGCAAAATGCTTTTCCACTACGTCTGGCAAGGAGAAAGTGTGCCAGCACAGAAAACATCTCCCATCGTGTTCTAACGTTGCACGGAGGTCTGCCAAGTGCTTGGCATGAAGAAAAGAAAAGTTGTCCAAAACAGCTTCCAATGGAATATTCATGTGATTGGAAAAGTCAGGAGAGTGGTAAGGTACTGTTTTCTATCAGTTGGCAAGCTGCGCACACAATCCCAATGTAATACAGCATCCTTCTTCACGTTTCTGATGCTGCCGCTCTCTCCGGCTCCTGGAGCCGAAGAAGCGGCTTGTTTGCGCAAAGACGATTGTACCGGTCACAGTGCTCTCTTAGCGCGGCTTCTGCTGAAAGAAGCCCGGGAGCGGCTCTTAGCTCCGGAGAGCATCGTACCTTCGTCTTTAGCGTCTTTTGTGGTCTACATCTTAGCAAAAAGCTTTTCCACTATGTCTGGCAAGGAGAAAGTGTGCCAGCACAGAAAACATCTCCCATCGTGTTGTGGACGTTGCACGGAGGTCTGCAACTCTTTGGCATGAAGAAAAGAAAAGTTGTCCAAAACAGCTTCCAATGGAATATTCATGTGATTAGAAAAGTCAGGAGAGTGGTAAGGTACTGTTTTCTATCAGTTGGCAAGCTGCGCACACAATCCCAATGTAATACAGCATCCTTCTTCACCTTTCCGAAGCTGCCGCTCTCTCCGGCTCCTGGAGCCGAAGAAGCGGCTTCTTCGCGCAAAGACGATTGTACCGGTCACAGTGCTCTCTTAGCGCGGCTTCTGCCGAAAGAAGCCCGGGAGCGGCTCTTAGCTCCGGAGAGCATCGTACCTTCGTCTTTAGCGTCTTTTGTGGTCTACATCTTAGCAAAAAGCTTTTCCACTACGTCTGGCAAGGAGAAAGTGTGCCAGCACAGAAAACATCTCCCATCGTGTTCTAACGTTGCACGGAGGTCTGCCAAGTGCTTGGCATGAAGAAAAGAAAAGTTGTCCAAAACAGCTTCCAATCGAATATTCATGTGATTGGAAAAGTCAGGAGAGTGGTAAGGTACTGTTTTCTATCAGTTGGCAAGCTGTGCACACAATCCTAGTGTAATACAGCATCCTTCTTCACGTATCCGATGCTGCCGCTCTCTCCGGCTCCCGGAGCCGAAGAAGCGGCTTCTTCGCGCAAAGACGATTGTACCGGTCACAGTGCTCTCTTAGCGCGGCTTCTGCCGAATGAAGCCCGGGAGCGGCTCTTAGCTCCGGAGAGCATCGTACCTTCGTCTTTAGCGTCTTTTGTGGTCTACATCTTAGCAAAAAGCTTTTCCACTACGTCTGGCAAGGAGAAAGTGTGCCAACACAGAAAACATCTCCCATCGTGTTCTAACGTTGCACGGAGGTCTGCCAAGTGCTTGGCATGAAGAAAGGAAAAGTTGTCCAAAACAGCTTCCAATGGAATATTCATGTGATTGGAAAAGTCAGGAGACTGGTAAGGTACTGTTTTCTATCAGTTGGCAAGCTGCGCACACAATCGCAATGTAATACAGCATCATTCTTCAACTTTCCGAAGCTGCCGCTCTCTCCGGCTCCTGGAGCCGAAGAAGCGGCTTCTTCACGCAAAGACGATTGTACCGGTCACAGTGCTCTCTTAGCGCGGCTTCTGCCGAAAGAAGCCCGGGAGCGGCTCTTAGCTCCGGAGAGCATCGTACCTTCGTCTTTAGCGTCTTTTGTGGTCTACATCTTAGCAAAAAGCTTTTCCACTATGTCTGGCAAGGAAAACCTGCGCCAGCACAGAAAACATCTCCCATCGTGTTCTGGACGTTGCACGGAGGTCTGCCAAGTGTTTGACAAGAAGAGAAGAAAAGTTGTCCAAAAGAGCTTCCAATCGAATATTCATGTGATTGGAAAAGTCAGGAGAGTGGTAAGGTACTGTTTTCTATCAGTTGGCAAGCTGCGCACACAATCCCAGTGCAATACAGCATCCTTCTTCACCTTTCCGATGCTGCCGCTCTCTCCGGCTCCTGGAGCCGAAGAAGCGGCTTCTTCGCGCAAAGACGATTGTACCGGTCACAGTGCTCTCTTAGCGCGGCTTCTGCCGAAAGAAGCCCGGGAGCGGCTCTTAGCTCCGGAGAGCATCGTACCTTCGTATTTAGCGTCTTTTGTGGTCTACATCTTAGCAAAAAGCTTTTCCACTATGTCTGGCAAGGAGAAACTGTGCCAGCGCATAAAATATCTCCCATCGTGTTCTAACGTTGCACGGATGTCTGCCAAATGCTTGGCATGAAGAAAAGAAAAGTTGTCCAAAAGAGCTTCCAATCGAATATTCATGTGATTGGAAAAGTCAGGAGAGTGGTAAGGTACTGTTTTCTATCAGTTGGCAAGCTGCGCACACAATCCCAGTGCAATACAGCATCCTTCTTCACCTTTCTGATGCTGCCGCTCTCTCCGGCTCCTGCAGCCGAAGAAGCGGCGTGATTGCGCAAAGACGATTGTACCGGTCACAGTGCTCTCTTAGCGCGGCTTCTGCCGAAAGAAGCCCGGGAGCGGCTCTTAGCTCCGGAGAGCATTGTACCTTCGTCTTTAGCGTCTATTGTGGTCTACATCTTAGCAAAAAGCTTTTCCACTATGTCTGGCAAGGAAAACCTGCGCCCACAAAGAAAATATCTCCCATCGTGTTCTAACGTTGCATGGAGGTCTGCCAAGTGCTTGGCATGAAGAAAAGAAAAGTTGTCCAAAACAGCTTCCAATGGAATATTCATGTGATTGGAAAAGTCAGGAGAGTGGTAAGGTACTGTTTTCTATCAGTTGGCAAGCTGCGCACACAATCCCAATGTAATACAGCATCCTTCTTCACCTTTCCGATGCTGCCGCTCTCTCCGGCTCCTGGAGCCGAAGAAGCGGCTTCTTCGCGCAAAGACGATTGTACCGGTCACAGTGCTCTCTTAGCGCGGCTTCTGCCGAAAGAAGCCCGGGAGCGGCTCTTAGCTCCGGAGAGCATCGTACCTTCGTCTTTAGCGTCTTTTGTGGTCTACATCTTAGCAGAAAGCTTTTCCACTACGTCTGGCAAGGAGAAAGTGTGCCAGCACAGAAAACATCTCCCATCGTGTTCTAACGTTGCACGGAGGTCTGCCAAGTGCTTGGCATGAAGAAAAGAAAAGTTGTCCAAAACAGCTTCCAATGGAATATTCATGTGATTGGAAAAGTCAGGAGAGTGGTAAGGTACTGTTTTCTATCAGTTGGCAAGCTGCGCACACAATCCCAATGTAATACAGCATCCTTCTTCACGTTTCCGATGCTGCCGCTCTCTCCGGCTCCTGGAGCCGAAGAAGCGGCTTCTTCGCGCAAAGACGATTGTACCGGTCACAGTGCTCTCTTAGCGCGGCTTCTGCTGAAAGAAGCCCGGGAGCGGCTCTTAGCTCCGGAGAGCATCGTACCTTCGTCTTTAGCGTCTTTTGTGGTCTACATGTTAGCAAAATGCTTTTCCACTACGTCTGGCAAGGAGAAAGTGTGCCAGCACAGAAAACATCTCCCATCGTGTTCTAACGTTGCACGGAGGTCTGCCAAGTGCTTGGCATGAAGAAAAGAAAAGTTGTCCAAAACAGCTTCCAATGGAATATTCATGTGATTGGAAAAGTCAGGAGAGTGGTAAGGTACTGTTTTCTATCAGTTGGCAAGCTGCGCACACAATCCCAATGTAATACAGCATCCTTCTTCACGTTTCTGATGCTGCCGCTCTCTCCGGCTCCTGGAGCCGAAGAAGCGGCTTGTTTGCGCAAAGACGATTGTACCGGTCACAGTGCTCTCTTAGCGCGGCTTCTGCTGAAAGAAGCCCGGGAGCGGCTCTTAGCTCCGGAGAGCATCGTACCTTCGTCTTTAGCGTCTTTTGTGGTCTACATCTTAGCAAAAAGCTTTTCCACTACGTCTGGAAAGGAGAAACTGTGCCAGCGCAAAAAATATCTCCCATCGTGTTCTAACGTTGCACGGATTTCTGCCAAATGCTTGGCATGAAGAAAAGAAAAGTTGTCCAAAAGAGCTTCCAATCGAATATTCATGTGATTGGAAAAGTCAGGAGAGTGGTAAGGTACTGTTTTCTATCAGTTGGCAAGCTGCGCACACAATCCCAGTGCAATACAGCATCCTTCTTCACCTTTCTGATGCTGCCGCTCTCTCCGGCTCCTGGAGCCGAAGAAGCGGCTTCTTCGCGCAAAGACGATTGTACCGGTCACAGTGCTCTCTTAGCGCGGCTTCTGCCGAAAGAAGCCCGGGAGCGGCTCTTAGCTCCGGAGAGCATCGTACCTTCGTCTTTAGCGTCTTTTGTGGTCTACATCTTAGCAGAAAGCTTTTCCACTATGTCTGGCAAGGAAAACCTGCGCCAGCACAGAAAAAATCTCCCATCGTGTTCTGGACGTTGCACGGAGGTCTGCCAAGTGTTTGAGAAGAAGAGAAGAAAAGTTGTCCAAAACAGCTTCCAATGGAATATTCATGTGATTGGAAAAGTCAGGAGAGTGGTAAGGTACTGTTTTCTATCAGTTGGCAAGCTGCGCACACAATCCCAATTCAATACAGCATCCTTCTTCACGTTTCCGATGCTGCCGCTCTCTCCGGCTCCTGGAGCCGAAGAAGCGGCTTCTTCGCGCAAAGACGATTGTACCGGTCACAGTGCTCTCTTAGCGCGGCTTCTGCCGAAAGAAGCCCGGGAGCGGCTCTTAGCTCCGGAGAGCATCGTACCTTCGTATTTAGCGTCTTTTGTGGTCTACATCTTAGCAGAAAGCTTTTCCACTATGTTTGGCAAGGAGAAAGTGTGCCAACACAGAAAACATCTCCCATCGTCTTCTAACGTTGCACGGAGGTCTGCCAAGTGCTTGGCATGAAGAAAAGAAAAGTTGTCCAAAACAGCTTCCAATGGAATATTCATGTGATTGGAAAAGTCAGGAGAGTGGTAAGGTACTGTTTTCTATCAGCTGGCAAGCTGCGCACACAAACCCAATGTAATACAGCATCCTTCTTCACCTTTCCGAAGCTGCCGCTCTCTCCGGCTCCTGGAGCCGAAGAAGCGGCTTCTTCGCGCAAAGACGATTGTACCGGTCACAGTGCTCTCTTAGCGCGGCTTCTGCCGAAAGAAGCCCGGGAGCGGCTCTTAGCTCCGGAGAGCATCGTACCTTCGTCTTTAGCGTCTTTTGTGGACTACACCTTAGCAAAAAGCTTTTCCACTATGTCTGGCAAGGAGAAACTGTGCCAGCACATAAAATATCTCCCATCGTGTTCTAACGTTGCACGGATGTCTGCCAAGTGCTTGGCATGAAGAAAAGAAATGTTATCCAAAAGAGCTTCCAATCGAATATTCATGTGATTAGAAAAGTCAGGAGAGTGGTAAGGTACTGTTTTCTATCAGTTGGCAAGCTGCGCACACAATCCCAGTGCAATACAGCATCCTTCTTCACCTTTCCGATGCTGCCGCTCTCTCCGGCTCCTGGAGTCGAAGAAGCGGCTTGTTCGCGCAAAGACGATTGTACCGGTCACAGTGCTCTCTTAGCGCAGCTTCTGCCGAAAGAAGCCCGGGAGCGGCTCTTAGCTCCGGAGAGCATCGTACCTTCGTCTTTAGCGTCTTTTGTGGTCTACATCTTAGCAAAACGCTTTTCCACTATGTCTGGCAAGGAAAACCTGCGCCAACACAGAAAACATCTCCCATCGTGTTCTAACGTTGCATGGAGGTCTGCCAAGTGCTTGGCATGAAGAAAAGAAAAGTTGTCCAAAACAGCTTCCAATCGAATATTCATGTGATTGGAAAAGTCAGGAGAGTGGTAAGGTACTGTTTTCTATCAGTTGGCAAGCTGCGCACACAATCCCAGTGCAATACAGCATCCTTCTTCACCTTACCAATGCTGCCGCTCTCTCCGGCTCCTGGAGCCGAAGAAGCGGCTTTTTCGCGCAAAGACGATTGTACCGGTCACAGTGCTCTCTTAGCGCGGCTTCTGCCGAAAGAAGCCCGGGAGCGGCTCTTAGCTCCGGAGAGCATCGTACCTTCGTCTTTAGCGTCTTTTGTGGTCTACATCTTAGCAAAAAGCTTTTCCACTACGTCTGGCAAGGAGAAAGTGTGCCAGCACAGAAAACATCTCCCATCGTGTTCTAACGTTGCACGGAGGTCTGCCAAGTGCTTGGCATGAAGAAAAGTAAAGTTGTGCAAAACAGCTTCCAATCGAATATTCATGTGATTGGAAAAGTCAGGAGAGTGGTAAGGTACTGTTTTCTATCAGTTGGCAAGCTGTGCACACAATCCTAGTGTAATACAGTATCCTTCTTCACGTTTCCGATGCTGCCGCTCTCTCCGGCTCCTGGAGCCGAAGAAGCGGTTTCTTCGCGCAAAGACGATTGTACCGGTCACAGTGCTCTCTTAGCGCGGCTTCTGCCGAAAGAAGCCCGGGAGCGGCTCTTAGCTCCGGAGAGCATCGTACCTTCGTCTTTAGCGTCTTTTGTGGTCTACATCTTAGCAAAAAGCTTTTCCACTATGTCTGGCAAGGAGAAACTGTGCCAGCACATAAAATATCTCCCATCGTGTTCTAACGTTGCACGGATATCTGCCAAGTGCTTGGCATGAAGAAAAGAAAAGTTGTCCAAAAGAGCTTCCAATCGAATATTCATGTGATTGGAAAAGTCAGGAGAGTGGTAAGGTACTGTTTTCTATCAGTTGGCAAGCTGCGCACACAATCCCAGTGCAATACAGCATCCTTCTTCACCTTTCCGATGCTGCCGCTCTCTCCGGCTCCTGGAGCCGAAGAAGCGGCTTGTTTGCGCAAAGACGATTGTACCGGTCACAGGGCTCTCTTAGCGCGGCTTCTGCCGAAAGAAGCCCGGGAGCGGCTCTTAGCTCCGGAGAGCATCGTACCTTCGTCTTTAGCGTCTTTTGTGGTCTACATCTTAGCAAAAAGCTTTTCCACTATGTCTGGCAAGGAAAACCTGCGCCAACACAGAAAACATCTCCCATCGTTTTCTGGACGTTGCATGGAGGTCTGCCAAGTGCTTGGCATGAAGAAAAGAAAAGTTGTCCAAAACAGCTTCCAATGGAATATTCATGTGATTGGAAAAGTCAGGAGAGTGGTAAGGTACTGTTTTCTATCAGTTGGCAAGCTGCGCACACAATCCCAATGTAATACAGCATCCTTCTTCACCTTTCCGATGCTGCCGCTCTCTCCGGCTCCTGGAGCCGAAGAAGCGGCTTCTTCGCGCAAAGACGATTGTACCGGTCACAGTGCTCTCTTAGCGCGGCTTCTGCCGAAAGAAGCCCGGGAGCGGCTCTTAGCTCCGGAGAGCATCGTACCTTCGTATTTAGCGTCTTTTGTGGTCTACATCTTAGCAGAAAGCTTTGCCACTATGTTTGGCAAGGAGAAAGTGTGCCAACACAGAAAACATCTCCCATCGTGTTCTAACGTTGCACGGAGGTCTGCCAAGTGCTTGGCATAAAGAAAAGAAAAGTTGTCCAAAACAGCTTCCAATGGAATATTCATGTGATTGGAAAAGTCAGGAGAGTGGTAAGGTACTGTTTTCTATCAGTTGGCAAGCTGCGCACACAATCCCAATGTAATACAGCATCCTTCTTCACCTTTCCGAAGCTGCCGCTCTCTCCGGCTCCTGGAGCCGAAGAAGCGGCTTCTTCGCGCAAAGACGATTGTACCGGTCACAGTGCTCTCTTAGCGCGGCTTCTGCCGAAAGAAGCCCGGGAGCGGCTCTTAGCTCCGGAGAGCATCGTACCTTCGTCTTTAGCGTCTTTTGTGGTCTACATCTTAGCAAAAAGCTTTTCCACTACATCTGGCAAGGAGGAAGTGTGCCAGCACAGAAAACATCTCCCATCGTGTTCTAACTTTACACGGAGGTCTGCCAAGTGCTTGGCATGAAGAAAAGAATAGTTGTCCAAAACAGCTTCCAATCGAATATTCATGTGATTGGAAAAGTCAGGAGAGTGGTAAGGTACTGTTTTCTATCAGTTGGCAAGCTGCGCACACAATCCCAATGTAATACAGCATCCTTCTTCACCTTACCAATGGTGCCGCTCTCTCCGGCTCCTGGAGCCGAAGAAGCGGCTTCTTCGCGCAAAGACGATTGTACCGGTCACAGTGCTCTCTTAGCGCGGCTTCTGCCGAAAGAAGCCCGGGAGCGGCTCTTAGCTCCGGAGAGCATCGTACCTTCGTCTTTAGCATCTTTTGTGGTCTCAATCTTGGCAGAAAGCTTTTCCATTATGTCTGGCAAGGAGAAAGTGTGCCAGCACAGAAAACTTTTCCCTTCGTGATCTGGACATTGCACGGAGGTCTGACAAATGCTTGGCATGAAGAAAAGAAAAGTTGTCCAAAACAGCTTCCAATGGAATATTCATGTGATTGGAAAAGTCAGGAGAGTGGTAAGGTACTGTTTACTATCAGTTGGCAAGCTGCGCACACAATCCCAGTGCAATACAGCATCCTTCTTCACCTTTCCGATGCTGCCGCTCTCTCCGGCTCCTGGAGCCGAAGAAGCGGCTTCTTCGCGCAAAGACGATTGTACCGGTCACAGTGCTCTCTTAGCGCGGCTTCTGCCGAAAGAAGCCCGGGAGCGGCTCTTAGCTCCGGAGAGCATCGTACCTTCGTATTTAGCGTCTTTTGTGGTCTACATCTTAGCAAAAAGCTTTTCCACTATGTTTGGCAAGGAGAAACTGTGCCAACACAGAAAACATCTCCCATCGTGTTCTAACGTTGCACGGAGGTCTGCCAAGTGCTTGGCATGAAGAAAAGGAAAGTTGTCCAAAACAGCTTCCAATGGAATATTCATGTGATTGGAAAAGTCAGGAGAGTGGTAAGGTACTGTTTTCTATCAGTTGGCAAGCTGCGCACACAATCCCAGTGCAATACAGCATCCTTCTTCACGTTTCCGATGCTGCCGCTCTCTCCGGCTCCTGGAGCCGAAGAAGCGGCTTCTTCGCGCAAAGACGATTGTACCGGTCACAGTGCTCTCTTAGCGCGGCTTCTGCCGAAAGAAGCCCGGGAGCGGCTCTTAGCTCCGGAGAGCATCGTACCTTCGTCTTTAGCGTCTTTTGTGGTCTACATCTTAGCAAAAAGCTTTTCCACTACGTCTGGCAAGGAGAAACTGTGCCAGCGCATAAAATATCTCCCATCGTGTTCTAACGTTGCACGGATTTCTGCCAAATGCTTGGCATGAAGAAAAGAAAAGTTGTCCAAAAGAGCTTCCAATCGAATATTCATGTGATTGGAAAAGTCAGGAGAGTGGTAAGGTACTGTTTTCTATCAGTTGGCAAGCTGCGCACACAATCCCAGTGCAATACAGCATCCTTCTTCACCTTTCTGATGCTGCCGCTCTCTCCGGCTCCTGGAGCCGAAGAAGCGGCTTCTTCGCGCAAAGACGATTGTACCGGTCACAGTGCTCTCTTAGCGCGGCTTCTGCCGAAAGAAGCCCGGGAGCGGCTCTTAGCTCCGGAGAGCATCGTACCTTCGTCTTTAGCGTCTTTTGTGGTCTACATCTTAGCAGAAAGCTTTTCCACTATGTCTGGCAAGGAAAACCTGCGCCAGCACAGAAAAAATCTCCCATCGTGTTCTGGACGTTGCACGGAGGTCTGCCAAGTGTTTGAGAAGAAGAGAAGAAAAGTTGTCCAAAACAGCTTCCAATGGAATATTCATGTGATTGGAAAAGTCAGGAGAGTGGTAAGGTACTGTTTTCTATCAGTTGGCAAGCTGCGCACACAATCCCAATGTAATACAGCATCCTTCTTCACCTTTCCGAAGCTGCCGCTCTCTCCGGCTCCTGGAGCCGAAGAAGCGGCTTCTTCGCGCAAAGACGATTGTACCGCTCACAGTGCTCTCTTAGCGCGGCTTCTGCCGAAGGAAGCCTGGGAGCGGCTCTTAGCTCCGGAGAGCATCGTACCTTCGTATTTAGCGTCTTTTGTGGTCTACATCTTAGCAGAAAGCTTTTCCACTATGTTTGGCAAGGAGAAAGTGTGCCAACACAGAAAACATCTCCCATCGTCTTCTAACGTTGCACGGAGGTCTGCCAAGTGCTTGGCATGAAGAAAAGAAAAGTTGTCCAAAACAGCTTCCAATGGAATATTCATGTGATTGGAAAAGTCAGGAGAGTGGTAAGGTACTGTTTTCTATCAGCTGGCAAGCTGCGCACACAAACCCAATGTAATACAGCATCCTTCTTCACCTTTCCGAAGCTGCCGCTCTCTCCGGCTCCTGGAGCCGAAGAAGCGGCTTCTTCGCGCAAAGACGATTGTACCGGTCACAGTGCTCTCTTAGCGCGGCTTCTGCCGAAAGAAGCCCGGGAGCGGCTCTTAGCTCCGGAGAGCATCGTACCTTCGTCTTTAGCGTCTTTTGTGGACTACACCTTAGCAAAAAGCTTTTCCACTATGTCTGGCAAGGAGAAACTGTGCCAGCACATAAAATATCTCCCATCGTGTTCTAACGTTGCACGGATGTCTGCCAAGTGCTTGGCATGAAGAAAAGAAATGTTATCCAAAAGAGCTTCCAATCGAATATTCATGTGATTAGAAAAGTCAGGAGAGTGGTAAGGTACTGTTTTCTATCAGTTGGCAAGCTGCGCACACAATCCCAGTGCAATACAGCATCCTTCTTCACCTTTCCGATGCTGCCGCTCTCTCCGGCTCCTGGAGTCGAAGAAGCGGCTTGTTCGCGCAAAGACGATTGTACCGGTCACAGTGCTCTCTTAGCGCAGCTTCTGCCGAAAGAAGCCCGGGAGCGGCTCTTAGCTCCGGAGAGCATCGTACCTTCGTCTTTAGCGTCTTTTGTGGTCTACATCTTAGCAAAACGCTTTTCCACTATGTCTGGCAAGGAAAACCTGCGCCAACACAGAAAACATCTCCCATCGTGTTCTAACGTTGCATGGAGGTCTGCCAAGTGCTTGGCATGAAGAAAAGAAAAGTTGTCCAAAACAGCTTCCAATCGAATATTCATGTGATTGGAAAAGTCAGGAGAGTGGTAAGGTACTGTTTTCTATCAGTTGGCAAGCTGCGCACACAATCCCAGTGCAATACAGCATCCTTCTTCACCTTACCAATGCTGCCGCTCTCTCCGGCTCCTGGAGCCGAAGAAGCGGCTTTTTCGCGCAAAGACGATTGTACCGGTCACAGTGCTCTCTTAGCGCGGCTTCTGCCGAAAGAAGCCCGGGAGCGGCTCTTAGCTCCGGAGAGCATCGTACCTTCGTCTTTAGCGTCTTTTGTGGTCTACATCTTAGCAAAAAGCTTTTCCACTACGTCTGGCAAGGAGAAAGTGTGCCAGCACAGAAAACATCTCCCATCGTGTTCTAACGTTGCACGGAGGTCTGCCAAGTGCTTGGCATGAAGAAAAGTAAAGTTGTGCAAAACAGCTTCCAATCGAATATTCATGTGATTGGAAAAGTCAGGAGAGTGGTAAGGTACTGTTTTCTATCAGTTGGCAAGCTGTGCACACAATCCTAGTGTAATACAGTATCCTTCTTCACGTTTCCGATGCTGCCGCTCTCTCCGGCTCCTGGAGCCGAAGAAGCGGTTTCTTCGCGCAAAGACGATTGTACCGGTCACAGTGCTCTCTTAGCGCGGCTTCTGCCGAAAGAAGCCCGGGAGCGGCTCTTAGCTCCGGAGAGCATCGTACCTTCGTCTTTAGCGTCTTTTGTGGTCTACATCTTAGCAAAAAGCTTTTCCACTATGTCTGGCAAGGAGAAACTGTGCCAGCACATAAAATATCTCCCATCGTGTTCTAACGTTGCACGGATATCTGCCAAGTGCTTGGCATGAAGAAAAGAAAAGTTGTCCAAAAGAGCTTCCAATCGAATATTCATGTGATTGGAAAAGTCAGGAGAGTGGTAAGGTACTGTTTTCTATCAGTTGGCAAGCTGCGCACACAATCCCAGTGCAATACAGCATCCTTCTTCACCTTTCCGATGCTGCCGCTCTCTCCGGCTCCTGGAGCCGAAGAAGCGGCTTGTTTGCGCAAAGGCGATTGTACCGGTCACAGGGCTCTCTTAGCGCGGCTTCTGCCGAAAGAAGCCCGGGAGCGGCTCTTAGCTCCGGAGAGCATCGTACCTTCGTCTTTAGCGTCTTTTGTGGTCTACATCTTAGCAAAAAGCTTTTCCACTATGTCTGGCAAGGAAAACCTGCGCCAACACAGAAAACATCTCCCATCGTTTTCTGGACGTTGCATGGAGGTCTGCCAAGTGCTTGGCATGAAGAAAAGAAAAGTTGTCCAAAACAGCTTCCAATGGAATATTCATGTGATTGGAAAAGTCAGGAGAGTGGTAAGGTACTGTTTTCTATCAGTTGGCAAGCTGCGCACACAATCCCAATGTAATACAGCATCCTTCTTCACCTTTCCGATGCTGCCGCTCTCTCCGGCTCCTGGAGCCGAAGAAGCGGCTTCTTCGCGCAAAGACGATTGTACCGGTCACAGTGCTCTCTTAGCGCGGCTTCTGCCGAAAGAAGCCCGGGAGCGGCTCTTAGCTCCGGAGAGCATCGTACCTTCGTATTTAGCGTCTTTTGTGGTCTACATCTTAGCAGAAAGCTTTGCCACTATGTTTGGCAAGGAGAAAGTGTGCCAACACAGAAAACATCTCCCATCGTCTTCTAACGTTGCACGGAGGTCTGCCAAGTGCTTGGCATAAAGAAAAGAAAAGTTGTCCAAAACAGCTTCCAATGGAATATTCATGTGATTGGAAAAGTCAGGAGAGTGGTAAGGTACTGTTTTCTATCAGTTGGCAAGCTGCGCACACAATCCCAATGTAATACAGCATCCTTCTTCACCTTTCCGAAGCTGCCGCTCTCTCCGGCTCCTGGAGCCGAAGAAGCGGCTTCTTCGCGCAAAGACGATTGTACCGGTCACAGTGCTCTCTTAGCGCGGCTTCTGCCGAAAGAAGCCCGGGAGCGGCTCTTAGCTCCGGAGAGCATCGTACCTTCGTCTTTAGCGTCTTTTGTGGTCTACATCTTAGCAAAAAGCTTTTCCACTATGTTTGGCAAGGAGAAAGTGTGCCAGCACAGAAAACATCTCCCATCGTGTTCTAACTTTACACGGAGGTCTGCCAAGTGCTTGGCATGAAGAAAAGAATAGTTGTCCAAAACAGCTTCCAATCGAATATTCATGTGATTGGAAAAGTCAGGAGAGTGGTAAGGTACTGTTTTCTATCAGTTGGCAAGCTGCGCACACAATCCCAAAGTAATACAGCATCCTTCTTCACCTTTCCGAAGCTGCCGCTCTCTCCGGCTCCTGGAGCCGAAGAAGCGGCTTCTTCGCGCAAAGACGATTGTACCGGTCACAGTGCTCTCTTAGCGCGGCTTCTGCCGAAAGAAGCCCGGGAGCGGCTCTTAGCTCCGGAGAGCATCGTACCTTCGTCTTTAGCATCTTTTGTGGTCTCAATCTTGGCAGAAAGCTTTTCCTATATGTCTGGCAAGGAGAAAGTGTGCCAGCACAGAAAACTTTTCCCTTCGTGATCTGGACATTGCACGGAGGTCTGACAAATGCTTGGCATGAAGAAAAGAAAAGTTGTCCAAAACAGCTTCCAATGGAATATTCATGTGATTGGAAAAGTAAGGAGAGTGGTAAGGTACTGTTTTCTATCAGTTGGCAAGCTGCGCACACAATCCCAGTGCAATACAGCATCCTTCTTCACGTTTCCGATGCTGCCGCTCTCTCCGGCTCCTGGAGCCGAAGAAGCGGCTTCTTCGCGCAAAGACGATTGTACCGGTCACAGTGCTCTCTTAGCGCGGCTTCTGCCGAAAGAAGCCCGGGAGCGGCTCTTAGCTCCGGAGAGCATCGTACCTTCGTCTTTAGCGTCTTTTGTGGTCTACATCTTAGCAAAAAGCTTTTCCACTACGTCTGGCAAGGAGAAACTGTGCCAGCGCATAAAATATCTCCCATCGTGTTCTAACGTTGCACGGATTTCTGCCAAATGCTTGGCATGAAGAAAAGAAAAGTTGTCCAAAAGAGCTTCCAATCGAATATTCATGTGATTGGAAAAGTCAGGAGAGTGGTAAGGTACTGTTTTCTATCAGTTGGCAAGCTGCGCACACAATCCCAGTGCAATACAGCATCCTTCTTCACCTTTCTGATGCTGCCGCTCTCTCCAGCTCCTGGAGCCGAAGAAGCGGCTTCTTCGCGCAAAGACGATTGTACCGGTCACAGTGCTCTCTTAGCGCGGCTTCTGCCGAAAGAAGCCCGGGAGCGGCTCTTAGCTCCGGAGAGCATCGTACCTTCGTCTTTAGCGTCTTTTGTGGTCTACATCTTAGCAGAAAGCTTTTCCACTATGTCTGGCAAGGAAAACCTGCGCCAGCACAGAAAAAATCTCCCATCGTGTTCTGGACGTTGCACGGAGGTCTGCCAAGTGTTTGAGAAGAAGAGAAGAAAAGTTGTCCAAAACAGCTTCCAATGGAATATTCATGTGATTGGAAAAGTCAGGAGAGTGGTAAGGTACTGTTTTCTATCAGTTGGCAAGCTGCGCACACAATCCCAATTCAATACAGCATCCTTCTTCACGTTTCCGATGCTGCCGCTCTCTCCGGCTCCTGGAGCCGAAGAAGCGGCTTCTTCGCGCAAAGACGATTGTACCGGTCACAGTGCTCTCTTAGCGCGGCTTCTGCCGAAAGAAGCCCGGGAGCGGCTCTTAGCTCCGGAGAGCATCGTACCTTCGTATTTAGCGTCTTTTGTGGTCTACATCTTAGCAGAAAGCTTTTCCACTATGTTTGGCAAGGAGAAAGTGTGCCAACACAGAAAACATCTCCCATCGTCTTCTAACGTTGCACGGAGGTCTGCCAAGTGCTTGGCATGAAGAAAAGAAAAGTTGTCCAAAACAGCTTCCAATGGAATATTCATGTGATTGGAAAAGTCAGGAGAGTGGTAAGGTACTGTTTTCTATCAGCTGGCAAGCTGCGCACACAAACCCAATGTAATACAGCATCCTTCTTCACCTTTCCGAAGCTGCCGCTCTCTCCGGCTCCTGGAGCCGAAGAAGCGGCTTCTTCGCGCAAAGACGATTGTACCGGTCACAGTGCTCTCTTAGCGCGGCTTCTGCCGAAAGAAGCCCGGGAGCGGCTCTTAGCTCCGGAGAGCATCGTACCTTCGTCTTTAGCGTCTTTTGTGGACTACACCTTAGCAAAAAGCTTTTCCACTATGTCTGGCAAGGAGAAACTGTGCCAGCACATAAAATATCTCCCATCGTGTTCTAACGTTGCACGGATGTCTGCCAAGTGCTTGGCATGAAGAAAAGAAATGTTATCCAAAAGAGCTTCCAATCGAATATTCATGTGATTAGAAAAGTCAGGAGAGTGGTAAGGTACTGTTTTCTATCAGTTGGCAAGCTGCGCACACAATCCCAGTGCAATACAGCATCCTTCTTCACCTTTCCGATGCTGCCGCTCTCTCCGGCTCCTGGAGTCGAAGAAGCGGCTTGTTCGCGCAAAGACGATTGTACCGGTCACAGTGTTCTCTTAGCGCAGCTTCTGCCGAAAGAAGCCCGGGAGCGGCTCTTAGCTCCGGAGAGCATCGTACCTTCGTCTTTAGCGTCTTTTGTGGTCTACATCTTAGCAAAACGCTTTTCCACTATGTCTGGCAAGGAAAACCTGCGCCAACACAGAAAACATCTCCCATCGTGTTCTAACGTTGCATGGAGGTCTGCCAAGTGCTTGGCATGAAGAAAAGAAAAGTTGTCCAAAACAGCTTCCAATCGAATATTCATGTGATTGGAAAAGTCAGGAGAGTGGTAAGGTACTGTTTTCTATCAGTTGGCAAGCTGCGCACACAATCCCAGTGCAATACAGCATCCTTCTTCACCTTTCTGATGCTGCCGCTCTCTCCGGCTCCCGGAGCCGAAGAAGCGGCTTTTTCGCGCAAAGACGATTGTACCGGTCACAGTGCTCTCTTAGCGCGGCTTCTGCCGAAAGAAGCCCGGGAGCGGCTCTTAGCTCCGGAGAGCATCGTACCTTCGTCTTTAGCGTCTTTTGTGGTCTACATCTTAGCAAAAAGCTTTTCCACTACGTCTGGCAAGGAGAAAGTGTGCCAGCACAGAAAACATCTCCCATCGTGTTCTAACGTTGCACGGAGGTCTGCCAAGTGCTTGGCATGAAGAAAAGTAAAGTTGTGCAAAACAGCTTCCAATCGAATATTCATGTGATTGGAAAAGTCAGGAGAGTGGTAAGGTACTGTTTTCTATCAGTTGGCAAGCTGTGCACACAATCCTAGTGTAATACAGCATCCTTCTTCACGTTTCCGATGCTGCCGCTCTCTCCGGCTCCTGGAGCCGAAGAAGCGGTTTCTTCGCGCAAAGACGATTGTACCGGTCACAGTGCTCTCTTAGCGCGGCTTCTGCCGAAAGAAGCCCGGGAGCGGCTCTTAGCTCCGGAGAGCATCGTACCTTCGTCTTTAGCGTCTTTTGTGGTCTACATCTTAGCAAAAAGCTTTTCCACTATGTCTGGCAGGGAGAAACTGTGCCAGCACATAAAATATCTCCCATCGTGTTCTAACGTTGCACGGATATCTGCCAAGTGCTTGGCATGAAGAAAAGAAAAGTTGTCCAAAAGAGCTTCCAATCGAATATTCATGTGATTGGAAAAGTCAGGAGAGTGGTAAGGTACTGTTTTCTATCAGTTGGCAAGCTGCGCACACAATCCCAGTGCAATACAGCATCCTTCTTCACCTTTCCGATGCTGCCGCTCTCTCCGGCTCCTGGAGCCGAAGAAGCGGCTTGTTTGCGCAAAGACGATTGTACCGGTCACAGGGCTCTCTTAGCGCGGCTTCTGCCGAAAGAAGCCCGGGAGCGGCTCTTAGCTCCGGAGAGCATCGTACCTTCGTCTTTAGCGTCTTTTGTGGTCTACATCTTAGCAAAAAGCTTTTCCACTATGTCTGGCAAGGAAAACCTGCGCCAACACAGAAAACATCTCCCATCGTTTTCTGGACGTTGCATGGAGGTCTGCCAAGTGCTTGGCATGAAGAAAAGAAAAGTTGTCCAAAACAGCTTCCAATGGAATATTCATGTGATTGGAAAAGTCAGGAGAGTGGTAAGGTACTGTTTTCTATCAGTTGGCAAGCTGCGCACACAATCCCAATGTAATAAAGCATCCTTCTTCACCTTTCCGATGCTGCCGCTCTCTCCGGCTCCTGGAGCCGAAGAAGCGGCTTCTTCGCGCAAAGACGATTGTACCGGTCACAGTGCTCTCTTAGCGCGGCTTCTGCCGAAAGAAGCCCGGGAGCGGCTCTTAGCTCCGGAGAGCATCGTACCTTCGTATTTAGCGTCTTTTGTGGTCTACATCTTAGCAGAAAGCTTTGCCACTATGTTTGGCAAGGAGAAAGTGTGCCAACACAGAAAACATCTCCCATCGTGTTCTAACGTTGCACGGAGGTCTGCCAAGTGCTTGGCATAAAGAAAAGAAAAGTTGTCCAAAACAGCTTCCAATGGAATATTCATGTGATTGGAAAAGTCAGGAGAGTGGTAAGGTACTGTTTTCTATCAGTTGGCAAGCTGCGCACACAATCCCAATGTAATACAGCATCCTTCTTCACCTTTCCGAAGCTGCCGCTCTCTCCGGCTCCTGGAGCCGAAGAAGCGGCTTCTTCGCGCAAAGACGATTGTACCGGTCACAGTGCTCTCTTAGCGCGGCTTCTGCCGAAAGAAGCCCGGGAGCGGCTCTTAGCTCCGGAGAGCATCGTACCTTCGTCTTTAGCGTCTTTTGTGGACTACATCTTAGCAAAAAGCTTTTCCACTATGTCTGGCAAGGAGAAACTGTGCCAGCACATAAAATATCTCCCATCGTGTTCTAACGTTGCACGGATGTCTGCCAAGTGCTTGGCATGAAGAAAAGAAAAGTTGTCCAAAAGAGCTTCCAATCGAATATTCATGTGATTGGAAAAGTCAGGAGAGTGGTAAGGTACTGTTTTCTATCAGTTGGCAAGCTGCGCACACAATCCCAGTGCAATACAGCATCCTTCTTCACCTTTCTGATGCTGCCGCTCTCTCCGGCTCCTGGAGCCGAAGAAGCGGCTTGTTTGCGCAAAGACGATTGTACCGGTCACAGTGCTCTCTTAGCGCAGCTTCTGCCGAAAGAAGCCCGGGAGCGGCTCTTAGCTCCGGAGAGCATCGTACCTTCGTCTTTAGCGTCTTTTGTGGTCTACATCTTAGCAAAAAGCTTTTCCACTATGTCTGGCAAGGAAAACCTGCGCCAACACAGAAAACATCTCCCATCGTGTTCTAACGTTGCATGGAGGTCTGCCAAGTGCTTGGCATGAAGAAAAGAAAAGTTGTCCAAAACAGCTTCCAATGGAATATTCATGTGATTGGAAAAGTCAGGAGAGTGGTAAGGTACTGTTTACTATCAGTTGGCAAGCTGCGCACACAATCCCAGTGCAATACAGCATCCTTCTTCACCTTTCCGATGCTGCCGCTCTCTCCGGCTCCTGGAGCCGAAGAAGCGGCTTCTTCGCGCAAAGACGATTGTACCGGTCACAGTGCTCTCTTAGCGCGGCTTCTGCCGAAAGAAGCCCGGGAGCGGCTCTTAGCTCCGGAGAGCATCGTACCTTCGTATTTAGCGTCTTTTGTGGTCTACATCTTAGCAAAAAGCTTTTCCACTATGTTTGGCAAGGAGAAACTGTGCCAACACAGAAAACATCTCCCATCGTGTTCTAACGTTGCACGGAGGTCTGCCAAGTGCTTGGCATGAAGAAAAGAAAAGTTGTCCAAAACAGCTTCCAATGGAATATTCATGTGATTGGAAAAGTCAGGAGAGTGGTAAGGTACTGTTTTCTATCAGTTGGCAAGCTGCGCACACAATCCCAGTGCAATACAGCATCCTTCTTCACGTTTCCGATGCTGCCGCTCTCTCCGGCTCCTGGAGCCGAAGAAGCGGCTTCTTCGCGCAAAGACGATTGTACCGGTCACAGTGCTCTCTTAGCGCGGCTTCTGCCGAAAGAAGCCCGGGAGCGGCTCTTAGCTCCGGAGAGCATCGTACCTTCGTATTTAGCGTCTTTTGTGGTCTACATCTTAGCAGAAAGCTTTTCCACTATGTTTGGCAAGGAGAAAGTGTGCCAACACAGAAAACATCTCCCATCGTGTTCTAACGTTGCACGGAGGTCTGCCAAGTGCTTGGCATGAAGAAAAGAAAAGTTGTCCAAAACAGCTTCCAATCGAATATTCATGTGATTGGAAAAGTCAGGAGAGTGGTAAGGTACTGTTTTCTATCAGTTGGCAAGCTGCGCACACAATCCCAATGTAATACAGCATCCTTCTTCACCTTTCCGAAGCTGCCGCTCTCTCCGGCTCCTGGAGCCGAAGAAGCGGCTTCTTCGCGCAAAGACGATTGTACCGGTCACAGTGCTCTCTTAGCGCGGCTTCTGCCGAAAGAAGCCCGGGAGCGGCTCTTAGCTCCGGAGAGCATCGTACCTTCGTCTTTAGCGTCTTTTGTGGTCTACATCTTAGCAAAAAGCTTTTCCACTACGTCTGGCAAGGAGAAAGTGTGCCAGCACAGAAAACATCTCCCATCGTGTTCTAACGTTTCACGGAGGTCTGCCAAGTGCTTGGCATGAAGAAAAGTAAAGTTGTGCAAAACAGCTTCCAATCGAATATTCATGTGATTGGAAAAGTCAGGAGAGTGGTAAGGTACTGTTTTCTATCAGTTGGCAAGCTGTGCACACAATCCTAGTGTAATACAGCATCCTTCTTCACGTTTCCGATGCTGCCGCTCTCTCCGGCTCCTGGAGCCGAAGAAGCGGTTTCTTCGCGCAAAGACGATTGTACCGGTCACAGTGCTCTCTTAGCGCGGCTTCTGCCGAAAGAAGCCCGGGAGCGGCTCTTAGCTCCGGAGAGCATCGTACCTTCGTCTTTAGCGTCTTTTGTGGTCTACATCTTAGCAAAAAGCTTTTCCACTATGTCTGGCAAGGAGAAACTGTGCCAGCACATAAAATATCTCCCATCGTGTTCTAACGTTGCACGGATATCTGCCAAGTGCTTGGCATGAAGAAAAGAAAAGTTGTCCAAAAGAGCTTCCAATCGAATATTCATGTGATTGGAAAAGTCAGGAGAGTGGTAAGGTACTGTTTTCTATCAGTTGGCAAGCTGCGCACACAATCCCAGTGCAATACAGCATCCTTCTTCACCTTTCCGATGCTGCCGCTCTCTCCGGCTCCTGGAGCCGAAGATGCGGCTTGTTTGCGCAAAGACGATTGTACCGGTCACAGTGCTCTCTTAGCGCGGCTTCTGCCGAAAGAAGCCCGGGAGCGGCTCTTAGCTCCGGAGAGCATCGTACCTTCGTCTTTAGCGTCTTTTGTGGTCTACATCTTAGCAAAAAGCTTTTCCACTATGTCTGGCAAGGAAAACCTGCGCCAACACAGAAAACATCTCCCATCGTTTTCTGGACGTTGCATGGAGGTCTGCCAAGTGCTTGGCATGAAGAAAAGAAAAGTTGTCCAAAACAGCTTCCAATGGAATATTCATGTGATTGGAAAAGTCAGGAGAGTGGTAAGGTACTGTTTTCTATCAGTTGGCAAGCTGCGCACACAATCCCAATGTAATACAGCATCCTTCTTCACCTTTCCGATGCTGCCGCTCTCTCCGGCTCCTGGAGCCGAAGAAGCGGCTTCTTCGCGCAAAGACGATTGTACCGGTCACAGTGCTCTCTTAGCGCGGCTTCTGCCGAAAGAAGCCCGGGAGCGGCTCTTAGCTCCGGAGAGCATCGTACCTTCGTATTTAGCGTCTTTTGTGGTCTACATCTTAGCAGAAAGCTTTGCCACTATGTTTGGCAAGGAGAAAGTGTGCCAACACAGAAAACATCTCCCATCGTGTTCTAACGTTGCACGGAGGTCTGCCAAGTGCTTGGCATGAAGAAAAGAAAAGTTGTCCAAAACAGCTTCCAATGGAATATTCATGTGATTGGAAAAGTCAGGAGAGTGGTAAGGTACTGTTTTCTATCAGTTGGCAAGCTGCGCACACAATCCCAATGTAATACAGCATCCTTCTTCACCTTTCCGAAGCTGCCGCTCTCTCCGGCTCCTGGAGCCGAAGAAGCGGCTTCTTCGCGCAAAGACGATTGTACCGGTCACAGTGCTCTCTTAGCGCGGCTTCTGCCGAAAGAAGCCCGGGAGCGGCTCTTAGCTCCGGAGAGCATCGTACCTTCGTCTTTAGCGTCTTTTGTGGACTACATCTTAGCAAAAAGCTTTTCCACTATGTCTGGCAAGGAGAAACTGTGCCAGCACATAAAATATCTCCCATCGTGTTCTAACGTTGCACGGATGTCTGCCAAGTGCTTGGCATGAAGAAAAGAAAAGTTGTCCAAAAGAGCTTCCAATCGAATATTCATGTGATTGGAAAAGTCAGGAGAGTGGTAAGGTACTGTTTTCTATCAGTTGGCAAGCTGCGCACACAATCCCAGTGCAATACAGCATCCTTCTTCACCTTTCTGATGCTGCCGCTCTCTCCGGCTCCTGGAGCCGAAGAAGCGGCTTGTTTGCGCAAAGACGATTGTACCGGTCACAGTGCTCTCTTAGCGCAGCTTCTGCCGAAAGAAGCCCGGGAGCGGCTCTTAGCTCCGGAGAGCATCGTACCTTCGTCTTTAGCGTCTTTTGTGGTCTACATCTTAGCAAAAAGCTTTTCCACTATGTCTGGCAAGGAAAACCTGCGCCAGCACAGAAAACATCTCCCATCGTGTTCTAACGTTGCATGGAGGTCTGCCAAGTGCTTGGCATGAAGAAAAGAAAAGTTGTCCAAAACAGCTTCCAATGGAATATTCATGTGATTGGAAAAGTCAGGAGAGTGGTAAGGTACTGTTTACTATCAGTTGGCAAGCTGCGCACACAATCCCAGTGCAATACAGCATCCTTCTTCACCTTTCCGATGCTGCCGCTCTCTCCGGCTCCTGGAGCCGAAGAAGCGGCTTCTTCGCGCAAAGACGATTGTACCGCTCACAGTGCTCTCTTAGCGCGGCTTCTGCCGAAAGAAGCCCGGGAGCGGCTCTTAGCTCCGGAGAGCATCGTACCTTCGTATTTAGCGTCTTTTGTGGTCTACATCTTAGCAAAAAGCTTTTCCACTATGTTTGGCAAGGAGAAAGTGTGCCAACACAGAAAACATCTCCCATCGTGTTCTAACGTTGCACGGAGGTCTGCCAAGTGCTTGGCATGAAGAAAAGAAAAGTTGTCCAAAACAGCTTCCAATGGAATATTCATGTGATTGGAAAAGTCAGGAGAGTGGTAAGGTACTGTTTTCTATCAGTTGGCAAGCTGCGCACACAATCCCAATGTAATACAGCATCCTTCTTCACCATTCCGAAGCTGCCGCTCTCTCCGGCTCCTGGAGCCGAAGAAGCGGCTTCTTCGCGCAAAGACGATTGTACCGGTCACAGTGCTCTCTTAGCGCGGCTTCTGCCGAAAGAAGCCCGGGAGCGGCTCTTAGCTCCGGAGAGCATCGTACCTTCGTATTTAGCGTCTTTTGTGGTCTACATCTTAGCAAAAAGCTTTTCCACTACGTCTGGCAAGGAGAAAGTGTGCCAGCACAGAAAACATCTCCCATCGTGTTCTAACGTTGCACGGAGGTCTGCCAAGTGCTTGGCATGAAGAAAAGAAAAGTTGTGCAAAAAAGCTTCCAATCGAATATTCATGTGATTGGAAAAGTCAGGAGAGTGGTAAGGTACTGTTTTCTATCAGTTGGCAAGCTGTGCACACAATCCCAGTGTAATACAGCATCCTTCTTCACGTTTCCGATGCTGCCGCTCTCTCCGGCTCCTGGAGCCGAAGAAGCGGTTTCTTCGCGCAAAGACGATTGTACCGGTCACAGTGCTCTCTTAGCGCGGCTTCTGCCGAAAGAAGCCCGGGAGCGGCTCTTAGCTCCGGAGAGCATCGTACCTTCGTCTTTAGCGTCTTTTGTGGTCTACATCTTAGCAAAAAGCTTTTCCACTATGTCTGGCAAGGAGAGACTGTGCCAGCACATAAAATATCTCCCATCGTGTTCTAACGTTGCACGGATATCTGCCAAGTGCTTGGCATGAAGAAAAGAAAAGTTGTCCAAAAGAGCTTCCAATCGAATATTCATGTGATTGGAAAAGTCAGGAGAGTGGTAAGGTACTGTTTTCTATCAGTTGGCAAGCTGCGCACACAATCCCAGTGCAATACAGCATCCTTCTTCACCTTTCTGATGCTGCCGCTCTCTCCGGCTCCTGGAGCCGAAGAAGCGGCTTGTTTGCGCAAAGACGATTGTACCGGTCACAGGGCTCTCTTAGCGCGGCTTCTGCCGAAAGAAGCCCGGGAGCGGCTCTTAGCTCCGGAGAGCATCGTACCTTCGTCTTTACCGTCATTTGTGGTCTACATCTTAGCAAAAAGCTTTTCCACTATGTCTGGCAAGGAAAACCTGCGCCAACACAGAAAACATCTCCCATCGTGTTCTAACGTTGCATGGAGGTCTGCCAAGTGCTTGGCATGAAGAAAAGAAAAGTTGTCCAAAACAGCTTCCAATGGAATATTCATGTGATTGGAAAAGTCAGGAGAGTGGTAAGGTACTGTTTTCTATCAGTTGGCAAGCTGCGCACACAATCCCAATGTAATACAGCATCCTTCTTCACCTTTCCGATGCTGCCGCTCTCTCCGGCTCCTGGAGCCGAAGAAGCGGCTTCTTCGCGCAAAGACGATTGTACCGGTCACAGTGCTCTCTTAGCGCGGCTTCTGCCGAAAGAAGCCCGGGAGCGGCTCTTAGCTCCGGAGAGCATCGTACCTTCGTATTTAGCGTCTTTTGTGGTCTACATCTTAGCAGAAAGCTTTTCCACTATGTTTGGCAAGGAGAAAGTGTGCCAACACAGAAAACATCTCCCATCGTGTTCTAACGTTGCACGGAGGTCTGCCAAGTGCTTGGCATGAAGAAAAGAAAAGTTGTCCAAAACAGCTTCCAATGGAATATTCATGTGATTGGAAAAGTCAGGAGAGTGGTAAGGTACTGTTTTCTATCAGTTGGCAAGCTGCGCACACAATCCCAATGTAATACAGCATCCTTCTTCACCTTTCCGAAGCTGCCGCTCTCTCCGGATCCTGGAGCCGAAGAAGCGGCTTCTTCGCGCAAAGACGATTGTACCGCTCACAGTGCTCTCTTAGCGCGGCTTCTGCCGAAAGAAGCCCGGGAGCGGCTCTTAGCTCCGGAGAGCATCGTACCTTCGTCTTTAGCGTCTTTTGTGGTCTACATCTTAGCAAAAAGCTTTTCCACTACGTCTGGCAAGGAGAAAGTGTGCCAGCACAGAAAACATCTCCCATCGTGTTCTAACGTTGCACGGAGGTCTGCCAAGTGCTTGGCATGAAGAAAAGAAAAGTTGTCCAAAAGAGCTTCCAATCGAATATTCATGTGATTGGAAAAGTCAGGAGAGTGGTAAGGTACTGTTTTCTATCAGTTGGCAAGCTGTGCACACAATCCTAGTGTAATACAGCATCCTTCTTCACGTTTCCGATGCTGCCGCTCTCTCCGGCTCCTGGAGCCGAAGAAGCGGTTTCTTCGCGCAAAGACGATTGTACCGGTCACAGTGCTCTCTTAGCGCGGCTTCTGCCGAAAGAAGCCCGGGAGCAGCTCTTAGCTCCGGAGAGCATCGTACCTTCGTCTTTAGCGTCTTTTGTAGTCTACACCTTAGCAAAAAGCTTTTCCACTACGTCTGGCAAGGAGAAACTGTGCCAGCACATAAAATATCTCCCATCGTGTTCTAACGTTGCACGGATTTCTGCCAAGTGCTTGGCATGAAGAAAAGAAAAGTTGTCCAAAAGAGCTTCCAATCGAATATTCATGTGATTGGAAAAGTCAGGAGAGTGGTAAGGTACTGTTTTCTATCAGTTGGCAAGCTGCGCACACAATCCCAGTGCAATACAGCATCCTTCTTCACCTTTCCGATGCTGCCGCTCTCTCCGGCTCCTGGAGCCGAAGAAGCGGCTTCTTCGCGCAAAGACGATTGTACCGGTCACAGTGCTCTCTTAGCGCGGCTTCTGCCGAAAGAAGCCCGGGAGCGGCTCTTAGCTCCGGAGAGCATCGTACCTTCGTATTTAGCGTCTTTTGTGGTCTACATCTTAGCAGAAAGCTTTTCCACTATGTTTGGCAAGGAGAAAGTGTGCCAAAACAGAAAACATCTCCCATCGTGTTCTAACGTTGCACGGAGGTCTGCCAAGTGCTTGGCATGAAGAAAAGAAAAGTTGTCCAAAACAGCTTCCAATGGAATATTCATGTGATTGGAAAAGTCAGGAGAGTGGTAAGGTACTGTTTTCTATCAGTTGGCAAGCTGCGCACACAATCCCAATGTAATACAGCATCCTTCTTCACCTTTCCGAAGCTGCCGCTCTCTCCGGATCCTGGAGCCGAAGAAGCGGCTTCTTCGCGCAAAGACGATTGTACCGGTCACAGTGCTCTCTTAGCGCGGCTTCTGCCGAAAGAAGCCCGGGAGCGGCTCTTAGCTCCGGAGAGCATCGTACCTTCGTCTTTAGCGTCTTTTGTGGTCTACATCTTAGCAAAAAGCTTTTCCACTACGTCTGGCAAGGAGAAAGTGTGCCAGCACAGAAAACATCTCCCATCGTGTTCTAATGTTGCACGGAGGTCTGCCAAGTGCTTGGCATGAAGAAAAGAAAAGTTGTCCAAAAGAGCTTCCAATCGAATATTCATGTGATTGGAAAAGTCAGGAGAGTGGTAAGGTACTGTTTTCTATCAGTTGGCAAGCTGTGCACACAATCCTAGTGTAATACAGCATCCTTCTTCACGTTTCGGATGCTGCCGCTCTCTCCGGCTCCTGGAGCCGAAGAAGCGGCTTCTTCGCGCAAAGACGATTGTACCGGTCACAGTGCTCTCTTAGCGCGGCTTCTGCCGAAAGAAGCCCGGGAGCAGCTCTTAGCTCCGGAGAGCATCGTACCTTCGTCTTTAGCGTCTTTTGTAGTCTACACCTTAGCAAAAAGCTTTTCCACTATGTCTGGCAAGGAGAAACTGTGCCAGCACATAAAATATCTCCCATCGTGTTCTAACGTTGCACGGATTTCTGCCAAGTGCTTGGCATGAAGAAAAGAAAAGTTGTCCAAAAGAGCTTCCAATCGAATATTCATGTGATTGGAAAAGTCAGGAGAGTGGTAAGGTACTGTTTTCTATCAGTTGGCAAGCTGCGCACACAATCCCAGTGCAATACAGCATCCTTCTTCACCTTTCCGATGCTGCCGCTCTCTCCGGCTCCTGGAGCCGAAGAAGCGGCTTCTTCGCGCAAAGACGATTGTACCGGTCACAGTGCTCTCTTAGCGCGGCTTCTGCCGAAAGAAGCCCGGGAGCGGCTCTTAGCTCCGGAGAGCATCGTACCTTCGTATTTAGCGTCTTTTGTGGTCTACATCTTAGCAGAAAGCTTTTCCACTATGTTTGGCAAGGAGAAAGTGTGCCAACACAGAAAACATCTCCCATCGTGTTCTAACGTTGCACGGAGGTCTGCCAAGTGCTTGGCATGAAGAAAAGAAAAGTTGTCCAAAACAGCTTCCAATGGAATATTCATGTGATTGGAAAAGTCAGGAGAGTGGTAAGGTACTGTTTTCTATCAGTTGGCAAGCTGCGCACACAATCCCAGTGTAATACAGCATCCTTCTTCACCTTTCCGAAGCTGCCGCTCTCTCCGGCTCCTGGAGCCGAAGAAGCGGCTTCTTCGCGCAAAGACGATTGTACCGGTCACAGTGCTCTCTTAGCGCGGCTTCTGCCGAAAGAAGCCCGGGAGCGGCTCTTAGCTCCGGAGAGCATCGTACCTTCGTATTTAGCGTCTTTTGTGGTCTACATCTTAGCAGAAAGCTTTTCCACTATGTTTGGCAAGGAGAAAGTGTGCCAACACAGAAAACATCTCCCATCATGTTCTAACGTTGCATGGAGGTCTGCCAAGTGCTTGGCATGAAGAAAAGAAAAGTTGTCCAAAACAGCTTCCAATGGAATATTCATGTGATTGGAAAAGTCAGGAGAGTGGTAAGGTACTGTTTTCTATCAGCTGGCAAGCTGCGCACACAAACCCAATGTAATACAGCATCCTTCTTCACCTTTCCGAAGCTGCCGCTCTCTCCGGCTCCTGGAGCCGAAGAAGCGGCTTCTTCGCGCAAAGACGATTGTACCGGTCACAGTGCTCTCTTAGCGCGGCTTCTGCCGAAAGAAGCCCGGGAGCGGCTCTTAGCTCCGGAGAGCATCGTACCTTCGTCTTTAGCGTCTTTTGTGGACAACACCTTAGCAAAAAGCTTTTCCACTATGTCTGGCAAGGAGAAACTGTGCCAGCACATAAAATATCTCCCATCGTGTTCTAACGTTGCACGGAGGTCTGCCAAGTGCTTGGCATGAAGAAAAGAAAAGTTGTCCAAAAGAGCTTCCAATCGAATATTCATGTGATTGGAAAAGTCAGGAGAGTGGTAAGGTACTGTTTTCTATCAGTTGGCAAGCTGCGCACACAATCCCAGTGCAATACAGCATCCTTCTTCACCTTTCTGATGCTGCTGCTCTCTCCGGCTCCTGGAGGCGAAGAAGCGGCTTCTTCGCGCAAAGACGATTGTACCGGTCACAGTGCTCTCTTAGCGCAGCTTCTGCCGAAAGAAGCCCGGGAGCGGCTCTTAGCTCCGGAGAGCATCGTACCTTCGTCTTTAGCGTCTTTTGTGGTCTACATCTTAGCAAAACGCTTTTCCACTATGTCTGGCAAGGAAAACCTGCGCCAACACAGAAAACATCTCCCATCGTGTTCTAACGTTGCATGGAGGTCTGCCAAGTGCTTGGCATGAAGAAAAGAAAAGTTGTCCAAAACAGCTTCCAATGGAATATTCATGTGATTGGAAAAGTCAGGAGAGTGGTAAGGTACTGTTTTCTATCAGTTGGCAAGCTGCGCACACAATCCCAGTGCAATACAGCATCCTTCTTCACCATTCCGATGCTGCCGCTCTCTCCGGCTCCTGGAGCCGAAGAAGCGGCTTCTTCGCGCAAAGACGATTGTACCGGTCACAGTGCTCTCTTAGCGCGGCTTCTGCCGAAAGAAGCCCGGGAGCAGCTCTTAGCTCCGGAGAGCATCGTACCTTCGTCTTTAGCGTCTTTTGTAGTCTACACCTTAGCAAAAAGCTTTTCCACTATGTCTGGCAAGGAGAAACTGTGCCAGCACATAAAATATCTCCCATCGTGTTCTAACGTTGCACGGATTTCTGCCAAGTGCTTGGCATGAAGAAAAGAAAAGTTGTCCAAAAGAGCTTCCAATCGAATATTCATGTGATTGGAAAAGTCAGGAGAGTAGTAAGGTACTGTTTTCTATCAGTTGGCAAGCTGCGCACACAATCCCAGTGCAATACAGCATCCTTCTTCACCTTTCCGATGCTGCCGCTCTCTCCGGCTCCTGGAGCCGAAGAAGCGGCTTCTTCGCGCAAAGACGATTGTACCGGTCACAGTGCTCTCTTAGCGCGGCTTCTGCCGAAAGAAGCCCGGGAGCGGCTCTTAGCTCCGGAGAGCATCGTACCTTCGTATTTAGCGTCTTTTGTGGTCTACATCTTAGCAGAAAGCTTTTCCACTATGTTTGGCAAGGAGAAAGTGTGCCAGCACAGAAAACATCTCCCATCGTGTTCTAACGTTGCACGGAGGTCTGCCAAGTGCTTGGCATGAAGAAAAGAAAAGTTGTCCAAAACAGCTTCCAATGGAATATTCATGTGATTGGAAAAGTCAGGAGAGTGGTAAGGTACTGTTTTCTATCAGTTGGCAAGCTGCGCACACAATCCCAGTGTAATACAGCATCCTTCTTCACGTTTCCGATGCTGCCGCTCTCTCCGGCTCCTGGAGCCGAAGAAGCGGCTTCTTCGCGCAAAGACGATTGTACCGGTCACAGTGCTCTCTTAGCGCGGCTTCTGCCGAAAGAAGCCCGGGAGCAGCTCTTAGCTCCGGAGAGCATCGTACCTTCGTCTTTAGCGTCTTTTGTAGTCTACACCTTAGCAAAAAGCTTTTCCACTATGTCTGGCAAGGAGAAACTGTGCCAGCACATAAAATATCTCCCATCGTGTTCTAACGTTGCACGGATTTCTGCCAAGTGCTTGGCATGAAGAAAAGAAAAGTTGTCCAAAACAGCTTCCAATCGAATATTCATGTGATTGGAAAAGTCAGGAGAGTGGTAAGGTACTGTTTTCTATCAGTTGGCAAGCTGCGCACACAATCCCAGTGCAATACAGCATCCTTCTTCACCTTTCCGATGCTGCCGCTCTCTCCGGCTCCTGGAGCCGAAGAAGCGGCTTCTTCGCGCAAAGACGATTGTACCGGTCACAGTGCTCTCTTAGCGCGGCTTCTGCCGAAAGAAGCCCGGGAGCGGCTCTTAGCTCCGGAGAGCATCGTACCTTCGTATTTAGCGTCTTTTGTGGTCTACATCTTAGCAGAAAGCTTTTCCACTATGTTTGGCAAGGAGAAAGTGTGCCAACACAGAAAACATCTCCCATCGTGTTCTAACGTTGCACGGAGGTCTGCCAAGTGCTTGGCATGAAGAAAAGAAAAGTTGTCCAAAACAGCTTCCAATGGAATATTCATGTGATTGGAAAAGTCAGGAGAGTGGTAAGGTACTGTTTTCTATCAGTTGGCAAGCTGCGCACACAATCCCAGTGTAATACAGCATCCTTCTTCACCTTTCCGAAGCTGCCGCTCTCTCCGGCTCCTGGAGCCGAAGAAGCGGCTTCTTCGCGCAAAGACGATTGTACCGGTCACAGTGCTCTCTTAGCGCGGCTTCTGCCGAAAGAAGCCCGGGAGCGGCTCTTAGCTCCGGAGAGCATCGTACCTTCGTCTTTAGCGTCTTTTGTGGTCTACATCTTAGCAAAACGCTTTTCCACTATGTCTGGCAAGGAAAACCTGCGCCAACACAGAAAACATCTCCCATCGTGTTCTAACGTTGCATGGAGGTCTGCCAAGTGCTTGGCATGAAGAAAAGAAAAGTTGTCCAAAACAGCTTCCAATGGAATATTCATGTGATTGGAAAAGTCAGGAGAGTGGTAAGGTACTGTTTTCTATCAGTTGGCAAGCTGCGCACACAATCCCAGTGTAATACAGCATCCTTCTTCACCTTTCCGATGCTGCCGCTCTCTCCGGCTCCTGGAGCCGAAGAAGCGGCTTCTTCGCGCAAAGACGATTGTACCGGTCACAGTGCTCTCTTAGCGCGGCTTCTGCCGAAAGAAGCCCGGGAGCGGCTCTTAGCTCCGGAGAGCATCGTACCTTCGTCTTTAGCGTCTTTTGTGGTCTACATCTTAGCAGAAAGCTTTTCCACTATGTTTGGCAAGGAGAAACTGTGCCAACACAGAAAACATCTCCCATCGTGTTCTAACGTTGCACGGAGGTCTGCCAAGTGCTTGGCATGAAGAAAAGAAAAGTTGTCCAAAACAGCTTCCAATGGAATATTCATGTGATTGGAAAAGTCAGGAGAGTGGTAAGGTACTGTTTTCTATCAGTTGGCAAGCTGCGCACACAATCCCAGTGCAATACAGCATCCTTCTTCACGTTTCCGATGCTGCCGCTCTCTCCGGCTCCTGGAGCCGAAGAAGCGGCTTCTTCGCGCAAAGACGATTGTACCGGTCACAGTGCTCTCTTAGCGCGGCTTCTGCCGAAAGAAGCCCGGGAGCGGCTCTTAGCTCCGGAGAGCATCGTACCTTCGTATTTAGCGTCTTTTGTGGTCTACATCTTAGCAGAAAGCTTTTCCACTATGTTTGGCAAGGAGAAAGTGTGCCAACACAGAAAACATCTCCCATCGTGTTCTAACGTTGCACGGAGGTCTGCCAAGTGCTTGGCATGAAGAAAAGAAAAGTTGTCCAAAACAGCTTCCAATGGAATATTCATGTGATTGGAAAAGTCAGGAGAGTGGTAAGGTACTGTTTTCTATCAGTTGGCAAGCTGCGCACACAATCCCAATGTAATACAGCATCCTTCTTCACCTTTCCGAAGCTGCCACTCTCTCCGGATCCTGGAGCCGAAGAAGCGGCTTCTTCGCGCAAAGACGATTGTACCGCTCACAGTGCTCTCTTAGCGCGGCTTCTGCCGAAAGAAGCCCGGGAGCGGCTCTTAGCTCCGGAGAGCATCGTACCTTCGTCTTTAGCGTCTTTTGTGGTCTACATCTTAGCAAAAAGCTTTTCCACTATGTTTGGCAAGGAGAAAGTGTGCCAAAACAGAAAACATCTCCCATCGTGTTCTAACGTTGCACGGAGGTCTGCCAAGTGCTTGGCATGAAGAAAAGAAAAGTTGTCCAAAACAGCTTCCAATGGAATATTCATGTGATTGGAAAAGTCAGGAGAGTGGTAAGGTACTGTTTTCTATCAGTTGGCAAGCTGCGCACACAATCCCAATGTAATACAGCATCCTTCTTCACCTTTCCGAAGCTGCCGCTCTCTCCGGATCCTGGAGCCGAAGAAGCGGCTTCTTCGCGCAAAGACGATTGTACCGGTCACAGTGCTCTCTTAGCGCGGCTTCTGCCGAAAGAAGCCCGGGAGCGGCTCTTAGCTCCGGAGAGCATCGTACCTTCGTCTTTAGCGTCTTTTGTGGTCTACATCTTAGCAGAAAGCTTTTCCACTATGTTTGGCAAGGAGAAAGTGTGCCAACACAGAAAACATCTCCCATCGTGTTCTAACGTTGCACGGAGGTCTGCCAAGTGCTTGGCATGAAGAAAAGAAAAGTTGTCCAAAACAGCTTCCAATGGAATATTCATGTGATTGGAAAAGTCAGGAGAGTGGTAAGGTACTGTTTTCTATCAGTTGGCAAGCTGCGCACACAATCCCAGTGTAATACAGCATCCTTCTTCACCTTTCCGATGCTGCCGCTCTCTCCGGCTCCTGGAGCCGAAGAAGCGGCTTCTTCGCGCAAAGACGATTGTACCGGTCACAGTGCTCTCTTAGCGCGGCTTCTGCCGAAAGAAGCCCGGGAGCGGCTCTTAGCTCCGGAGAGCATCGTACCTTCGTCTTTAGCGTCTTTTGTGGACAACACCTTAGCAAAAAGCTTTTCCACTATGTCTGGCAAGGAGAAACTGTGCCAGCACATAAAATATCTCCCATCGTGTTCTAACGTTGCACGGAGGTCTGCCAAGTGCTTGGCATGAAGAAAAGAAAAGTTGTCCAAAAGAGCTTCCAATCGAATATTCATGTGATTGGAAAAGTCAGGAGAGTGGTAAGGTACTGTTTTCTATCAGTTGGCAAGCTGCGCACACAATCCCAGTGCAATACAGCATCCTTCTTCACCTTTCTGATGCTGCTGCTCTCTCCGGCTCCTGGAGCCGAAGAAGCGGCTTCTTCGCGCAAAGACGATTGTACCGGTCACAGTGCTCTCTTAGCGCAGCTTCTGCCGAAAGAAGCCCGGGAGCGGCTCTTAGCTCCGGAGAGCATCGTACCTTCGTCTTTAGCGTCTTTTGTGGTCTACATCTTAGCAAAACGCTTTTCCACTATGTCTGGCAAGGAAAACCTGCGCCAACACAGAAAACATCTCCCATCGTGTTCTAACGTTGCATGGAGGTCTGCCAAGTGCTTGGCATGAAGAAAAGAAAAGTTGTCCAAAACAGCTTCCAATGGAATATTCATGTGATTGGAAAAGTCAGGAGAGTGGTAAGGTACTGTTTTCTATCAGTTGGCAAGCTGCGCACACAATCCCAGTGCAATACAGCATCCTTCTTCACGTTTCCGATGCTGCCGCTCTCTCCGGCTCCTGGAGCCGAAGAAGCGGCTTCTTCGCGCAAAGACGATTGTACCGGTCACAGTGCTCTCTTAGCGCGGCTTCTGCCGAAAGAAGCCCGGGAGCAGCTCTTAGCTCCGGAGAGCATCGTACCTTCGTCTTTAGCGTCTTTTGTAGTCTACACCTTAGCAAAAAGCTTTTCCACTATGTCTGGCAAGGAGAAACTGTGCCAGCACATAAAATATCTCCCATCGTGTTCTAACGTTGCACGGATTTCTGCCAAGTGCTTGGCATGAAGAAAAGAAAAGTTGTCCAAAAGAGCTTCCAATCGAATATTCATGTGATTGGAAAAGTCAGGAGAGTGGTAAGGTACTGTTTTCTATCAGTTGGCAAGCTGCGCACACAATCCCAGTGCAATACAGCATCCTTCTTCACCTTTCCGATGCTGCCGCTCTCTCCGGCTCCTGGAGCCGAAGAAGCGGCTTCTTCGCGCAAAGACGATTGTACCGGTCACAGTGCTCTCTTAGCGCGGCTTCTGCCGAAAGAAGCCCGGGAGCGGCTCTTAGCTCCGGAGAGCATCGTACCTTCGTATTTAGCGTCTTTTGTGGTCTACATCTTAGCAGAAAGCTTTTCCACTATGTTTGGCAAGGAGAAAGTGTGCCAGCACAGAAAACATCTCCCATCGTGTTCTAACGTTGCACGGAGGTCTGCCAAGTGCTTGGCATGAAGAAAAGAAAAGTTGTCCAAAACAGCTTCCAATGGAATATTCATGTGATTGGAAAAGTCAGGAGAGTGGTAAGGTACTGTTTTCTATCAGTTGGCAAGCTGCGCACACAATCCCAGTGTAATACAGCATCCTTCTTCACGTTTCCGATGCTGCCGCTCTCTCCGGCTCCTGGAGCCGAAGAAGCGGCTTCTTCGCGCAAAGACGATTGTACCGGTCACAGTGCTCTCTTAGCGCGGCTTCTGCCGAAAGAAGCCCGGGAGCAGCTCTTAGCTCCGGAGAGCATCGTACCTTCGTCTTTAGCGTCTTTTGTAGTCTACACCTTAGCAAAAAGCTTTTCCACTATGTCTGGCAAGGAGAAACTGTGCCAGCACATAAAATATCTCCCATCGTGTTCTAACGTTGCACGGATTTCTGCCAAGTGCTTGGCATGAAGAAAAGAAAAGTTGTCCAAAAGAGCTTCCAATCGAATATTCATGTGATTGGAAAAGTCAGGAGAGTGGTAAGGTACTGTTTTCTATCAGTTGGCAAGCTGCGCACACAATCCCAGTGCAATACAGCATCCTTCTTCACCTTTCCGATGCTGCCGCTCTCTCCGGCTCCTGGAGCCGAAGAAGCGGCTTCTTCGCGCAAAGACGATTGTACCGGTCACAGTGCTCTCTTAGCGCGGCTTCTGCCGAAAGAAGCCCGGGAGCGGCTCTTAGCTCCGGAGAGCATCGTACCTTCGTATTTAGCGTCTTTTGTGGTCTACATCTTAGCAGAAAGCTTTTCCACTATGTTTGGCAAGGAGAAAGTGTGCCAACACAGAAAACATCTCCCATCGTGTTCTAACGTTACACGGAGGTCTGCCAAGTGCTTGGCATGAAGAAAAGAAAAGTTGTCCAAAACAGCTTCCAATGGAATATTCATGTGATTGGAAAAGTCAGGAGAGTGGTAAGGTACTGTTTTCTATCAGTTGGCAAGCTGCGCACACAATCCCAGTGTAATACAGCATCCTTCTTCACCTTTCCGAAGCTGCCGCTCTCTCCGGCTCCTGGAGCCGAAGAAGCGGCTTCTTCGCGCAAAGACGATTGTACCGGTCACAGTGCTCTCTTAGCGCGGCTTCTGCCGAAAGAAGCCCGGGAGCGGCTCTTAGCTCCGGAGAGCATCGTACCTTCGTCTTTAGCGTCTTTTGTGGTCTACATCTTAGCAAAACGCTTTTCCACTATGTCTGGCAAGGAAAACCTGCGCCAACACAGAAAACATCTCCCATCGTGTTCTAACGTTGCATGGAGGTCTGCCAAGTGCTTGGCATGAAGAAAAGAAAAGTTGTCCAAAACAGCTTCCAATGGAATATTCATGTGATTGGAAAAGTCAGGAGAGTGGTAAGGTACTGTTTTCTATCAGTTGGCAAGCTGCGCACACAATCCCAGTGCAATACAGCATCCTTCTTCACGTTTCCGATGCTGCCGCTCTCTCCGGCTCCTGGAGCCGAAGAAGCGGCTTCTTCGCGCAAAGACGATTGTACCGGTCACAGTGCTCTCTTAGCGCGGCTTCTGCCGAAAGAAGCCCGGGAGCGGCTCTTAGCTCCGGAGAGCATCGTACCTTCGTATTTAGCGTCTTTTGTGGTCTACATCTTAGCAGAAAGCTTTTCCACTATGTTTGGCAAGGAGAAACTGTGCCAAAACAGAAAACATCTCCCATCGTGTTCTAACGTTGCACGGAGGTCTGCCAAGTGCTTGGCATGAAGAAAAGAAAAGTTGTCCAAAACAGCTTCCAATGGAATATTCATGTGATTGGAAAAGTCAGGAGAGTGGTAAGGTACTGTTTTCTATCAGTTGGCAAGCTGCGCACACAATCCCAGTGCAATACAGCATCCTTCTTCACGTTTCCGATGCTGCCGCTCTCTCCGGCTCCTGGAGCCGAAGAAGCGGCTTCTTCGCGCAAAGACGATTGTACCGGTCACAGTGCTCTCTTAGCGCGGCTTCTGCCGAAAGAAGCCCGGGAGCGGCTCTTAGCTCCGGAGAGCATCGTACCTTCGTATTTAGCGTCTTTTGTGGTCTACATCTTAGCAGAAAGCTTTTCCACTATGTTTGGCAAGGAGAAAGTGTGCCAACACAGAAAACATCTCCCATCGTGTTCTAACGTTGCACGGAGGTCTGCCAAGTGCTTGGCATGAAGAAAAGAAAAGTTGTCCAAAACAGCTTCCAATCGAATATTCATGTGATTGGAAAAGTCAGGAGAGTGGTAAGGTACTGTTTTCTATCAGTTGGCAAGCTGCGCACACAATCCCAATGTAATACAGCATCCTTCTTCACCTTTCCGAAGCTGCCGCTCTCTCCGGCTCCTGGAGCCGAAGAAGCGGCTTCTTCGCGCAAAGACGATTGTACCGGTCACAGTGCTCTCTTAGCGCGGCTTCTGCCGAAAGAAGCCCGGGAGCGGCTCTTAGCTCCGGAGAGCATCGTACCTTCGTCTTTAGCGTCTTTTGTGGTCTACATCTTAGCAAAAAGCTTTTCCACTATGTCTGGCAAGGAGAAACTGTGCCAGCACATAAAATATCTCCCATCGTGTTCTAACGTTGCACGGATATCTGCCAAGTGCTTGGCATGAAGAAAAGAAAAGTTGTCCAAAAGAGCTTCCAATCGAATATTCATGTGATTGGAAAAGTCAGGAGAGTGGTAAGGTACTGTTTTCTATCAGTTGGCAAGCTGCGCACACAATCCCAGTGCAATACAGCATCCTTCTTCACCTTTCCGATGCTGCCGCTCTCTCCGGCTCCTGGAGCCGAAGAAGCGGCTTGTTTGCGCAAAGACGATTGTACCGGTCACAGGGCTCTCTTAGCGCGGCTTCTGCCGAAAGAAGCCCGGGAGCGGCTCTTAGCTCCGGAGAGCATCGTACCTTCGTCTTTAGCGTCTTTTGTGGTCTACATCTTAGCAAAAAGCTTTTCCACTATGTCTGGCAAGGAAAACCTGCGCCAACACAGAAAACATCTCCCATCGTTTTCTGGACGTTGCATGGAGGTCTGCCAAGTGCTTGGCATGAAGAAAAGAAAAGTTGTCCAAAACAGCTTCCAATGGAATATTCATGTGATTGGAAAAGTCAGGAGAGTGGTAAGGTACTGTTTTCTATCAGTTGGCAAGCTGCGCACACAATCCCAATGTAATACAGCATCCTTCTTCACCTTTCCGATGCTGCCGCTCTCTCCGGCTCCTGGAGCCAAAGAAGCGGCTTCTTCGCGCAAAGACGATTGTACCGGTCACAGTGCTCTCTTAGCGCGGCTTCTGCCGAAAGAAGCCCGGGAGCGGCTCTTAGCTCCGGAGAGCATCGTACCTTCGTATTTAGCGTCTTTTGTGGTCTACATCTTAGCAGAAAGCTTTGCCACTATGTTTGGCAAGGAGAAAGTGTGCCAACACAGAAAACATCTCCCATCGTGTTCTAACGTTGCACGGAGGTCTGCCAAGTGCTTGGCATGAAGAAAAGAAAAGTTGTCCAAAACAGCTTCCAATGGAATATTCATGTGATTGGAAAAGTCAGGAGAGTGGTAAGGTACTGTTTTCTATCAGTTGGCAAGCTGCGCACACAATCCCAATGTAATACAGCATCCTTCTTCACCTTTCCGAAGCTGCCGCTCTCTCCGGCTCCTGGAGCCGAAGAAGCGGCTTCTTCGCGCAAAGACGATTGTACCGGTCACAGTGCTCTCTTAGCGCGGCTTCTGCCGAAAGAAGCCCGGGAGCGGCTCTTAGCTCCGGAGAGCATCGTACCTTCGTCTTTAGCGTCTTTTGTGGACTACATCTTAGCAAAAAGCTTTTCCACTATGTTTGGCAAGGAGAAAGTGTGCCAACACAGAAAACATCTCCCATCATGTTCTAACGTTGCATGGAGGTCTGCCAAGTGCTTGGCATGAAGAAAAGAAAAGTTGTCCAAAACAGCTTCCAATGGAATATTCATGTGATTGGAAAAGTCAGGAGAGTGGTAAGGTACTGTTTTCTATCAGCTGGCAAGCTGCGCACACAAACCCAATGTAATACAGCATCCTTCTTCACCTTTCCGAAGCTGCCGCTCTCTCCGGCTCCTGGAGCCGAAGAAGCGGCTTCTTCGCGCAAAGACGATTGTACCGGTCACAGTGCTCTCTTAGCGCGGCTTCTGCCGAAAGAAGCCCGGGAGCGGCTCTTAGCTCCGGAGAGCATCGTACCTTCGTCTTTAGCGTCTTTTGTGGACAACACCTTAGCAAAAAGCTTTTCCACTATGTCTGGCAAGGAGAAACTGTGCCAGCACATAAAATATCTCCCATCGTGTTCTAACGTTGCACGGAGGTCTGCCAAGTGCTTGGCATGAAGAAAAGAAAAGTTGTCCAAAAGAGCTTCCAATCGAATATTCATGTGATTGGAAAAGTCAGGAGAGTGGTAAGGTACTGTTTTCTATCAGTTGGCAAGCTGCGCACACAATCCCAGTGCAATACAGCATCCTTCTTCACCTTTCTGATGCTGCTGCTCTCTCCGGCTCCTGGAGCCGAAGAAGCGGCTTCTTCGCGCAAAGACGATTGTACCGGTCACAGTGCTCTCTTAGCGCAGCTTCTGCCGAAAGAAGCCCGGGAGCGGCTCTTAGCTCCGGAGAGCATCGTACCTTCGTCTTTAGCGTCTTTTGTGGTCTACATCTTAGCAAAACGCTTTTCCACTATGTCTGGCAAGGAAAACCTGCGCCAACACAGAAAACATCTCCCATCGTGTTCTAACGTTGCATGGAGGTCTGCCAAGTGCTTGGCATGAAGAAAAGAAAAGTTGTCCAAAACAGCTTCCAATGGAATATTCATGTGATTGGAAAAGTCAGGAGAGTGGTAAGGTACTGTTTTCTATCAGTTGGCAAGCTGCGCACACAATCCCAGTGCAATACAGCATCCTTCTTCACGTTTCCGATGCTGCCGCTCTCTCCGGCTCCTGGAGCCGAAGAAGCGGCTTCTTCGCGCAAAGACGATTGTACCGGTCACAGTGCTCTCTTAGCGCGGCTTCTGCCGAAAGAAGCCCGGGAGCAGCTCTTAGCTCCGGAGAGCATCGTACCTTCGTCTTTAGCGTCTTTTGTAGTCTACACCTTAGCAAAAAGCTTTTCCACTATGTCTGGCAAGGAGAAACTGTGCCAGCACATAAAATATCTCCCATCGTGTTCTAACGTTGCACGGATTTCTGCCAAGTGCTTGGCATGAAGAAAAGAAAAGTTGTCCAAAAGAGCTTCCAATCGAATATTCATGTGATTGGAAAAGTCAGGAGAGTGGTAAGGTACTGTTTTCTATCAGTTGGCAAGCTGCGCACACAATCCCAGTGCAATACAGCATCCTTCTTCACCTTTCCGATGCTGCCGCTCTCTCCGGCTCCTGGAGCCGAAGAAGCGGCTTCTTCGCGCAAAGACGATTGTACCGGTCACAGTGCTCTCTTAGCGCGGCTTCTGCCGAAAGAAGCCCGGGAGCGGCTCTTAGCTCCGGAGAGCATCGTACCTTCGTATTTAGCGTCTTTTGTGGTCTACATCTTAGCAGAAAGCTTTTCCACTATGTTTGGCAAGGAGAAAGTGTGCCAGCACAGAAAACATCTCCCATCGTGTTCTAACGTTGCACGGAGGTCTGCCAAGTGCTTGGCATGAAGAAAAGTTGTCCAAAACAGCTTCCAATGGAATATTCATGTGATTGGAAAAGTCAGGAGAGTGGTAAGGTACTGTTTTCTATCAGTTGGCAAGCTGCGCACACAATCCCAGTGTAATACAGCATCCTTCTTCACGTTTCCGATGCTGCCGCTCTCTCCGGCTCCTGGAGCCGAAGAAGCGGCTTCTTCGCGCAAAGACGATTGTACCGGTCACAGTGCTCTCTTAGCGCGGCTTCTGCCGAAAGAAGCCCGGGAGCAGCTCTTAGCTCCGGAGAGCATCGTACCTTCGTCTTTAGCGTCTTTTGTAGTCTACACCTTAGCAAAAAGCTTTTCCACTATGTCTGGCAAGGAGAAACTGTGCCAGCACATAAAATATCTCCCATCGTGTTCTAACGTTGCACGGATTTCTGCCAAGTGCTTGGCATGAAGAAAAGAAAAGTTGTCCAAAAGAGCTTCCAATCGAATATTCATGTGATTGGAAAAGTCAGGAGAGTGGTAAGGTACTGTTTTCTATCAGTTGGCAAGCTGCGCACACCATCCCAGTGCAATACAGCATCCTTCTTCACCTTTCCGATGCTGCCGCTCTCTCCGGCTCCTGGAGCCGAAGAAGCGGCTTCTTCGCGCAAAGACGATTGTACCGGTCACAGTGCTCTCTTAGCGCGGCTTCTGCCGAAAGAAGCCCGGGAGCGGCTCTTAGCTCCGGAGAGCATCGTACCTTCGTATTTAGCGTCTTTTGTGGTCTACATCTTAGCAGAAAGCTTTTCCACTATGTTTGGCAAGGAGAAAGTGTGCCAACACAGAAAACATCTCCCATCGTGTTCTAACGTTGCACGGAGGTCTGCCAAGTGCTTGGCATGAAGAAAAGAAAAGTTGTCCAAAACAGCTTCCAATGGAATATTCATGTGATTGGAAAAGTCAGGAGAGTGGTAAGGTACTGTTTTCTATCAGTTGGCAAGCTGCGCACACAATCCCAGTGTAATACAGCATCCTTCTTCACCTTTCCGAAGCTGCCGCTCTCTCCGGCTCCTGGAGCCGAAGAAGCGGCTTCTTCGCGCAAAGACGATTGTACCGGTCACAGTGCTCTCTTAGCGCGGCTTCTGCCGAAAGAAGCCCGGGAGCGGCTCTTAGCTCCGGAGAGCATCGTACCTTCGTCTTTAGCGTCTTTTGTGGTCTACATCTTAGCAAAACGCTTTTCCACTATGTCTGGCAAGGAAAACCTGCGCCAACACAGAAAACATCTCCCATCGTGTTCTAACGTTGCATGGAGGTCTGCCAAGTGCTTGGCATGAAGAAAAGAAAAGTTGTCCAAAACAGCTTCCAATGGAATATTCATGTGATTGGAAAAGTCAGGAGAGTGGTAAGGTACTGTTTTCTATCAGTTGGCAAGCTGCGCACACAATCCCAGTGTAATACAGCATCCTTCTTCACGTTTCCGATGCTGCCGCTCTCTCCGGCTCCTGGAGCCGAAGAAGCGGCTTCTTCGCGCAAAGACGATTGTACCGGTCACAGTGCTCTCTTAGCGCGGCTTCTGCCGAAAGAAGCCCGGGAGCGGCTCTTAGCTCCGGAGAGCATCGTACCTTCGTATTTAGCGTCTTTTGTGGTCTACATCTTAGCAGAAAGCTTTTCCACTATGTTTGGCAAGGAGAAACTGTGCCAAAACAGAAAACATCTCCCATCGTGTTCTAACGTTGCACGGAGGTCTGCCAAGTGCTTGGCATGAAGAAAAGAAAAGTTGTCCAAAACAGCTTCCAATGGAATATTCATGTGATTGGAAAAGTCAGGAGAGTGGTAAGGTACTGTTTTCTATCAGTTGGCAAGCTGCGCACACAATCCCAGTGCAATACAGCATCCTTCTTCACGTTTCCGATGCTGCCGCTCTCTCCGGCTCCTGGAGCCGAAGAAGCGGCTTCTTCGCGCAAAGACGATTGTACCGGTCACAGTGCTCTCTTAGCGCGGCTTCTGCCGAAAGAAGCCCGGGAGCGGCTCTTAGCTCCGGAGAGCATCGTACCTTCGTATTTAGCGTCTTTTGTGGTCTACATCTTAGCAGAAAGCTTTTCCACTATGTTTGGCAAGGAGAAAGTGTGCCAACACAGAAAACATCTCCCATCGTGTTCTAACGTTGCACGGAGGTCTGCCAAGTGCTTGGCATGAAGAAAAGAAAAGTTGTCCAAAACAGCTTCCAATCGAATATTCATGTGATTGGAAAAGTCAGGAGAGTGGTAAGGTACTGTTTTCTATCAGTTGGCAAGCTGCGCACACAATCCCAATGTAATACAGCATCCTTCTTCACCTTTCCGAAGCTGCCGCTCTCTCCGGCTCCTGGAGCCGAAGAAGCGGCTTCTTCGCGCAAAGACGATTGTACCGGTCACAGTGCTCTCTTAGCGCGGCTTCTGCCGAAAGAAGCCCGGGAGCGGCTCTTAGCTCCGGAGAGCATCGTACCTTCGTCTTTAGCGTCTTTTGTGGTCTACATCTTAGCAAAAAGCTTTTCCACTATGTCTGGCAAGGAGAAACTGTGCCAGCACATAAAATATCTCCCATCGTGTTCTAACGTTGCACGGATATCTGCCAAGTGCTTGGCATGAAGAAAAGAAAAGTTGTCCAAAAGAGCTTCCAATCGAATATTCATGTGATTGGAAAAGTCAGGAGAGTGGTAAGGTACTGTTTTCTATCAGTTGGCAAGCTGCGCACACAATCCCAGTGCAATACAGCATCCTTCTTCACCTTTCCGATGCTGCCGCTCTCTCCGGCTCCTGGAGCCGAAGAAGCGGCTTGTTTGCGCAAAGACGATTGTACCGGTCACAGGGCTCTCTTAGCGCGGCTTCTGCCGAAAGAAGCCCGGGAGCGGCTCTTAGCTCCGGAGAGCATCGTACCTTCGTCTTTAGCGTCTTTTGTGGTCTACATCTTAGCAAAAAGCTTTTCCACTATGTCTGGCAAGGAAAACCTGCGCCAACACAGAAAACATCTCCCATCGTTTTCTGGACGTTGCATGGAGGTCTGCCAAGTGCTTGGCATGAAGAAAAGAAAAGTTGTCCAAAACAGCTTCCAATGGAATATTCATGTGATTGGAAAAGTCAGGAGAGTGGTAAGGTACTGTTTTCTATCAGTTGGCAAGCTGCGCACACAATCCCAATGTAATACAGCATCCTTCTTCACCTTTCCGATGCTGCCGCTCTCTCCGGCTCCTGGAGCCAAAGAAGCGGCTTCTTCGCGCAAAGACGATTGTACCGGTCACAGTGCTCTCTTAGCGCGGCTTCTGCCGAAAGAAGCCCGGGAGCGGCTCTTAGCTCCGGAGAGCATCGTACCTTCGTATTTAGCGTCTTTTGTGGTCTACATCTTAGCAGAAAGCTTTGCCACTATGTTTGGCAAGGAGAAAGTGTGCCAACACAGAAAACATCTCCCATCGTGTTCTAACGTTGCACGGAGGTCTGCCAAGTGCTTGGCATGAAGAAAAGAAAAGTTGTCCAAAACAGCTTCCAATGGAATATTCATGTGATTGGAAAAGTCAGGAGAGTGGTAAGGTACTGTTTTCTATCAGTTGGCAAGCTGCGCACACAATCCCAATGTAATACAGCATCCTTCTTCACCTTTCCGAAGCTGCCGCTCTCTCCGGCTCCTGGAGCCGAAGAAGCGGCTTCTTCGCGCAAAGACGATTGTACCGGTCACAGTGCTCTCTTAGCGCGGCTTCTGCCGAAAGAAGCCCGGGAGCGGCTCTTAGCTCCGGAGAGCATCGTACCTTCGTCTTTAGCGTCTTTTGTGGACTACATCTTAGCAAAAAGCTTTTCCACTATGTCTGGCAAGGAGAAACTGTGCCAGCACATAAAATATCTCCCATCGTGTTCTAACGTTGCACGGATGTCTGCCAAGTGCTTGGCATGAAGAAAAGAAAAGTTGTCCAAAAGAGCTTCCAATCGAATATTCATGTGATTGGAAAAGTCAGGAGAGTGGTAAGGTACTGTTTTCTATCAGTTGGCAAGCTGCGCACACAATCCCAGTGCAATACAGCATCCTTCTTCACCTTTCTGATGCTGCCGCTCTCTCCGGCTCCTGGAGCCGAAGAAGCGGCTTGTTTGCGCAAAGACGATTGTACCGGTCACAGTGCTCTCTTAGCGCAGCTTCTGCTGAAAGAAGCCCGGGAGCGGCTCTTAGCTCCGGAGAGCATCGTACCTTCGTCTTTAGCGTCTTTTGTGGTCTACATCTTAGCAAAAAGCTTTTCCACTATGTCTGGCAAGGAAAACCTGCGCCAGCACAGAAAACATCTCCCATCGTGTTCTAACGTTGCATGGAGGTCTGCCAAGTGCTTGGCATGAAGAAAAGAAAAGTTGTCCAAAACAGCTTCCAATGGAATATTCATGTGATTGGAAAAGTCAGGAGAGTGGTAAGGTACTGTTTACTATCAGTTGGCAAGCTGCGCACACAATCCCAGTGCAATACAGCATCCTTCTTCACCTTTCCGATGCTGCCGCTCTCTCCGGCTCCTGGAGCCGAAGAAGCGGCTTCTTCGCGCAAAGACGATTGTACCGGTCACAGTGCTCTCTTAGCGCGGCTTCTGCCGAAAGAAGCCCGGGAGCGGCTCTTAGCTCCGGAGAGCATCGTACCTTCGTATTTAGCGTCTTTTGTGGTCTACATCTTAGCAAAAAGCTTTTCCACTATGTTTGGCAAGGAGAAAGTGTGCCAACACAGAAAACATCTCCCATCGTGTTCTAACGTTGCACGGAGGTCTGCCAAGTGCTTGGCATGAAGAAAAGAAAAGTTTTCCAAAACAGCTTCCAATGGAATATTCATGTGATTGGAAAAGTCAGGAGAGTGCAAAGGTACTGTTTTCTATCAGTTGGCAAGCTGCGCACACAATCCCAATGTAATACAGCATCCTTCTTCACCATTCCGAAGCTGCCGCTCTCTCCGGCTCCTGGAGCCGAAGAAGCGGCTTCTTCGCGCAAAGACGATTGTACCGGTCACAGTGCTCTCTTAGCGCGGCTTCTGCCGAAAGAAGCCCGGGAGCGGCTCTTAGCTCCGGAGAGCATCGTACCTTCGTATTTAGCGTCTTTTGTGGTCTACATCTTAGCAAAAAGCTTTTCCACTACGTCTGGCAAGGAGAAAGTGTGCCAGCACAGAAAACATCTCCCATCGTGTTCTAACGTTGCACGGAGGTCTGCCAAGTGCTTGGCATGAAGAAAAGAAAAGTTGTGCAAAAAAGCTTCCAATCGAATATTCATGTGATTGGAAAAGTCAGGAGAGTGGTAAGGTACTGTTTTCTATCAGTTGGCAAGCTGTGCACACAATCCCAGTGTAATACAGCATCCTTCTTCACGTTTCCGATGCTGCCGCTCTCTCCGGCTCCTGGAGCCGAAGAAGCGGTTTCTTCGCGCAAAGACGATTGTACCGGTCACAGTGCTCTCTTAGCGCGGCTTCTGCCGAAAGAAGCCCGGGAGCGGCTCTTAGCTCCGGAGAGCATCGTACCTTCGTCTTTAGCGTCTTTTGTGGTCTACATCTTAGCAAAAAGCTTTTCCACTATGTCTGGCAAGGAGAGACTGTGCCAGCACATAAAATATCTCCCATCGTGTTCTAACGTTGCATGGAGGTCTGCCAAGTGCTTGGCATGAAGAAAAGAAAAGTTGTCCAAAAGAGCTTCCAATCGAATATTCATGTGATTGGAAAAGTCAGGAGAGTGGTAAGGTACTGTTTTCTATCAGTTGGCAAGCTGCGCACACAATCCCAGTGCAATACAGCATCCTTCTTCACCTTTCCGATGCTGCCGCTCTCTCCGGCTCCTGGAGCCGAAGAAGCGGCTTGTTTGCGCAAAGACGATTGTACCGGTCACAGGGCTCTCTTAGCGCGGCTTCTGCCGAAAGAAGCCCGGGAGCGGCTCTTAGCTCCGGAGAGCATCGTACCTTCGTCTTTAGCGTCTTTTGTGGTCTACATCTTAGCAAAAAGCTTTTCCACTATGTCTGGCAAGGAAAACCTGCGCCAACACAGAAAACATCTCCCATCGTTTTCTGGACGTTGCATGGAGGTCTACCAAGTGCTTGGCATGAAGAAAAGAAAAGTTGTCCAAAACAGCTTCCAATGGAATATTCATGTGATTGGAAAAGTCAGGAGAGTGGTAAGGTACTGTTTTCTATCAGTTGGCAAGCTGCGCACACAATCCCAATGTAATAAAGCATCCTTCTTCACCTTTCCGATGCTGCCGCTCTCTCCGGCTCCTGGAGCCGAAGAAGCGGCTTCTTCGCGCAAAGACGATTGTACCGGTCACAGTGCTCTCTTAGCGCGGCTTCTGCCGAAAGAAGCCCGGGAGCGGCTCTTAGCTCCGGAGAGCATCGTACCTTCGTATTTAGCGTCTTTTGTGGTCTACATCTTAGCAGAAAGCTTTGCCACTATGTTTGGCAAGGAGAAAGTGTGCCAACACAGAAAACATCTCCCATCGTGTTCTAACGTTGCACGGAGGTCTGCCAAGTGCTTGGCATAAAGAAAAGAAAAGTTGTCCAAAACAGCTTCCAATCGAATATTCATGTGATTGGAAAAGTCAGGAGAGTGGTAAGGTACTGTTTTCTATCAGTTGGCAAGCTGCGCACACAATCCCAATGTAATACAGCATCCTTCTTCACCTTTCCGAAGCTGCCGCTCTCTCCGGCTCCTGGAGCCGAAGAAGCGGCTTCTTCGCGCAAAGACGATTGTACCGGTCACAGTGCTCTCTTAGCGCGGCTTCTGCCGAAAGAAGCCCGGGAGCGGCTCTTAGCTCCGGAGAGCATCGTACCTTCGTCTTTAGCGTCTTTTGTGGACTACATCTTAGCAAAAAGCTTTTCCACTATGTCTGGCAAGGAGAAACTGTGCCAGCACATAAAATATCTCCCATCGTGTTCTAACGTTGCACGGATGTCTGCCAAGTGCTTGGCATGAAGAAAAGAAAAGTTGTCCAAAAGAGCTTCCAATCGAATATTCATGTGATTGGAAAAGTCAGGAGAGTGGTAAGGTACTGTTTTCTATCAGTTGGCAAGCTGCGCACACAATCCCAGTGCAATACAGCATCCTTCTTCACCTTTCTGATGCTGCCGCTCTCTCCGGCTCCTGGAGCCGAAGAAGCGGCTTGTTTGCGCAAAGACGATTGTACCGGTCACAGTGCTCTCTTAGCGCAGCTTCTGCCGAAAGAAGCCCGGGAGCGGCTCTTAGCTCCGGAGAGCATCGTACCTTCGTCTTTAGCGTCTTTTGTGGTCTACATCTTAGCAAAAAGCTTTTCCACTACGTCTGGCAAGGAAAACCTGCGCCAACACAGAAAACATCTCCCATCGTGTTCTAACGTTGCATGGAGGTCTGCCAAGTGCTTGGCATGAAGAAAAGAAAAGTTGTCCAAAACAGCTTCCAATGGAATATTCATGTGATTGGAAAAGTCAGGAGAGTGGTAAGGTACTGTTTACTATCAGTTGGCAAGCTGCGCACACAATCCCAGTGCAATACAGCATCCTTCTTCACCTTTCCGAAGCTGCCGCTCTCTCCGGCTCCTGGAGCCGAAGAAGCGGCTTCTTCGCGCAAAGACGATTGTACCGGTCACAGTGCTCTCTTAGCGCGGCTTCTGCCGAAAGAAGCCCGGGAGCGGCTCTTAGCTCCGGAGAGCATCGTACCTTCGTATTTAGCGTCTTTTGTGGTCTACATCTTAGCAAAAAGCTTTTCCACTATGTTTGGCAAGGAGAAAATGTGCCAACACAGAAAACATCTCCCATCGTGTTCTAACGTTGCACGGAGGTCTGCCAAGTGCTTGGCATGAAGAAAAGAAAAGTTGTCCAAAACAGCTTCCAATCGAATATTCATGTGATTGGAAAAGTCAGGAGAGTGGTAAGGTACTGTTTTCTATCAGTTGGCAAGCTGCGCACACAATCCCAGTGTAATACAGCATCCTTCTTCACCTTTCCGAAGCTGCCGCTCTCTCCGGCTCCTGGAGCCGAAGAAGCGGCTTCTTCGCGCAAAGACGATTGTACCGGTCACAGTGCTCTCTTAGCGCGGCTTCTGCCGAAAGAAGCCCGGGAGCGGCTCTTAGCTCCGGAGAGCATCGTACCTTCGTCTTTAGCGTCTTTTGTGGTCTACATCTTAGCAAAAAGCTTTTCCACTACGTCTGGCAAGGAGAAAGTGTGCCAACACAGAAAACATCTCCCATCATGTTCTAACGTTGCATGGAGGTCTGCCAAGTGCTTGGCATGAAGAAAAGAAAAGTTGTCCAAAACAGCTTCCAATGGAATATTCATGTGATTGGAAAAGTCAGGAGAGTGGTAAGGTACTGTTTTCTATCAGCTGGCAAGCTGCGCACACAAACCCAATGTAATACAGCATCCTTCTTCACCTTTCCGAAGCTGCCGCTCTCTCCGGCTCCTGGAGCCGAAGAAGCGGCTTCTTCGCGCAAAGACGATTGTACCGGTCACAGTGCTCTCTTAGCGCGGCTTCTGCCGAAAGAAGCCCGGGAGCGGCTCTTAGCTCCGGAGAGCATCGTACCTTCGTCTTTAGCGTCTTTTGTGGACTACACCTTAGCAAAAAGCTTTTCCACTATGTCTGGCAAGGAGAAACTGTGCCAGCACATAAAATATCTCCCATCGTGTTCTAACGTTGCACGGAGGTCTGCCAAGTGCTTGGCATGAAGAAAAGAAAAGTTGTCCAAAAGAGCTTCCAATCGAATATTCATGTGATTGGAAAAGTCAGGAGAGTGGTAAGGTACTGTTTTCTATCAGTTGGCAAGCTGCGCACACAATCCCAGTGCAATACAGCATCCTTCTTCACCTTTCTGATGCTGCTGCTCTCTCCGGCTCCTGGAGCCGAAGAAGCGGCTTCTTCGCGCAAAGACGATTGTACCGGTCACAGTGCTCTCTTAGCGCAGCTTCTGCCGAAAGAAGCCCGGGAGCGGCTCTTAGCTCCGGAGAGCATCGTACCTTCGTCTTTAGCGTCTTTTGTGGTCTACATCTTAGCAAAACGCTTTTCCACTATGTCTGGCAAGGAAAACCTGCGCCAACACAGAAAACATCTCCCATCGTGTTCTAACGTTGCATGGAGGTGTGCCAAGTGCTTGGCATGAAGAAAAGAAAAGTTGTCCAAAACAGCTTCCAATGGAATATTCATGTGATTGGAAAAGTCAGGAGAGTGGTAAGGTACTGTTTTCTATCAGTTGGCAAGCTGCGCACACAATCCCAGTGCAATACAGCATCCTTCTTCACGTTTCCGATGCTGCCGCTCTCTCCGGCTCCTGGAGCCGAAGAAGCGGCTTCTTCGCGCAAAGACGATTGTACCGGTCACAGTGCTCTCTTAGCGCGGCTTCTGCCGAAAGAAGCCCGGGAGCGGCTCTTAGCTCCGGAGAGCATCGTACCTTCGTATTTAGCGTCTTTTGTGGTCTACATCTTAGCAGAAAGCTTTTCCACTATGTTTGGCAAGGAGAAACTGTGCCAACACAGAAAACATCTCCCATCGTGTTCTAACGTTGCACGGAGGTCTGCCAAGTGCTTGGCATGAAGAAAAGAAAAGTTGTCCAAAACAGCTTCCAATGGAATATTCATGTGATTGGAAAAGTCAGGAGAGTGGTAAGGTACTGTTTTCTATCAGTTGGCAAGCTGCGCACACAATCCCAGTGCAATACAGCATCCTTCTTCACGTTTCCGATGCTGCCGCTCTCTCCGGCTCCTGGAGCCGAAGAAGCGGCTTCTTCGCGCAAAGACGATTGTACCGGTCACAGTGCTCTCTTAGCGCGGCTTCTGCCGAAAGAAGCCCGGGAGCGGCTCTTAGCTCCGGAGAGCATCGTACCTTCGTATTTAGCGTCTTTTGTGGTCTACATCTTAGCAGAAAGCTTTTCCACTATGTTTGGCAAGGAGAAAGTGTGCCAACACAGAAAACATCTCCCATCGTGTTCTAACGTTGCACGGAGGTCTGCCAAGTGCTTGGCATGAAGAAAAGAAAAGTTGTCCAAAACAGCTTCCAATCGAATATTCATGTGATTGGAAAAGTCAGGAGAGTGGTAAGGTACTGTTTTCTATCAGTTGGCAAGCTGCGCACACAATCCCAATGTAATACAGCATCCTTCTTCACCTTTCCGAAGCTGCCGCTCTCTCCGGCTCCTGGAGCCGAAGAAGCGGCTTCTTCGCGCAAAGACGATTGTACCGGTCACAGTGCTCTCTTAGCGCGGCTTCTGCCGAAAGAAGCCCGGGAGCGGCTCTTAGCTCCGGAGAGCATCGTACCTTCGTCTTTAGCGTCTTTTGTGGTCTACATCTTAGCAAAAAGCTTTTCCACTATGTCTGGCAAGGAGAAACTGTGCCAGCACATAAAATATCTCCCATCGTGTTCTAACGTTGCACGGATATCTGCCAAGTGCTTGGCATGAAGAAAAGAAAAGTTGTCCAAAAGAGCTTCCAATCGAATATTCATGTGATTGGAAAAGTCAGGAGAGTGGTAAGGTACTGTTTTCTATCAGTTGGCAAGCTGCGCACACAATCCCAGTGCAATACAGCATCCTTCTTCACCTTTCCGATGCTGCCGCTCTCTCCGGCTCCTGGAGCCGAAGAAGCGGCTTGTTTGCGCAAAGACGATTGTACCGGTCACAGGGCTCTCTTAGCGCGGCTTCTGCCGAAAGAAGCCCGGGAGCGGCTCTTAGCTCCGGAGAGCATCGTACCTTCGTCTTTAGCGTCTTTTGTGGTCTACATCTTAGCAAAAAGCTTTTCCACTATGTCTGGCAAGGAAAACCTGCGCCAACACAGAAAACATCTCCCATCGTTTTCTGGACGTTGCATGGAGGTCTGCCAAGTGCTTGGCATGAAGAAAAGAAAAGTTGTCCAAAACAGCTTCCAATGGAATATTCATGTGATTGGAAAAGTCAGGAGAGTGGTAAGGTACTGTTTTCTATCAGTTGGCAAGCTGCGCACACAATCCCAATGTAATACAGCATCCTTCTTCACCTTTCCGATGCTGCCGCTCTCTCCGGCTCCTGGAGCCAAAGAAGCGGCTTCTTCGCGCAAAGACGATTGTACCGGTCACAGTGCTCTCTTAGCGCGGCTTCTGCCGAAAGAAGCCCGGGAGCGGCTCTTAGCTCCGGAGAGCATCGTACCTTCGTATTTAGCGTCTTTTGTGGTCTACATCTTAGCAGAAAGCTTTGCCACTATGTTTGGCAAGGAGAAAGTGTGCCAACACAGAAAACATCTCCCATCGTGTTCTAACGTTGCACGGAGGTCTGCCAAGTGCTTGGCATGAAGAAAAGAAAAGTTGTCCAAAACAGCTTCCAATGGAATATTCATGTGATTGGAAAAGTCAGGAGAGTGGTAAGGTACTGTTTTCTATCAGTTGGCAAGCTGCGCACACAATCCCAATGTAATACAGCATCCTTCTTCACCTTTCCGAAGCTGCCGCTCTCTCCGGCTCCTGGAGCCGAAGAAGCGGCTTCTTCGCGCAAAGACGATTGTACCGGTCACAGTGCTCTCTTAGCGCGGCTTCTGCCGAAAGAAGCCCGGGAGCGGCTCTTAGCTCCGGAGAGCATCGTACCTTCGTCTTTAGCGTCTTTTGTGGACTACATCTTAGCAAAAAGCTTTTCCACTATGTCTGGCAAGGAGAAACTGTGCCAGCACATAAAATATCTCCCATCGTGTTCTAACGTTGCACGGATGTCTGCCAAGTGCTTGGCATGAAGAAAAGAAAAGTTGTCCAAAAGAGCTTCCAATCGAATATTCATGTGATTGGAAAAGTCAGGAGAGTGGTAAGGTACTGTTTTCTATCAGTTGGCAAGCTGCGCACACAATCCCAGTGCAATACAGCATCCTTCTTCACCTTTCTGATGCTGCCGCTCTCTCCGGCTCCTGGAGCCGAAGAAGCGGCTTGTTTGCGCAAAGACGATTGTACCGGTCACAGTGCTCTCTTAGCGCAGCTTCTGCTGAAAGAAGCCCGGGAGCGGCTCTTAGCTCCGGAGAGCATCGTACCTTCGTCTTTAGCGTCTTTTGTGGTCTACATCTTAGCAAAAAGCTTTTCCACTATGTCTGGCAAGGAAAACCTGCGCCAGCACAGAAAACATCTCCCATCGTGTTCTAACGTTGCATGGAGGTCTGCCAAGTGCTTGGCATGAAGAAAAGAAAAGTTGTCCAAAACAGCTTCCAATGGAATATTCATGTGATTGGAAAAGTCAGGAGAGTGGTAAGGTACTGTTTACTATCAGTTGGCAAGCTGCGCACACAATCCCAGTGCAATACAGCATCCTTCTTCACCTTTCCGATGCTGCCGCTCTCTCCGGCTCCTGGAGCCGAAGAAGCGGCTTCTTCGCGCAAAGACGATTGTACCGGTCACAGTGCTCTCTTAGCGCGGCTTCTGCCGAAAGAAGCCCGGGAGCGGCTCTTAGCTCCGGAGAGCATCGTACCTTCGTATTTAGCGTCTTTTGTGGTCTACATCTTAGCAAAAAGCTTTTCCACTATGTTTGGCAAGGAGAAAGTGTGCCAACACAGAAAACATCTCCCATCGTGTTCTAACGTTGCACGGAGGTCTGCCAAGTGCTTGGCATGAAGAAAAGAAAAGTTTTCCAAAACAGCTTCCAATGGAATATTCATGTGATTGGAAAAGTCAGGAGAGTGCAAAGGTACTGTTTTCTATCAGTTGGCAAGCTGCGCACACAATCCCAATGTAATACAGCATCCTTCTTCACCATTCCGAAGCTGCCGCTCTCTCCGGCTCCTGGAGCCGAAGAAGCGGCTTCTTCGCGCAAAGACGATTGTACCGGTCACAGTGCTCTCTTAGCGCGGCTTCTGCCGAAAGAAGCCCGGGAGCGGCTCTTAGCTCCGGAGAGCATCGTACCTTCGTATTTAGCGTCTTTTGTGGTCTACATCTTAGCAAAAAGCTTTTCCACTACGTCTGGCAAGGAGAAAGTGTGCCAGCACAGAAAACATCTCCCATCGTGTTCTAACGTTGCACGGAGGTCTGCCAAGTGCTTGGCATGAAGAAAAGAAAAGTTGTGCAAAAAAGCTTCCAATCGAATATTCATGTGATTGGAAAAGTCAGGAGAGTGGTAAGGTACTGTTTTCTATCAGTTGGCAAGCTGTGCACACAATCCCAGTGTAATACAGCATCCTTCTTCACGTTTCCGATGCTGCCGCTCTCTCCGGCTCCTGGAGCCGAAGAAGCGGTTTCTTCGCGCAAAGACGATTGTACCGGTCACAGTGCTCTCTTAGCGCGGCTTCTGCCGAAAGAAGCCCGGGAGCGGCTCTTAGCTCCGGAGAGCATCGTACCTTCGTCTTTAGCGTCTTTTGTGTTCTACATCTTAGCAAAAAGCTTTTCCACTATGTCTGGCAAGGAGAGACTGTGCCAGCACATAAAATATCTCCCATCGTGTTCTAACGTTGCACGGATATCTGCCAAGTGCTTGGCATGAAGAAAAGAAAAGTTGTCCAAAAGAGCTTCCAATCGAATATTCATGTGATTGGAAAAGTCAGGAGAGTGGTAAGGTACTGTTTTCTATCAGTTGGCAAGCTGCGCACACAATCCCAGTGCAATACAGCATCCTTCTTCACCTTTCCGATGCTGCCGCTCTCTCCGGCTCCTGGAGCCGAAGAAGCGGCTTGTTTGCGCAAAGACGATTGTACCGGTCACAGGGCTCTCTTAGCGCGGCTTCTGCCGAAAGAAGCCCGGGAGCGGCTCTTAGCTCCGGAGAGCATCGTACCTTCGTCTTTAGCGTCTTTTGTGGTCTACATCTTAGCAAAAAGCTTTTCCACTATGTCTGGCAAGGAAAACCTGCGCCAACACAGAAAACATCTCCCATCGTTTTCTGGACGTTGCATGGAGGTCTGCCAAGTGCTTGGCATGAAGAAAAGAAAAGTTGTCCAAAACAGCTTCCAATGGAATATTCATGTGATTGGAAAAGTCAGGAGAGTGGTAAGGTACTGTTTTCTATCAGTTGGCAAGCTGCGCACACAATCCCAATGTAATAAAGCATCCTTCTTCACCTTTCCGATGCTGCCGCTCTCTCCGGCTCCTGGAGCCGAAGAAGCGGCTTCTTCGCGCAAAGACGATTGTACCGGTCACAGTGCTCTCTTAGCGCGGCTTCTGCCGAAAGAAGCCCGGGAGCGGCTCTTAGCTCCGGAGAGCATCGTACCTTCGTATTTAGCGTCTTTTGTGGTCTACATCTTAGCAGAAAGCTTTGCCACTATGTTTGGCAAGGAGAAAGTGTGCCAACACAGAAAACATCTCCCATCGTGTTCTAACGTTGCACGGAGGTCTGCCAAGTGCTTGGCATAAAGAAAAGAAAAGTTGTCCAAAACAGCTTCCAATGGAATATTCATGTGATTGGAAAAGTCAGGAGAGTGGTAAGGTACTGTTTTCTATCAGTTGGCAAGCTGCGCACACAATCCCAATGTAATACAGCATCCTTCTTCACCTTTCCGAAGCTGCCGCTCTCTCCGGCTCCTGGAGCCGAAGAAGCGGCTTCTTCGCGCAAAGACGATTGTACCGGTCACAGTGCTCTCTTAGCGCGGCTTCTGCCGAAAGAAGCCCGGGAGCGGCTCTTAGCTCCGGAGAGCATCGTACCTTCGTCTTTAGCGTCTTTTGTGGACTACATCTTAGCAAAAAGCTTTTCCACTATGTCTGGCAAGGAGAAACTGTGCCAGCACATAAAATATCTCCCATCGTGTTCTAACGTTGCACGGATGTCTGCCAAGTTCTTGGCATGAAGAAAAGAAAAGTTGTCCAAAAGAGCTTCCAATCGAATATTCATGTGATTGGAAAAGTCAGGAGAGTGGTAAGGTACTGTTTTCTATCAGTTGGCAAGCTGCGCACACAATCCCAGTGCAATACAGCATCCTTCTTCACCTTTCTGATGCTGCCGCTCTCTCCGGCTCCTGGAGCCGAAGAAGCGGCTTGTTTGCGCAAAGACGATTGTACCGGTCACAGTGCTCTCTTAGCGCAGCTTCTGCCGAAAGAAGCCCGGGAGCGGCTCTTAGCTCCGGAGAGCATCGTACCTTCGTCTTTAGCGTCTTTTGTGGTCTACATCTTAGCAAAAAGCTTTTCCACTATGTCTGGCAAGGAAAACCTGCGCCAACACAGAAAACATCTCCCATCGTGTTCTAACGTTGCATGGAGGTCTGCCAAGTGCTTGGCATGAAGAAAAGAAAAGTTGTCCAAAACAGCTTCCAATGGAATATTCATGTGATTGGAAAAGTTAGGAGAGTGGTAAGGTACTGTTTACTATCAGTTGGCAAGCTGCGCACACAATCCCAGTGCAATACAGCATCCTTCTTCACCTTTCCGATGCTGCCGCTCTCTCCGGCTCCTGGAGCCGAAGAAGCGGCTTCTTCGCGCAAAGACGATTGTACCGGTCACAGTGCTCTCTTAGCGCGGCTTCTGCCGAAAGAAGCCCGGAAGCGGCTCTTAGCTCCGGAGAGCATCGTACCTTCGTATTTAGCGTCTTTTGTGGTCTACATCTTAGCAAAAAGCTTTTCCACTATGTTTGGCAAGGAGAAACTGTGCCAACACAGAAAACATCTCCCATCGTGTTCTAACGTTGCACGGAGGTCTGCCAAGTGCTTGGCATGAAGAAAAGAAAAGTTGTCCAAAACAGCTTCCAATGGAATATTCATGTGATTGGAAAAGTCAGGAGAGTGGTAAGGTACTGTTTTCTATCAGTTGGCAAGCTGCGCACACAATCCCAGTGTAATACAGCATCCTTCTTCACCTTTCCGAAGCTGCCGCTCTCTCCGGCTCCTGGAGCCGAAGAAGCGGCTTCTTCGCGCAAAGACGATTGTACCGGTCACAGTGCTCTCTTAGCGCGGCTTCTGCCGAAAGAAGCCCGGGAGCGGCTCTTAGCTCCGGAGAGCATCGTACCTTCGTATTTAGCGTCTTTTGTGGTCTACATCTTAGCAGAAAGCTTTTCCACTATGTTTGGCAAGGAGAAAGTGTGCCAACACAGAAAACATCTCCCATCATGTTCTAACGTTGCATGGAGGTCTGCCAAGTGCTTGGCATGAAGAAAAGAAAAGTTGTCCAAAACAGCTTCCAATGGAATATTCATGTGATTGGAAAAGTCAGGAGAGTGGTAAGGTACTGTTTTCTATCAGCTGGCAAGCTGCGCACACAAACCCAATGTAATACAGCATCCTTCTTCACCTTTCCGAAGCTGCCGCTCTCTCCGGCTCCTGGAGCCGAAGAAGCGGCTTCTTCGCGCAAAGACGATTGTACCGGTCACAGTGCTCTCTTAGCGCGGCTTCTGCCGAAAGAAGCCCGGGAGCGGCTCTTAGCTCCGGAGAGCATCGTACCTTCGTCTTTAGCGTCTTTTGTGGACAACACCTTAGCAAAAAGCTTTTCCACTATGTCTGGCAAGGAGAAACTGTGCCAGCACATAAAATATCTCCCATCGTGTTCTAACGTTGCACGGAGGTCTGCCAAGTGCTTGGCATGAAGAAAAGAAAAGTTGTCCAAAAGAGCTTCCAATCGAATATTCATGTGATTGGAAAAGTCAGGAGAGTGGTAAGGTACTGTTTTCTATCAGTTGGCAAGCTGCGCACACAATCCCAGTGCAATACAGCATCCTTCTTCACCTTTCTGATGCTGCTGCTCTCTCCGGCTCCTGGAGCCGAAGAAGCGGCTTCTTCGCGCAAAGACGATTGTACCGGTCACAGTGCTCTCTTAGCGCAGCTTCTGCCGAAAGAAGCCCGGGAGCGGCTCTTAGCTCCGGAGAGCATCGTACCTTCGTCTTTAGCGTCTTTTGTGGTCTACATCTTAGCAAAACGCTTTTCCACTATGTCTGGCAAGGAAAACCTGCGCCAACACAGAAAACATCTCCCATCGTGTTCTAACGTTGCATGGAGGTCTGCCAAGTGCTTGGCATGAAGAAAAGAAAAGTTGTCCAAAACAGCTTCCAATGGAATATTCATGTGATTGGAAAAGTCAGGAGAGTGGTAAGGTACTGTTTTCTATCAGTTGGCAAGCTGCGCACACAATCCCAGTGCAATACAGCATCCTTCTTCACGTTTCCGATGCTGCCGCTCTCTCCGGCTCCTGGAGCCGAAGAAGCGGCTTCTTCGCGCAAAGACGATTGTACCGGTCACAGTGCTCTCTTAGCGCGGCTTCTGCCGAAAGAAGCCCGGGAGCAGCTCTTAGCTCCGGAGAGCATCGTACCTTCGTCTTTAGCGTCTTTTGTAGTCTACACCTTAGCAAAAAGCTTTTCCACTATGTCTGGCAAGGAGAAACTGTGCCAGCACATAAAATATCTCCCATCGTGTTCTAACGTTGCACGGATTTCTGCCAAGTGCTTGGCATGAAGAAAAGAAAAGTTGTCCAAAAGAGCTTCCAATCGAATATTCATGTGATTGGAAAAGTCAGGAGAGTGGTAAGGTACTGTTTTCTATCAGTTGGCAAGCTGCGCACACAATCCCAGTGCAATACAGCATCCTTCTTCACCTTTCCGATGCTGCCGCTCTCTCCGGCTCCTGGAGCCGAAGAAGCGGCTTCTTCGCGCAAAGACGATTGTACCGGTCACAGTGCTCTCTTAGCGCGGCTTCTGCCGAAAGAAGCCCGGGAGCGGCTCTTAGCTCCGGAGAGCATCGTACCTTCGTATTTAGCGTCTTTTGTGGTCTACATCTTAGCAGAAAGCTTTTCCACTATGTTTGGCAAGGAGAAAGTGTGCCAGCACAGAAAACATCTCCCATCGTGTTCTAACGTTGCACGGAGGTGTGCCAAGTGCTTGGCATGAAGAAAAGAAAAGTTGTCCAAAACAGCTTCCAATGGAATATTCATGTGATTGGAAAAGTCAGGAGAGTGGTAAGGTACTGTTTTCTATCAGTTGGCAAGCTGCGCACACAATCCCAGTGTAATACAGCATCCTTCTTCACGTTTCCGATGCTGCCGCTCTCTCCGGCTCCTGGAGCCGAAGAAGCGGCTTCTTCGCGCAAAGACGATTGTACCGGTCACAGTGCTCTCTTAGCGCGGCTTCTGCCGAAAGAAGCCCGGGAGCAGCTCTTAGCTCCGGAGAGCATCGTACCTTCGTCTTTAGCGTCTTTTGTAGTCTACACCTTAGCAAAAAGCTTTTCCACTATGTCTGGCAAGGAGAAACTGTGCCAGCACATAAAATATCTCCCATCGTGTTCTAACGTTGCACGGATTTCTGCCAAGTGCTTGGCATGAAGAAAAGAAAAGTTGTCCAAAAGAGCTTCCAATCGAATATTCATGTGATTGGAAAAGTCAGGAGAGTGGTAAGGTACTGTTTTCTATCAGTTGGCAAGCTGCGCACACAATCCCAGTGCAATACAGCATCCTTCTTCACCTTTCCGATGCTGCCGCTCTCTCCGGCTCCTGGAGCCGAAGAAGCGGCTTCTTCGCGCAAAGACGATTGTACCGGTCACAGTGCTCTCTTAGCGCGGCTTCTGCCGAAAGAAGCCCGGGAGCGGCTCTTAGCTCCGGAGAGCATCGTACCTTCGTCTTTAGCGTCTTTTGTGGACTACACCTTAGCAAAAAGCTTTTCCACTATGTCTGGCAAGGAGAAACTGTGCCAGCACATAAAATATCTCCCATCGTGTTCTAACGTTGCACGGAGGTCTGCCAAGTGCTTGGCATGAAGAAAAGAAAAGTTGTCCAAAAGAGCTTCCAATCGAATATTCATGTGATTGGAAAAGTCAGGAGAGTGGTAAGGTACTGTTTTCTATCAGTTGGCAAGCTGCGCACACAATCCCAGTGCAATACAGCATCCTTCTTCACCTTTCTGATGCTGCTGCTCTCTCCGGCTCCTGGAGCCGAAGAAGCGGCTTCTTCGCGCAAAGACGATTGTACCGGTCACAGTGCTCTCTTAGCGCAGCTTCTGCCGAAAGAAGCCCGGGAGCGGCTCTTAGCTCCGGAGAGCATCGTACCTTCGTCTTTAGCGTCTTTTGTGGTCTACATCTTAGCAAAACGCTTTTCCACTATGTCTGGCAAGGAAAACCTGCGCCAACACAGAAAACATCTCCCATCGTGTTCTAACGTTGCATGGAGGTCTGCCAAGTGCTTGGCATGAAGAAAAGAAAAGTTGTCCAAAACAGCTTCCAATGGAATATTCATGTGATTGGAAAAGTCAGGAGAGTGGTAAGGTACTGTTTTCTATCAGTTGGCAAGCTGCGCACACAATCCCAGTGCAATACAGCATCCTTCTTCACGTTTCCGATGCTGCCGCTCTCTCCGGCTCCTGGAGCCGAAGAAGCGGCTTCTTCGCGCAAAGACGATTGTACCGGTCACAGTGCTCTCTTAGCGCGGCTTCTGCCGAAAGAAGCCCGGGAGCGGCTCTTAGCTCCGGAGAGCATCGTACCTTCGTATTTAGCGTCTTTTGTGGTCTACATCTTAGCAGAAAGCTTTTCCACTATGTTTGGCAAGGAGAAACTGTGCCAACACAGAAAACATCTCCCATCGTGTTCTAACGTTGCACGGAGGTCTGCCAAGTGCTTGGCATGAAGAAAAGAAAAGTTGTCCAAAACAGCTTCCAATGGAATATTCATGTGATTGGAAAAGTCAGGAGAGTGGTAAGGTACTGTTTTCTATCAGTTGGCAAGCTGCGCACACAATCCCAGTGCAATACAGCATCCTTCTTCACGTTTCCGATGCTGCCGCTCTCTCCGGCTCCTGGAGCCGAAGAAGCGGCTTCTTCGCGCAAAGACGATTGTACCGGTCACAGTGCTCTCTTAGCGCGGCTTCTGCCGAAAGAAGCCCGGGAGCGGCTCTTAGCTCCGGAGAGCATCGTACCTTCGTATTTAGCGTCTTTTGTGGTCTACATCTTAGCAGAAAGCTTTTCCACTATGTTTGGCAAGGAGAAAGTGTGCCAACACAGAAAACATCTCCCATCGTGTTCTAACGTTGCACGGAGGTCTGCCAAGTGCTTGGCATGAAGAAAAGAAAAGTTGTCCAAAACAGCTTCCAATCGAATATTCATGTGATTGGAAAAGTCAGGAGAGTGGTAAGGTACTGTTTTCTATCAGTTGGCAAGCTGCGCACACAATCCCAATGTAATACAGCATCCTTCTTCACCTTTCCGAAGCTGCCGCTCTCTCCGGCTCCTGGAGCCGAAGAAGCGGCTTCTTCGCGCAAAGACGATTGTACCGGTCACAGTGCTCTCTTAGCGCGGCTTCTGCCGAAAGAAGCCCGGGAGCGGCTCTTAGCTCCGGAGAGCATCGTACCTTCGTCTTTAGCGTCTTTTGTGGTCTACATCTTAGCAAAAAGCTTTTCCACTACGTCTGGCAAGGAGAAAGTGTGCCAGCACAGAAAACATCTCCCATCGTGTTCTAACGTTGCACGGAGGTCTGCCAAGTGCTTGGCATGAAGAAAAGTAAAGTTGTGCAAAACAGCTTCCAATCGAATATTCATGTGATTGGAAAAGTCAGGAGAGTGGTAAGGTACTGTTTTCTATCAGTTGGCAAGCTGTGCACACAATCCTAGTGTAATACAGCATCCTTCTTCACGTTTCCGATGCTGCCGCTCTCTCCGGCTCCTGGAGCCGAAGAAGCGGTTTCTTCGCGCAAAGACGATTGTACCGGTCACAGTGCTCTCTTAGCGCGGCTTCTGCCGAAAGAAGCCCGGGAGCGGCTCTTAGCTCCGGAGAGCATCGTACCTTCGTCTTTAGCGTCTTTTGTGGTCTACATCTTAGCAAAAAGCTTTTCCACTATGTCTGGCAAGGAGAAACTGTGCCAGCACATAAAATATCTCCCATCGTGTTCTAACGTTGCACGGATATCTGCCAAGTGCTTGGCATGAAGAAAAGAAAAGTTGTCCAAAAGAGCTTCCAATCGAATATTCATGTGATTGGAAAAGTCAGGAGAGTGGTAAGGTACTGTTTTCTATCAGTTGGCAAGCTGCGCACACAATCCCAGTGCAATACAGCATCCTTCTTCACCTTTCCGATGCTGCCGCTCTCTCCGGCTCCTGGAGCCGAAGAAGCGGCTTGTTTGCGCAAAGACGATTGTACCGGTCACAGGGCTCTCTTAGCGCGGCTTCTGCCGAAAGAAGCCCGGGAGCGGCTCTTAGCTCCGGAGAGCATCGTACCTTCGTCTTTAGCGTCTTTTGTGGTCTACATCTTAGCAAAAAGCTTTTCCACTATGTCTGGCAAGGAAAACCTGCGCCAACACAGAAAACATCTCCCATCGTTTTCTGGACGTTGCATGGAGGTCTGCCAAGTGCTTAGCATGAAGAAAAGAAAAGTTGTCCAAAACAGCTTCCAATGGAATATTCATGTGATTGGAAAAGTCAGGAGAGTGGTAAGGTACTGTTTTCTATCAGTTGGCAAGCTGCGCACACAATCCCAATGTAATACAGCATCCTTCTTCACCTTTCCGATGCTGCCGCTCTCTCCGGCTCCTGGAGCCAAAGAAGCGGCTTCTTCGCGCAAAGACGATTGTACCGGTCACAGTGCTCTCTTAGCGCGGCTTCTGCCGAAAGAAGCCCGGGAGCGGCTCTTAGCTCCGGAGAGCATCGTACCTTCGTATTTAGCGTCTTTTGTGGTCTACATCTTAGCAGAAAGCTTTGCCACTATGTTTGGCAAGGAGAAAGTGTGCCAACACAGAAAACATCTCCCATCGTGTTCTAACGTTGCACGGAGGTCTGCCAAGTGCTTGGCATGAAGAAAAGAAAAGTTGTCCAAAACAGCTTCCAATGGAATATTCATGTGATTGGAAAAGTCAGGAGAGTGGTAAGGTACTGTTTTCTATCAGTTGGCAAGCTGCGCACACAATCCCAGTGCAATACAGCATCCTTCTTCACGTTTCCGATGCTGCCGCTCTCTCCGGCTCCTGGAGCCGAAGAAGCGGCTTCTTCGCGCAAAGACGATTGTACCGGTCACAGTGCTCTCTTAGCGCGGCTTCTGCCGAAAGAAGCCCGGGAGCGGCTCTTAGCTCCGGAGAGCATCGTACCTTCGTATTTAGCGTCTTTTGTGGTCTACATCTTAGCAGAAAGCTTTTCCACTATGTTTGGCAAGGAGAAACTGTGCCAACACAGAAAACATCTCCCATCGTGTTCTAACGTTGCACGGAGGTCTGCCAAGTGCTTGGCATGAAGAAAAGAAAAGTTGTCCAAAACAGCTTCCAATGGAATATTCATGTGATTGGAAAAGTCAGGAGAGTGGTAAGGTACTGTTTTCTATCAGTTGGCAAGCTGCGCACACAATCCCAGTGCAATACAGCATCCTTCTTCACGTTTCCGATGCTGCCGCTCTCTCCGGCTCCTGGAGCCGAAGAAGCGGCTTCTTCGCGCAAAGACGATTGTACCGGTCACAGTGCTCTCTTAGCGCGGCTTCTGCCGAAAGAAGCCCGGGAGCGGCTCTTAGCTCCGGAGAGCATCGTACCTTCGTATTTAGCGTCTTTTGTGGTCTACATCTTAGCAGAAAGCTTTTCCACTATGTTTGGCAAGGAGAAAGTGTGCCAACACAGAAAACATCTCCCATCGTGTTCTAACGTTGCACGGAGGTCTGCCAAGTGCTTGGCATGAAGAAAAGAAAAGTTGTCCAAAACAGCTTCCAATCGAATATTCATGTGATTGGAAAAGTCAGGAGAGTGGTAAGGTACTGTTTTCTATCAGTTGGCAAGCTGCGCACACAATCCCAATGTAATACAGCATCCTTCTTCACCTTTCCGAAGCTGCCGCTCTCTCCGGCTCCTGGAGCCGAAGAAGCGGCTTCTTCGCGCAAAGACGATTGTACCGGTCACAGTGCTCTCTTAGCGCGGCTTCTGCCGAAAGAAGCCCGGGAGCGGCTCTTAGCTCCGGAGAGCATCGTACCTTCGTCTTTAGCGTCTTTTGTGGTCTACATCTTAGCAAAAAGCTTTTCCACTACGTCTGGCAAGGAGAAAGTGTGCCAGCACAGAAAACATCTCCCATCGTGTTCTAACGTTGCACGGAGGTCTGCCAAGTGCTTGGCATGAAGAAAAGTAAAGTTGTGCAAAACAGCTTCCAATCGAATATTCATGTGATTGGAAAAGTCAGGAGAGTGGTAAGGTACTGTTTTCTATCAGTTGGCAAGCTGTGCACACAATCCTAGTGTAATACAGCATCCTTCTTCACGTTTCCGATGCTGCCGCTCTCTCCGGCTCCTGGAGCCGAAGAAGCGGTTTCTTCGCGCAAAGACGATTGTACCGGTCACAGTGCTCTCTTAGCGCGGCTTCTGCCGAAAGAAGCCCGGGAGCGGCTCTTAGCTCCGGAGAGCATCGTACCTTCGTCTTTAGCGTCTTTTGTGGTCTACATCTTAGCAAAAAGCTTTTCCACTATGTCTGGCAAGGAGAAACTGTGCCAGCACATAAAATATCTCCCATCGTGTTCTAACGTTGCACGGATATCTGCCAAGTGCTTGGCATGAAGAAAAGAAAAGTTGTCCAAAAGAGCTTCCAATCGAATATTCATGTGATTGGAAAAGTCAGGAGAGTGGTAAGGTACTGTTTTCTATCAGTTGGCAAGCTGCGCACACAATCCCAGTGCAATACAGCATCCTTCTTCACCTTTCCGATGCTGCCGCTCTCTCCGGCTCCTGGAGCCGAAGAAGCGGCTTGTTTGCGCAAAGACGATTGTACCGGTCACAGGGCTCTCTTAGCGCGGCTTCTGCCGAAAGAAGCCCGGGAGCGGCTCTTAGCTCCGGAGAGCATCGTACCTTCGTCTTTAGCGTCTTTTGTGGTCTACATCTTAGCAAAAAGCTTTTCCACTATGTCTGGCAAGGAAAACCTGCGCCAACACAGAAAACATCTCCCATCGTTTTCTGGACGTTGCATGGAGGTCTGCCAAGTGCTTAGCATGAAGAAAAGAAAAGTTGTCCAAAACAGCTTCCAATGGAATATTCATGTGATTGGAAAAGTCAGGAGAGTGGTAAGGTACTGTTTTCTATCAGTTGGCAAGCTGCGCACACAATCCCAATGTAATACAGCATCCTTCTTCACCTTTCCGATGCTGCCGCTCTCTCCGGCTCCTGGAGCCAAAGAAGCGGCTTCTTCGCGCAAAGACGATTGTACCGGTCACAGTGCTCTCTTAGCGCGGCTTCTGCCGAAAGAAGCCCGGGAGCGGCTCTTAGCTCCGGAGAGCATCGTACCTTCGTATTTAGCGTCTTTTGTGGTCTACATCTTAGCAGAAAGCTTTGCCACTATGTTTGGCAAGGAGAAAGTGTGCCAACACAGAAAACATCTCCCATCGTGTTCTAACGTTGCACGGAGGTCTGCCAAGTGCTTGGCATGAAGAAAAGAAAAGTTGTCCAAAACAGCTTCCAATGGAATATTCATGTGATTGGAAAAGTCAGGAGAGTGGTAAGGTACTGTTTTCTATCAGTTGGCAAGCTGCGCACACAATCCCAATGTAATACAGCATCCTTCTTCACCTTTCCGAAGCTGCCGCTCTCTCCGGCTCCTGGAGCCGAAGAAGCGGCTTCTTCGCGCAAAGACGATTGTACCGGTCACAGTGCTCTCTTAGCGCGGCTTCTGCCGAAAGAAGCCCGGGAGCGGCTCTTAGCTCCGGAGAGCATCGTACCTTCGTCTTTAGCGTCTTTTGTGGACTACATCTTAGCAAAAAGCTTTTCCACTATGTCTGGCAAGGAGAAACTGTGCCAGCACATAAAATATCTCCCATCGTGTTCTAACGTTGCACGGATGTCTGCCAAGTGCTTGGCATGAAGAAAAGAAAAGTTGTCCAAAAGAGCTTCCAATCGAATATTCATGTGATTGGAAAAGTCAGGAGAGTGGTAAGGTACTGTTTTCTATCAGTTGGCAAGCTGCGCACACAATCCCAGTGCAATACAGCATCCTTCTTCACCTTTCTGATGCTGCCGCTCTCTCCGGCTCCTGGAGCCGAAGAAGCGGCTTGTTTGCGCAAAGACGATTGTACCGGTCACAGTGCTCTCTTAGCGCAGCTTCTGCTGAAAGAAGCCCGGGAGCGGCTCTTAGCTCCGGAGAGCATCGTACCTTCGTCTTTAGCGTCTTTTGTGGTCTACATCTTAGCAAAAAGCTTTTCCACTATGTCTGGCAAGGAAAACCTGCGCCAGCACAGAAAACATCTCCCATCGTGTTCTAACGTTGCATGGAGGTCTGCCAAGTGCTTGGCATGAAGAAAAGAAAAGTTGTCCAAAACAGCTTCCAATGGAATATTCATGTGATTGGAAAAGTCAGGAGAGTGGTAAGGTACTGTTTACTATCAGTTGGCAAGCTGCGCACACAATCCCAGTGCAATACAGCATCCTTCTTCACCTTTCCGATGCTGCCGCTCTCTCCGGCTCCTGGAGCCGAAGAAGCGGCTTCTTCGCGCAAAGACGATTGTACCGGTCACAGTGCTCTCTTAGCGCGGCTTCTGCCGAAAGAAGCCCGGGAGCGGCTCTTAGCTCCGGAGAGCATCGTACCTTCGTATTTAGCGTCTTTTGTGGTCTACATCTTAGCAAAAAGCTTTTCCACTATGTTTGGCAAGGAGAAAGTGTGCCAACACAGAAAACATCTCCCATCGTGTTCTAACGTTGCACGGAGGTCTGCCAAGTGCTTGGCATGAAGAAAAGAAAAGTTTTCCAAAACAGCTTCCAATGGAATATTCATGTGATTGGAAAAGTCAGGAGAGTGCAAAGGTACTGTTTTCTATCAGTTGGCAAGCTGCGCACACAATCCCAATGTAATACAGCATCCTTCTTCACCATTCCGAAGCTGCCGCTCTCTCCGGCTCCTGGAGCCGAAGAAGCGGCTTCTTCGCGCAAAGACGATTGTACCGGTCACAGTGCTCTCTTAGCGCGGCTTCTGCCGAAAGAAGCCCGGGAGCGGCTCTTAGCTCCGGAGAGCATCGTACCTTCGTATTTAGCGTCTTTTGTGGTCTACATCTTAGCAAAAAGCTTTTCCACTACGTCTGGCAAGGAGAAAGTGTGCCAGCACAGAAAACATCTCCCATCGTGTTCTAACGTTGCACGGAGGTCTGCCAAGTGCTTGGCATGAAGAAAAGAAAAGTTGTGCAAAAAAGCTTCCAATCGAATATTCATGTGATTGGAAAAGTCAGGAGAGTGGTAAGGTACTGTTTTCTATCAGTTGGCAAGCTGTGCACACAATCCCAGTGTAATACAGCATCCTTCTTCACGTTTCCGATGCTGCCGCTCTCTCCGGCTCCTGGAGCCGAAGAAGCGGTTTCTTCGCGCAAAGACGATTGTACCGGTCACAGTGCTCTCTTAGCGCGGCTTCTGCCGAAAGAAGCCCGGGAGCGGCTCTTAGCTCCGGAGAGCATCGTACCTTCGTCTTTAGCGTCTTTTGTGGTCTACATCTTAGCAAAAAGCTTTTCCACTATGTCTGGCAAGGAGAGACTGTGCCAGCACATAAAATATCTCCCATCGTGTTCTAACGTTGCACGGATATCTGCCAAGTGCTTGGCATGAAGAAAAGAAAAGTTGTCCAAAAGAGCTTCCAATCGAATATTCATGTGATTGGAAAAGTCAGGAGAGTGGTAAGGTACTGTTTTCTATCAGTTGGCAAGCTGCGCACACAATCCCAGTGCAATACAGCATCCTTCTTCACCTTTCCGATGCTGCCGCTCTCTCCGGCTCCTGGAGCCGAAGAAGCGGCTTCTTCGCGCAAAGACGATTGTACCGGTCACAGGGCTCTCTTAGCGCGGCTTCTGCCGAAAGAAGCCCGGGAGCGGCTCTTAGCTCCGGAGAGCATCGTACCTTCGTCTTTAGCGTCTTTTGTGGTCTACATCTTAGCAAAAAGCTTTTCCACTATGTCTGGCAAGGAAAACCTGCGCCAACACAGAAAACATCTCCCATCGTTTTCTGGACGTTGCATGGAGGTCTGCCAAGTGCTTGGCATGAAGAAAAGAAAAGTTGTCCAAAACAGCTTCCAATGGAATATTCATGTGATTGGAAAAGTCAGGAGAGTGGTAAGGTACTGTTTTCTATCAGTTGGCAAGCTGCGCACACAATCCCAATGTAATAAAGCATCCTTCTTCACCTTTCCGATGCTGCCGCTCTCTCCGGCTCCTGGAGCCGAAGAAGCGGCTTCTTCGCGCAAAGACGATTGTACCGGTCACAGTGCTCTCTTAGCGCGGCTTCTGCCGAAAGAAGCCCGGGAGCGGCTCTTAGCTCCGGAGAGCATCGTACCTTCGTATTTAGCGTCTTTTGTGGTCTACATCTTAGCAGAAAGCTTTGCCACTATGTTTGGCAAGGAGAAAGTGTGCCAACACAGAAAACATCTCCCATCGTGTTCTAACGTTGCACGGAGGTCTGCCAAGTGCTTGGCATAAAGAAAAGAAAAGTTGTCCAAAACAGCTTCCAATGGAATATTCATGTGATTGGAAAAGTCAGGAGAGTGGTAAGGTACTGTTTTCTATCAGTTGGCAAGCTGCGCACACAATCCCAATGTAATACAGCATCCTTCTTCACCTTTCCGGAGCTGCCGCTCTCTCCGGCTCCTGGAGCCGAAGAAGCGGCTTCTTCGCGCAAAGACGATTGTACCGGTCACAGTGCTCTCTTAGCGCGGCTTCTGCCGAAAGAAGCCCGGGAGCGGCTCTTAGCTCCGGAGAGCATCGTACCTTCGTCTTTAGCGTCTTTTGTGGACTACATCTTAGCAAAAAGCTTTTCCACTATGTCTGGCAAGGAGAAACTGTGCCAGCACATAAAATATCTCCCATCGTGTTCTAACGTTGCACGGATGTCTGCCAAGTGCTTGGCATGAAGAAAAGAAAAGTTGTCCAAAAGAGCTTCCAATCGAATATTCATGTGATTGGAAAAGTCAGGAGAGTGGTAAGGTACTGTTTTCTATCAGTTGGCAAGCTGCGCACACAATCCCAGTGCAATACAGCATCCTTCTTCACCTTTCTGATGCTGCCGCTCTCTCCGGCTCCTGGAGCCGAAGAAGCGGCTTGTTTGCGCAAAGACGATTGTACCGGTCACAGTGCTCTCTTAGCGCAGCTTCTGCCGAAAGAAGCCCGGGAGCGGCTCTTAGCTCCGGAGAGCATCGTACCTTCGTCTTTAGCGTCTTTTGTGGTCTACATCTTAGCAAAAAGCTTTTCCACTATGTCTGGCAAGGAAAACCTGCGCCAACACAGAAAACATCTCCCATCGTGTTCTAACGTTGCATGGAGGTCTGCCAAGTGCTTGGCATGAAGAAAAGAAAAGTTGTCCAAAACAGCTTCCAATGGAATATTCATGTGATTGGAAAAGTCAGGAGAGTGGTAAGGTACTGTTTACTATCAGTTGGCAAGCTGCGCACACAATCCCAGTGCAATACAGCATCCTTCTTCACCTTTCCGATGCTGCCGCTCTCTCCGGCTCCTGGAGCCGAAGAAGCGGCTTCTTCGCGCAAAGACGATTGTACCGGTCACAGTGCTCTCTTAGCGCGGCTTCTGCCGAAAGAAGCCCGGGAGCGGCTCTTAGCTCCGGAGAGCATCGTACCTTCGTATTTAGCGTCTTTTGTGGTCTACATCTTAGCAGAAAGCTTTTCCACTATGTTTGGCAAGGAGAAAGTGTGCCAACACAGAAAACATCTCCCATCGTGTTCTAACGTTGCACGGAGGTCTGCCAAGTGCTTGGCATGAAGAAAAGAAAAGTTGTCCAAAACAGCTTCCAATCGAATATTCATGTGATTGGAAAAGTCAGGAGAGTGGTAAGGTACTGTTTTCTATCAGTTGGCAAGCTGCGCACACAATCCCAGTGCAATACAGCATCCTTCTTCACGTTTCCGATGCTGCCGCTCTCTCCGGCTCCTGGAGCCGAAGAAGCGGCTTCTTCGCGCAAAGACGATTGTACCGGTCACAGTGCTCTCTTAGCGCGGCTTCTGCCGAAAGAAGCCCGGGAGCGGCTCTTAGCTCCGGAGAGCATCGTACCTTCGTATTTAGCGTCTTTTGTGGTCTACATCTTAGCAGAAAGCTTTTCCACTATGTTTGGCAAGGAGAAAGTGTGCCAACACAGAAAACATCTCCCATCGTGTTCTAACGTTGCACGGAGGTCTGCCAAGTGCTTGGCATGAAGAAAAGAAAAGTTGTCCAAAACAGCTTCCAATCGAATATTCATGTGATTGGAAAAGTCAGGAGAGTGGTAAGGTACTGTTTTCTATCAGTTGGCAAGCTGCGCACACAATCCCAATGTAATACAGCATCCTTCTTCACCTTTCCGAAGCTGCCGCTCTCTCCGGCTCCTGGAGCCGAAGAAGCGGCTTCTTCGCGCAAAGACGATTGTACCGGTCACAGTGCTCTCTTAGCGCGGCTTCTGCCGAAAGAAGCCCGGGAGCGGCTCTTAGCTCCGGAGAGCATCGTACCTTCGTCTTTAGCGTCTTTTGTGGTCTACATCTTAGCAAAAAGCTTTTCCACTACGTCTGGCAAGGAGAAAGTGTGCCAGCACAGAAAACATCTCCCATCGTGTTCTAACGTTGCACGGAGGTCTGCCAAGTGCTTGGCATGAAGAAAAGTAAAGTTGTGCAAAACAGCTTCCAATCGAATATTCATGTGATTGGAAAAGTCAGGAGAGTGGTAAGGTACTGTTTTCTATCAGTTGGCAAGCTGTGCACACAATCCTAGTGTAATACAGCATCCTTCTTCACGTTTCCGATGCTGCCGCTCTCTCCGGCTCCTGGAGCCGAAGAAGCGGTTTCTTCGCGCAAAGACGATTGTACCGGTCACAGTGCTCTCTTAGCGCGGCTTCTGCCGAAAGAAGCCCGGGAGCGGCTCTTAGCTCCGGAGAGCATCGTACCTTCGTCTTTAGCGTCTTTTGTGGTCTACATCTTAGCAAAAAGCTTTTCCACTATGTCTGGCAAGGAGAAACTGTGCCAGCACATAAAATATCTCCCATCGTGTTCTAACGTTGCACGGATATCTGCCAAGTGCTTGCCATGAAGAAAAGAAAAGTTGTCCAAAAGAGCTTCCAATCGAATATTCATGTGATTGGAAAAGTCAGGAGAGTGGTAAGGTACTGTTTTCTATCAGTTGGCAAGCTGCGCACACAATCCCAGTGCAATACAGCATCCTTCTTCACCTTTCCGATGCTGCCGCTCTCTCCGGCTCCTGGAGCCGAAGAAGCGGCTTCTTCGCGCAAAGACGATTGTACCGGTCACAGTGCTCTCTTAGCGCGGCTTCTGCCGAAAGAAGCCCGGGAGCGGCTCTTAGCTCCGGAGAGCATCGTACCTTCGTCTTTAGCGTCTTTTGTGGTCTACATCTTAGCAAAATGCTTTTCCACTATGTCTGGCAAGGAAAACCTGCGCCAACACAGAAAACATCTCCCATCGTTTTCTGGACGTTGCATGGAGGTCTGCCAAGTGCTTGGCATGAAGAAAAGAAAAGTTGTCCAAAACAGCTTCCAATGGAATATTCATGTGATTGGAAAAGTCAGGAGAGTGGTAAGGTACTGTTTTCTATCAGTTGGCAAGCTGCGCACACAATCCCAATGTAATACAGCATCCTTCTTCACCTTTCCGATGCTGCCGCTCTCTCCGGCTCCTGGAGCCGAAGAAGCGGCTTCTTCGCGCAAAGACGATTGTACCGGTCACAGTGCTCTCTTAGCGCGGCTTCTGCCGAAAGAAGCCCGGGAGCGGCTCTTAGCTCCGGAGAGCATCGTACCTTCGTATTTAGCGTCTTTTGTGGTCTACATCTTAGCAGAAAGCTTTGCCACTATGTTTGGCAAGGAGAAAGTGTGCCAACACAGAAAACATCTCCCATCGTGTTCTAACGTTGCACGGAGGTCTGCCAAGTGCTTGGCATGAAGAAAAGAAAAGTTGTCCAAAACAGCTTCCAATGGAATATTCATGTGATTGGAAAAGTCAGGAGAGTGGTAAGGTACTGTTTTCTATCAGTTGGCAAGCTGCGCACACAATCCCAATGTAATACAGCATCCTTCTTCACCTTTCCGAAGCTGCCGCTCTCTCCGGCTCCTGGAGCCGAAGAAGCGGCTTCTTCGCGCAAAGACGATTGTACCGCTCACAGTGCTCTCTTAGCGCGGCTTCTGCCGAAAGAAGCCCGGGAGCGGCTCTTAGCTCCGGAGAGCATCGTACCTTCGTCTTTAGCGTCTTTTGTGGACTACATCTTAGCAAAAAGCTTTTCCACTATGTCTGGCAAGGAGAAACTGTGCCAGCACATAAAATATCTCCCATCGTGTTCTAACGTTGCACGGATGTCTGCCAAGTGCTTGGCATGAAGAAAAGAAAAGTTGTCCAAAAGAGCTTCCAATCGAATATTCATGTGATTGGAAAAGTCAGGAGAGTGGTAAGGTACTGTTTTCTATCAGTTGGCAAGCTGCGCACACAATCCCAGTGCAATACAGCATCCTTCTTCACCTTTCTGATGCTGCCGCTCTCTCCGGCTCCTGGAGCCGAAGAAGCGGCTTGTTTGCGCAAAGACGATTGTACCGGTCACAGTGCTCTCTTAGCGCAGCTTCTGCCGAAAGAAGCCCGGGAGCGGCTCTTAGCTCCGGAGAGCATCGTACCTTCGTCTTTAGCGTCTTTTGTGGTCTACATCTTAGCAAAAAGCTTTTCCACTATGTCTGGCAAGGAAAACCTGCGCCAGCACAGAAAACATCTCCCATCGTGTTCTAACGTTGCATGGAGGTCTGCCAAGTGCTTGGCATGAAGAAAAGAAAAGTTGTCCAAAACAGCTTCCAATGGAATATTCATGTGATTGGAAAAGTCAGGAGAGTGGTAAGGTACTGTTTACTATCAGTTGGCAAGCTGCGCACACAATCCCAGTGCAATACAGCATCCTTCTTCACCTTTCCGATGCTGCCGCTCTCTCCGGCTCCTGGAGCCGAAGAAGCGGCTTCTTCGCGCAAAGACGATTGTACCGGTCACAGTGCTCTCTTAGCGCGGCTTCTGCCGAAAGAAGCCCGGGAGCGGCTCTTAGCTCCGGAGAGCATCGTACCTTCGTATTTAGCGTCTTTTGTGGTCTACATCTTAGCAGAAAGCTTTTCCACTATGTTTGGCAAGGAGAAAGTGTGCCAACACAGAAAACATCTCCCATCGTGTTCTAACGTTGCATGGAGGTCTGCCAAGTGCTTGGCATGCAGAAAAGAAAAGTTGTCCAAAACAGCTTCCAATGGAATATTCATGTGATTGGAAAAGTCAGGAGAGTGGTAAGGTACTGTTTTCTATCAGCTGGCAAGCTGCGCACACAAACCCAATGTAATACAGCATCCTTCTTCACCTTTCCGAAGCTGCCGCTCTCTCCGGCTCCTGGAGCCGAAGAAGCGGCTTCTTCGCGCAAAGACGATTGTACCGGTCACAGTGCTCTCTTAGCGCGGCTTCTGCCGAAAGAAGCCCGGGAGCGGCTCTTAGCTCCGGAGAGCATCGTACCTTCGTCTTTAGCGTCTTTTGTGGACTACATCTTAGCAAAAAGCTTTTCCACTATGTCTGGCAAGGAGAAACTGTGCCAGCACATAAAATATCTCCCATCGTGTTCTAACGTTGCACGGAGGTCTGCCAAGTGCTTGGCATGAAGAAAAGAAAAGTTGTCCAAAAGAGCTTCCAATGGAATATTCATGTGATTGGAAAAGTCAGGAGAGTGGTAAGGTACTGTTTTCTATCAGTTGGCAAGCTGCGCACACAATCCCAGTGCAATACAGCATCCTTCTTCACGTTTCCGATGCTGCCGCTCTCTCCGGGTCCTGGAGCCGAAGAAGCGGCTTCTTCGCGCAAAGACGATTGTACCGGTCACAGTGCTCTCTTAGCGCGGCTTCTGCCGAAAGAAGCCCGGGAGCGGCTCTTAGCTCCGGAGAGCATCGTACCTTCGTATTTAGCGTCTTTTGTGGTCTACATCTTAGCAAAAAGCTTTTCCACTACGTCTGGCAAGGAGAAAGTGTGCCAGCACAGAAAACATCTCCCATCGTGTTCTAACGTTGCACGGAGGTCTGCCAAGTGCTTGGCATGAAGAAAAGAAAAGTTGTGCAAAAAAGCTTCCAATCAAATATTCATGTGATTGGAAAAGTCAGGAGAGTGGTAAGGTACTGTTTTCTATCAGTTGGCAAGCTGTGCACACAATCCCAGTGTAATACAGCATCCTTCTTCACGTTTCCGATGCTGCCGCTCTCTCCGGCTCCTGGAGCCGAAGAAGCGGTTTCTTCGCGCAAAGACGATTGTACCGGTCACAGTGCTCTCTTAGCGCGGCTTCTGCCGAAAGAAGCCCGGGAGCGGCTCTTAGCTCCGGAGAGCATCGTACCTTCGTCTTTAGCGTCTTTTGTGGTCTACATCTTAGCAAAAAGCTTTTCCACTATGTCTGGCAAGGAGAGACTGTGCCAGCACATAAAATATCTCCCATCGTGTTCTAACGTTGCACGGATATCTGCCAAGTGCTTGGCATGAAGAAAAGAAAAGTTGTCCAAAAGAGCTTCCAATCGAATATTCATGTGATTGGAAAAGTCAGGAGAGTGGTAAGGTACTGTTTTCTATCAGTTGGCAAGCTGCGCACACAATCCCAGTGCAATACAGCATCCTTCTTCACCTTTCCGATGCTGCCGCTCTCTCCGGCTCCTGGAGCCGAAGAAGCGGCTTGTTTGCGCAAAGACGATTGTACCGGTCACAGTGCTCTCTTAGCGCAGCTTCTGCCGAAAGAAGCCCGGGAGCGGCTCTTAGCTCCGGAGAGCATCGTACCTTCGTCTTTAGCGTCTTTTGTGGTCTACATCTTAGCAAAAAGCTTTTCCACTATGTCTGGCAAGGAAAACCTGCGCCAACACAGAAAACATCTCCCATCGTGTTCTAACGTTGCATGGAGGTCTGCCAAGTGCTTGGCATGAAGAAAAGAAAAGTTGTCCAAAACAGCTTCCAATGGAATATTCATGTGATTGGAAAAGTCAGGAGAGTGGTAAGGTACTGTTTACTATCAGTTGGCAAGCTGCGCACACAATCCCAGTGCAATACAGCATCCTTCTTCACCTTTCCGATGCTGCCGCTCTCTCCGGCTCCTGGAGCCGAAGAAGCGGCTTCTTCGCGCAAAGACGATTGCACCGGTCACAGTGCTCTCTTAGCGCGGCTTCTGCCGAAAGAAGCCCGGGAGCGGCTCTTAGCTCCGGAGAGCATCGTACCTTCGTATTTAGCGTCTTTTGTGGTCTACATCTTAGCAAAAAGCTTTTCCACTATGTTTGGCAAGGAGAAACTGTGCCAACACAGAAAACATCTCCCATCGTGTTCTAACGTTGCACGGAGGTCTGCCAAGTGCTTGGCATGAAGAAAAGAAAAGTTGTCCAAAACAGCTTCCAATGGAATATTCATGTGATTGGAAAAGTCAGGAGAGTGGTAAGGTACTGTTTTCTATCAGTTGGCAAGCTGCGCACACAATCCCAGTGCAATACAGCATCCTTCTTCACGTTTCCGATGCTGCCGCTCTCTCCGGCTCCTGGAGCCGAAGAAGCGGCTTCTTCGCGCAAAGACGATTGTACCGGTCACAGTGCTCTCTTAGCGCGGCTTCTGCCGAAAGAAGCCCGGGAGCGGCTCTTAGCTCCGGAGAGCATCGTACCTTCGTATTTAGCGTCTTTTGTGGTCTACATCTTAGCAGAAAGCTTTTCCACTATGTTTGGCAAGGAGAAAGTGTGCCAACACAGAAAACATCTCCCATCGTGTTCTAACGTTGCACGGAGGTCTGCCAAGTGCTTGGCATGAAGAAAAGAAAAGTTGTCCAAAACAGCTTCCAATCGAATATTCATGTGATTGGAAAAGTCAGGAGAGTGGTAAGGTACTGTTTTCTATCAGTTGGCAAGCTGCGCACACAATCCCAATGTAATACAGCATCCTTCTTCACCTTTCCGAAGCTGCCGCTCTCTCCGGCTCCTGGAGCCGAAGAAGCGGCGTGTTTGCGCAAAGACGATTGTACCGGTCACAGTGCTCTCTTAGCGCGGCTTCTGCCGAAAGAAGCCCGGGAGCGGCTCTTAGCTCCGGAGAGCATCGTACCTTCGTCTTTAGCGTCTTTTGTGGTCTACATCTTAGCAAAAAGCTTTTCCACTACGTCTGGCAAGGAGAAAGTGTGCCAGCACAGAAAACATCTCCCATCGTGTTCTAATGTTGCACGGAGGTCTGCCAAGTGCTTGGCATGAAGAAAAGTAAAGTTGTGCAAAACAGCTTCCAATCGAATATTCATGTGATTGGAAAAGTCAGGAGAGTGGTAAGGTACTGTTTTCTATCAGTTGGCAAGCTGTGCACACAATCCTAGTGTAATACAGCATCCTTCTTCACGTTTCCGATGCTGCCGCTCTCTCCGGCTCCTGGAGCCGAAGAAGCGGTTTCTTCGCGCAAAGACGATTGTACCGGTCACAGTGCTCTCTTAGCGCGGCTTCTGCCGAAAGAAGCCCGGGAGCGGCTCTTAGCTCCGGAGAGCATCGTACCTTCGTCTTTAGCGTCTTTTGTGGTCTACATCTTAGCAAAAAGCTTTTCCACTATGTCTGGCAAGGAGAAACTGTGCCAGCACATAAAATATCTCCCATCGTGTTCTAACATTGCACGGATATCTGCCAAGTGCTTGCCATGAAGAAAAGAAAAGTTGTCCAAAAGAGCTTCCAATCGAATATTCATGTGATTGGAAAAGTCAGGAGAGTGGTAAGGTACTGTTTTCTATCAGTTGGCAAGCTGCGCACACAATCCCAGTGCAATACAGCATCCTTCTTCACCTTTCCGATGCTGCCGCTCTCTCCGGCTCCTGGAGCCGAAGAAGCGGCTTGTTTGCGCAAAGACGATTGTACCGGTCACAGTGCTCTCTTAGCGCGGCTTCTGCCGAAAGAAGCCCGGGAGCGGCTCTTAGCTCCGGAGAGCATCGTACCTTCGTCTTTAGCGTCTTTTGTGGTCTACATCTTAGCAAAAAGCTTTTCCACTATGTCTGGCAAGGAAAACCTGCGCCAACACAGAAAACATCTCCCATCGTTTTCTGGACGTTGCATGGAGGTCTGCCAAGTGCTTGGCATGAAGAAAAGAAAAGTTGTCCAAAACAGCTTCCAATGGAATATTCATGTGATTGGAAAAGTCAGGAGAGTGGTAAGGTACTGTTTTCTATCAGTTGGCAAGCTGCGCACACAATCCCAATGTAATACAGCATCCTTCTTCACCTTTCCGATGCTGCCGCTCTCTCCGGCTCCTGGAGCCGAAGAAGCGGCTTCTTCGCGCAAAGACGATTGTACCGGTCACAGTGCTCTCTTAGCGCGGCTTCTGCCGAAAGAAGCCCGGGAGCGGCTCTTAGCTCCGGAGAGCATCGTACCTTCGTATTTAGCGTCTTTTGTGGTCTACATCTTAGCAGAAAGCTTTGCCACTATGTTTGGCAAGGAGAAAGTGTGCCAACACAGAAAACATCTCCCATCGTGTTCTAACGTTGCACGGAGGTCTGCCAAGTGCTTGGCATGAAGAAAAGAAAAGTTGTCCAAAACAGCTTCCAATGGAATATTCATGTGATTGGAAAAGTCAGGAGAGTGGTAAGGTACTGTTTTCTATCAGTTGGCAAGCTGCGCACACAATCCCAATGTAATACAGCATCCTTCTTCACCTTTCCGAAGCTGCCGCTCTCTCCGGCTCCTGGAGCCGAAGAAGCGGCTTCTTCGCGCAAAGACGATTGTACCGCTCACAGTGCTCTCTTAGCGCGGCTTCTGCCGAAAGAAGCCCGGGAGCGGCTCTTAGCTCCGGAGAGCATCGTACCTTCGTCTTTAGCGTCTTTTGTGGACTACATCTTAGCAAAAAGCTTTTCCACTATGTCTGGCAAGGAGAAACTGTGCCAGCACATAAAATATCTCCCATCGTGTTCTAACGTTGCACGGATGTCTGCCAAGTGCTTGGCATGAAGAAAAGAAAAGTTGTCCAAAAGAGCTTCCAATCGAATATTCATGTGATTGGAAAAGTCAGGAGAGTGGTAAGGTACTGTTTTCTATCAGTTGGCAAGCTGCGCACACAATCCCAGTGCAATACAGCATCCTTCTTCACCTTTCTGATGCTGCCGCTCTCTCCGGCTCCTGGAGCCGAAGAAGCGGCTTGTTTGCGCAAAGACGATTGTACCGGTCACAGTGCTCTCTTAGCGCAGCTTCTGCCGAAAGAAGCCCGGGAGCGGCTCTTAGCTCCGGAGAGCATCGTACCTTCGTCTTTAGCGTCTTTTGTGGTCTACATCTTAGCAAAAAGCTTTTCCACTATGTCTGGCAAGGAAAACCTGCGCCAGCACAGAAAACATCTCCCATCGTGTTCTAACGTTGCATGGAGGTCTGCCAAGTGCTTGGCATGAAGAAAAGAAAAGTTGTCCAAAACAGCTTCCAATGGAATATTCATGTGATTGGAAAAGTCAGGAGAGTGGTAAGGTACTGTTTACTATCAGTTGGCAAGCTGCGCACACAATCCCAGTGCAATACAGCATCCTTCTTCACCTTTCCGATGCTGCCGCTCTCTCCGGCTCCTGGAGCCGAAGAAGCGGCTTCTTCGCGCAAAGACGATTGTACCGGTCACAGTGCTCTCTTAGCGCGGCTTCTGCCGAAAGAAGCCCGGGAGCGGCTCTTAGCTCCGGAGAGCATCGTACCTTCGTATTTAGCGTCTTTTGTGGTCTACATCTTAGCAAAAAGCTTTTCCACTATGTTTGGCAAGGAGAAAGTGTGCCAACACAGAAAACATCTCCCATCGTGTTCTAACGTTGCACGGAGGTCTGCCAAGTGCTTGGCATGAAGAAAAGAAAAGTTGTCCAAAACAGCTTCCAATGGAATATTCATGTGATTGGAAAAGTCAGGAGAGTGGTAAGGTACTGTTTTCTATCAGTTGGCAAGCTGTGCACACAATCCCAGTGTAATACAGCATCCTTCTTCACGTTTCCGATGCTGCCGCTCTCTCCGGCTCCTGGAGCCGAAGAAGCGGTTTCTTCGCGCAAAGACGATTGTACCGGTCACAGTGCTCTCTTAGCGCGGCTTCTGCCGAAAGAAGCCCGGGAGCGGCTCTTAGCTCCGGAGAGCATCGTACCTTCGTCTTTAGCGTCTTTTGTGGTCTACATCTTAGCAAAAAGCTTTTCCACTATGTCTGGCAAGGAGAGACTGTGCCAGCACATAAAATATCTCCCATCGTGTTCTAACGTTGCACGGATATCTGCCAAGTGCTTGGCATGAAGAAAAGAAAAGTTGTCCAAAAGAGCTTCCAATCGAATATTCATGTGATTGGAAAAGTCAGGAGAGTGGTAAGGTACTGTTTTCTATCAGTTGGCAAGCTGCGCACACAATCCCAGTGCAATACAGCATCCTTCTTCACCTTTCTGATGCTGCCGCTCTCTCCGGCTCCTGGAGCCGAAGAAGCGGCTTGTTTGCGCAAAGACGATTGTACCGGTCACAGGGCTCTCTTAGCGCGGCTTCTGCCGAAAGAAGCCCGGGAGCGGCTCTTAGCTCCGGAGAGCATCGTACCTTCGTCTTTACCGTCATTTGTGGTCTACATCTTAGCAAAAAGCTTTTCCACTATGTCTGGCAAGGAAAACCTGCGCCAACACAGAAAACATCTCCCATCGTGTTCTAACGTTGCATGGAGGTCTGCCAAGTGCTTGGCATGAAGAAAAGAAAAGTTGTCCAAAACAGCTTCCAATGGAATATTCATGTGATTGGAAAAGTCAGGAGAGTGGTAAGGTACTGTTTTCTATCAGTTGGCAAGCTGCGCACACAATCCCAATGTAATACAGCATCCTTCTTCACCTTTCCGATGCTGCCGCTCTCTCCGGCTCCTGGAGCCGAAGAAGCGGCTTCTTCGCGCAAAGACGATTGTACCGGTCACAGTGCTCTCTTAGCGCGGCTTCTGCCGAAAGAAGCCCGGGAGCGGCTCTTAGCTCCGGAGAGCATCGTACCTTCGTATTTAGCGTCTTTTGTGGTCTACATCTTAGCAGAAAGCTTTTCCACTATGTTTGGCAAGGAGAAAGTGTGCCAACACAGAAAACATCTCCCATCGTGTTCTAACGTTGCACGGAGGTCTGCCAAGTGCTTGGCATGAAGAAAAGAAAAGTTGTCCAAAACAGCTTCCAATGGAATATTCATGTGATTGGAAAAGTCAGGAGAGTGGTAAGGTACTGTTTTCTATCAGTTGGCAAGCTGCGCACACAATCCCAATGTAATACAGCATCCTTCTTCACCTTTCCGAAGCTGCCGCTCTCTCCGGATCCTGGAGCCGAAGAAGCGGCTTCTTCGCGCAAAGACGATTGTACCGGTCACAGTGCTCTCTTAGCGCGGCTTCTGCCGAAAGAAGCCCGGGAGCGGCTCTTAGCTCCGGAGAGCATCGTACCTTCGTCTTTAGCGTCTTTTGTGGTCTACATCTTAGCAAAAAGCTTTTCCACTACGTCTGGCAAGGAGAAAGTGTGCCAGCACAGAAAACATCTCCCATCGTGTTCTAACGTTGCACGGAGGTCTGCCAAGTGCTTGGCATGAAGAAAAGAAAAGTTGTCCAAAAGAGCTTCCAATCGAATATTCATGTGATTGGAAAAGTCAGGAGAGTGGTAAGGTACTGTTTTCTATCAGTTGGCAAGCTGTGCACACAATCCTAGTGTAATACAGCATCCTTCTTCACGTTTCCGATGCTGCCGCTCTCTCCGGCTCCTGGAGCCGAAGAAGCGGTTTCTTCGCGCAAAGACGATTGTACCAGTCACAGTGCTCTCTTAGCGCGGCTTCTGCCGAAAGAAGCCCGGGAGCAGCTCTTAGCTCCGGAGAGCATCGTACCTTCGTCTTTAGCGTCTTTTGTAGTCTACACCTTAGCAAAAAGCTTTTCCACTACGTCTGGCAAGGAGAAACTGTGCCAGCACATAAAATATCTCCCATCGTGTTCTAACGTTGCACGGATTTCTGCCAAGTGCTTGGCATGAAGAAAAGAAAAGTTGTCCAAAAGAGCTTCCAATCGAATATTCATGTGATTGGAAAAGTCAGGAGAGTGGTAAGGTACTGTTTTCTATCAGTTGGCAAGCTGCGCACACAATCCCAGTGCAATACAGCATCCTTCTTCACCTTTCCGATGCTGCCGCTCTCTCCGGCTCCTGGAGCCGAAGAAGCGGCTTCTTCGCGCAAAGACGATTGTACCGGTCACAGTGCTCTCTTAGCGCGGCTTCTGCCGAAAGAAGCCCGGGAGCGGCTCTTAGCTCCGGAGAGCATCGTACCTTCGTATTTAGCGTCTTTTGTGGTCCACATCTTAGCAGAAAGCTTTTCCACTATGTTTGGCAAGGAGAAAGTGTGCCAAAACAGAAAACATCTCCCATCGTGTTCTAACGTTGCACGGAGGTCTGCCAAGTGCTTGGCATGAAGAAAAGAAAAGTTGTCCAAAACAGCTTCCAATGGAATATTCATGTGATTGGAAAAGTCAGGAGAGTGGTAAGGTACTGTTTTCTATCAGTTGGCAAGCTGCGCACACAATCCCAATGTAATACAGCATCCTTCTTCACCTTTCCGAAGCTGCCGCTCTCTCCGGATCCTGGAGCCGAAGAAGCGGCTTCTTCGCGCAAAGACGATTGTACCGGTCACAGTGCTCTCTTAGCGCGGCTTCTGCCGAAAGAAGCCCGGGAGCGGCTCTTAGCTCCGGAGAGCATCGTACCTTCGTCTTTAGCGTCTTTTGTGGTCTACATCTTAGCAAAAAGCTTTTCCACTACGTCTGGCAAGGAGGAAGTGTGCCAGCACAGAAAACATCTCCCATCGTGTTCTAATGTTGCACGGAGGTCTGCCAAGTGCTTGGCATGAAGAAAAGAAAAGTTGTCCAAAAGAGCTTCCAATCGAATATTCATGTGATTGGAAAAGTCAGGAGAGTGGTAAGGTACTGTTTTCTATCAGTTGGCAAGCTGCGCACACAATCCCAATGTAATACAGCATCCTTCTTCACCTTTCCGAAGCTGCCGCTCTCTCCGGATCCTGGAGCCGAAGAAGCGGCTTCTTCGCGCAAAGACGATTGTACCGGTCACAGTGCTCTCTTAGCGCGGCTTCTGCCGAAAGAAGCCCGGGAGCGGCTCTTAGCTCCGGAGAGCATCGTACCTTCGTCTTTAGCGTCTTTTGTGGTCTACATCTTAGCAAAAAGCTTTTCCACTACGTCTGGCAAGGAGAAACTGTGCCAGCACATAAAATATCTCCCATCGTGTTCTAACGTTGCACGGATTTCTGCCAAGTGCTTGGCATGAAGAAAAGAAAAGTTGTCCAAAAGAGCTTCCAATCGAATATTCATGTGATTGGAAAAGTCAGGAGAGTGGTAAGGTACTGTTTTCTATCAGTTGGCAAGCTGCGCACACAATCCCAGTGCAATACAGCATCCTTCTTCACCTTTCCGATGCTGCCGCTCTCTCCGGCTCCTGGAGCCGAAGAAGCGGCTTCTTCGCGCAAAGACGATTGTACCGGTCACAGTGCTCTCTTAGCGCGGCTTCTGCCGAAAGAAGCCCGGGAGCGGCTCTTAGCTCCGGAGAGCATCGTACCTTCGTATTTAGCGTCTTTTGTGGTCTACATCTTAGCAGAAAGCTTTTCCACTATGTTTGGCAAGGAGAAAGTGTGCCAAAACAGAAAACATCTCCCATCGTGTTCTAACGTTGCACGGAGGTCTGCCAAGTGCTTGGCATGAAGAAAAGAAAAGTTGTCCAAAACAGCTTCCAATGGAATATTCATGTGATTGGAAAAGTCAGGAGAGTGGTAAGGTACTGTTTTCTATCAGTTGGCAAGCTGCGCACACAATCCCAATGTAATACAGCATCCTTCTTCACCTTTCCGAAGCTGCCGCTCTCTCCGGATCCTGGAGCCGAAGAAGCGGCTTCTTCGCGCAAAGACGATTGTACCGGTCACAGTGCTCTCTTAGCGCGGCTTCTGCCGAAAGAAGCCCGGGAGCGGCTCTTAGCTCCGGAGAGCATCGTACCTTCGTCTTTAGCGTCTTTTGTGGTCTACATCTTAGCAAAAAGCTTTTCCACTACGTCTGGCAAGGAGGAAGTGTGCCAGCACAGAAAACATCTCCCATCGTGTTCTAATGTTGCACGGAGGTCTGCCAAGTGCTTGGCATGAAGAAAAGAAAAGTTGTCCAAAAGAGCTTCCAATCGAATATTCATGTGATTGGAAAAGTCAGGAGAGTGGTAAGGTACTGTTTTCTATCAGTTGGCAAGCTGTGCACACAATCCTAGTGTAATACAGCATCCTTCTTCACGTTTCCGATGCTGCCGCTCTCTCCGGCTCCTGGAGCCGAAGAAGCGGTTTCTTCGCGCAAAGACGATTGTACCGGTCACAGTGCTCTCTTAGCGCGGCTTCTGCCGAAAGAAGCCCGGGAGCAGCTCTTAGCTCCGGAGAGCATCGTACCTTCGTCTTTAGCGTCTTTTGTAGTCTACACCTTAGCAAAAAGCTTTTCCACTACGTCTGGCAAGGAGAAACTGTGCCAGCACATAAAATATCTCCCATCGTGTTCTAACGTTGCACGGATTTCTGCCAAGTGCTTGGCATGAAGAAAAGAAAAGTTGTCCAAAAGAGCTTCCAATCGAATATTCATGTGATTGGAAAAGTCAGGAGAGTGGTAAGGTACTGTTTTCTATCAGTTGGCAAGCTGCGCACACAATCCCAGTGCAATACAGCATCCTTCTTCACCTTTCCGATGCTGCCGCTCTCTCCGGCTCCTGGAGCCGAAGAAGCGGCTTCTTCGCGCAAAGACGATTGTACCGGTCACAGTGCTCTCTTAGCGCGGCTTCTGCCGAAAGAAGCCCGGGAGCGGCTCTTAGCTCCGGAGAGCATCGTACCTTCGTATTTAGCGTCTTTTGTGGTCTACATCTTAGCAAAAAGCTTTTCCACTATGTTTGGCAAGGAGAAACTGTGCCAACACAGAAAACATCTCCCATCGTGTTCTAACGTTGCACGGAGGTCTGCCAAGTGCTTGGCATGAAGAAAAGAAAAGTTGTCCAAAACAGCTTCCAATGGAATATTCATGTGATTGGAAAAGTCAGGAGAGTGGTAAGGTACTGTTTTCTATCAGTTGGCAAGCTGCGCACACAATCCCAGTGCAATACAGCATCCTTCTTCACGTTTCCGATGCTGCCGCTCTCTCCGGCTCCTGGAGCCGAAGAAGCGGCTTCTTCGCGCAAAGACGATTGTACCGGTCACAGTGCTCTCTTAGCGCGGCTTCTGCCGAAAGAAGCCCGGGAGCGGCTCTTAGCTCCGGAGAGCATCGTACCTTCGTATTTAGCGTCTTTTGTGGTCTACATCTTAGCAGAAAGCTTTTCCACTATGTTTGGCAAGGAGAAAGTGTGCCAACACAGAAAACATCTCCCATCGTGTTCTAACGTTGCACGGAGGTCTGCCAAGTGCTTGGCATGAAGAAAAGAAAAGTTGTCCAAAACAGCTTCCAATCGAATATTCATGTGATTGGAAAAGTCAGGAGAGTGGTAAGGTACTGTTTTCTATCAGTTGGCAAGCTGCGCACACAATCCCAATGTAATACAGCATCCTTCTTCACCTTTCCGAAGCTGCCGCTCTCTCCGGCTCCTGGAGCCGAAGAAGCGGCTTCTTCGCGCAAAGACGATTGTACCGGTCACAGTGCTCTCTTAGCGCGGCTTCTGCCGAAAGAAGCCCGGGAGCGGCTCTTAGCTCCGGAGAGCATCGTACCTTCGTCTTTAGCGTCTTTTGTGGTCTACATCTTAGCAAAAAGCTTTTCCACTACGTCTGGCAAGGAGAAAGTGTGCCAGCACAGAAAACATCTCCCATCGTGTTCTAACGTTGCACGGAGGTCTGCCAAGTGCTTGGCATGAAGAAAAGTAAAGTTGTGCAAAACAGCTTCCAATCGAATATTCATGTGATTGGAAAAGTCAGGAGAGTGGTAAGGTACTGTTTTCTATCAGTTGGCAAGCTGTGCACACAATCCTAGTGTAATACAGCATCCTTCTTCACGTTTCCGATGCAGCCGCTCTCTCCGGCTCCTGGAGCCGAAGAAGCGGTTTCTTCGCGCAAAGACGATTGTACCGGTCACAGTGCTCTCTTAGCGCGGCTTCTGCCGAAAGAAGCCCGGGAGCGGCTCTTAGCTCCGGAGAGCATCGTACCTTCGTCTTTAGCGTCTTTTGTGGTCTACATCTTAGCAAAAAGCTTTTCCACTATGTCTGGCAAGGAGAAACTGTGCCAGCACATAAAATATCTCCCATCGTGTTCTAACGTTGCACGGATTTCTGCCAAGTGCTTGGCATGAAGAAAAGAAAAGTTGTCCAAAAGAGCTTCCAATCGAATATTCATGTGATTGGAAAAGTCAGGAGAGTGGTAAGGTACTGTTTTCTATCAGTTGGCAAGCTGCGCACACAATCCCAGTGCAATACAGCATCCTTCTTCACCTTTCCGATGCTGCCGCTCTCTCCGGCTCCTGGAGCCGAAGAAGCGGCTTCTTCGCGCAAAGACGATTGTACCGGTCACAGTGCTCTCTTAGCGCGGCTTCTGCCGAAAGAAGCCCGGGAGCGGCTCTTAGCTCCGGAGAGCATCGTACCTTCGTCTTTAGCGTCTTTTGTGGTCTACATCTTAGCAAAAAGCTTTTCCACTATGTCTGGCAAGGAAAACCTGCGCCAACACAGAAAACATCTCCCATCGTTTTCTGGACGTTGCATGGAGGTCTGCCAAGTGCTTGGCATGAAGAAAAGAAAAGTTGTCCAAAACAGCTTCCAATGGAATATTCATGTGATTGGAAAAGTCAGGAGAGTGGTAAGGTACTGTTTTCTATCAGTTGGCAAGCTGCGCACACAATCCCAATGTAATACAGCATCCTTCTTCACCTTTCCGATGCTGCCGCTCTCTCCGGCTCCTGGAGCCGAAGAAGCGGCTTCTTCGCGCAAAGACGATTGTACCGGTCACAGTGCTCTCTTAGCGCGGCTTCTGCCGAAAGAAGCCCGGGAGCGGCTCTTAGCTCCGGAGAGCATCGTACCTTCGTCTTTAGCGTCTTTTGTGGTCTACATCTTAGCAGAAAGCTTTGCCACTATGTTTGGCAAGGAGAAAGTGTGCCAACACAGAAAACATCTCCCATCGTGTTCTAACGTTGCACGGAGGTCTGCCAAGTGCTTGGCATGAAGAAAAGAAAAGTTGTCCAAAACAGCTTCCAATGGAATATTCATGTGATTGGAAAAGTCAGGAGAGTGGTAAGGTACTGTTTTCTATCAGTTGGCAAGCTGCGCACACAATCCCAATGTAATACAGCATCCTTCTTCACCTTTCCGAAGCTGCCGCTCTCTCCGGCTCCTGGAGCCGAAGAAGCGGCTTCTTCGCGCAAAGACGATTGTACCGGTCACAGTGCTCTCTTAGCGCGGCTTCTGCCGAAAGAAGCCCGGGAGCGGCTCTTAGCTCCGGAGAGCATCGTACCTTCGTCTTTAGCGTCTTTTGTGGACTACATCTTAGCAAAAAGCTTTTCCACTATGTCTGGCAAGGAGAAACTGTGCCAGCACATAAAATATCTCCCATCGTGTTCTAACGTTGCACGGATGTCTGCCAAGTGCTTGGCATGAAGAAAAGAAAAGTTGTCCAAAACAGCTTCCAATCGAATATTCATGTGATTGGAAAAGTCAGGAGAGTGGTAAGGTACTGTTTTCTATCAGTTGGCAAGCTGCGCACACAATCCCAGTGCAATAGAGCATCCTTCTTCACCTTTCTGATGCTGCCGCTCTCTCCGGCTCCTGGAGCCGAAGAAGCGGCTTGTTTGCGCAAAGACGATTGTACCGGTCACAGTGCTCTCTTAGCGCAGCTTCTGCCGAAAGAAGCCCGGGAGCGGCTCTTAGCTCCGGAGAGCATCGTACCTTCGTCTTTAGCGTCTTTTGTGGTCTACATCTTAGCAAAAAGCTTTTCCACTATGTCTGGCAAGGAAAACCTGCGCCAGCACAGAAAACATCTCCCATCGTGTTCTAACGTTGCATGGAGGTCTGCCAAGTGCTTGGCATGAAGAAAAGAAAAGTTGTCCAAAACAGCTTCCAATGGAATATTCATGTGATTGGAAAAGTCAGGAGAGTGGTAAGGTACTGTTTACTATCAGTTGGCAAGCTGCGCACACAATCCCAGTGCAATACAGCATCCTTCTTCACCTTTCCGATGCTGCCGCTCTCTCCGGCTCCTGGAGCCGAAGAAGCGGCTTCTTCGCGCAAAGACGATTGTACCGGTCACAGTGCTCTCTTAGCGCGGCTTCTGCCGAAAGAAGCCCGGGAGCGGCTCTTAGCTCCGGAGAGCATCGTACCTTCGTATTTAGCGTCTTTTGTGGTCTACATCTTAGCAGAAAGCTTTTCCACTATGTTTGGCAAGGAGAAAGTGTGCCAACACAGAAAACATCTCCCATCGTGTTCTAACGTTGCACGGAGGTCTGCCAAGTGCTTGGCATGAAGAAAAGAAAAGTTGTCCAAAACAGCTTCCAATGGAATATTCATGTGATTGGAAAAGTCAGGAGAGTGGTAAGGTACTGTTTTCTATCAGTTGGCAAGCTGCGCACACAATCCCAATGTAATACAGCATCCTTCTTCACCTTTCCGAAGCTGCCGCTCTCTCCGGATCCTGGAGCCGAAGAAGCGGCTTCTTCGCGCAAAGACGATTGTACCGGTCACAGTGCTCTCTTAGCGCGGCTTCTGCCGAAAGAAGCCCGGGAGCGGCTCTTAGCTCCGGAGAGCATCGTACCTTCGTCTTTAGCGTCTTTTGTGGTCTACATCTTAGCAAAAAGCTTTTCCACTACGTCTGGCAAGGAGAAAGTGTGCCAGCACAGAAAACATCTCCCATCGTGTTCTAATGTTGCACGGAGGTCTGCCAAGTGCTTGGCATGAAGAAAAGAAAAGTTGTCCAAAAGAGCTTCCAATCGAATATTCATGTGATTGGAAAAGTCAGGAGAGTGGTAAGGTACTGTTTTCTATCAGTTGGCAAGCTGTGCACACAATCCTAGTGTAATACAGCATCCTTCTTCACGTTTCCGATGCTGCCGCTCTCTCCGGCTCCTGGAGCCGAAGAAGCGGTTTCTTCGCGCAAAGACGATTGTACCGGTCACAGTGCTCTCTTAGCGCGGCTTCTGCCGAAAGAAGCCCGGGAGCAGCTCTTAGCTCCGGAGAGCATCGTACCTTCGTCTTTAGCGTCTTTTGTAGTCTACACCTTAGCAAAAAGCTTTTCCACTACGACTGGCAAGGAGAAACTGTGCCAGCACATAAAATATCTCCCATCGTGTTCTAACGTTGCACGGATTTCTGCCAAGTGCTTGGCATGAAGAAAAGAAAAGTTGTCCAAAAGAGCTTCCAATCGAATATTCATGTGATTGGAAAAGTCAGGAGAGTGGTAAGGTACTGTTTTCTATCAGTTGGCAAGCTGCGCACACAATCCCAGTGCAATACAGCATCCTTCTTCACCTTTCCGATGCTGCCGCTCTCTCCGGCTCCTGGAGCCGAAGAAGCGGCTTCTTCGCGCAAAGACGATTGTACCGGTCACAGTGCTCTCTTAGCGCGGCTTCTGCCGAAAGAAGCCCGGGAGCGGCTCTTAGCTCCGGAGAGCATCGTACCTTCGTATTTAGCGTCTTTTGTGGTCTACATCTTAGCAGAAAGCTTTTCCACTATGTTTGGCAAGGAGAAAGTGTGCCAAAACAGAAAACATCTCCCATCGTGTTCTAACGTTGCACGGAGGTCTGCCAAGTGCTTGGCATGAAGAAAAGAAAAGTTGTCCAAAACAGATTCCATTCGAATATTCATGTGATTGGAAAAGTCAGGAGAGTGGTAAGGTACTGTTTTCTATCAGTTGGCAAGCTGCGCACACAATCCCAATGTAATACAGCATCCTTCTTCACCTTTCCGAAGCTGCCGCTCTCTCCGGATCCTGGAGCCGAAGAAGCGGCTTCTTCGCGCAAAGACGATTGTACCGGTCACAGTGCTCTCTTAGCGCGGCTTCTGCCGAAAGAAGCCCGGGAGCGGCTCTTAGCTCCGGAGAGCATCGTACCTTCGTCTTTAGCGTCTTTTGTGGTCTACATCTTAGCAAAAAGCTTTTCCACGACATCTGGCAAGGAGAAACTGTGCCAGCACAGAAAACATCTCCCATCGTGTTCTAATGTTGCACGGAGGTCTGCCAAGTGCTTGGCATGAAGAAAAGAAAAGTTGTCCAAAAGAGCTTCCAATCGAATATTCATGTGATTGGAAAAGTCAGGAGAGTGGTAAGGTACTGTTTTCTATCAGTTGGCAAGCTGTGCACACAATCCTAGTGTAATACAGCATCCTTCTTCACGTTTCCGATGCTGCCGCTCTCTCCGGCTCCTGGAGCCGAAGAAGCGGTTTCTTCGCGCAAAGACGATTGTACCGGTCACAGTGCTCTCTTAGCGCGGCTTCTGCCGAAAGAAGCCCGGGAGCAGCTCTTAGCTCCGGAGAGCATCGTACCTTCGTCTTTAGCGTCTTTTGTAGTCTACACCTTAGCAAAAAGCTTTTCCACTATGTCTGGCAAGGAGAAACTGTGCCAGCACATAAAATATCTCCCATCGTGTTCTAACGTTGCACGGATTTCTGCCAAGTGCTTGGCATGAAGAAAAGAAAAGTTGTCCAAAAGAGCTTCCAATCGAATATTCATGTGATTGGAAAAGTCAGGAGAGTGGTAAGGTACTGTTTTCTATCAGTTGGCAAGCTGCGCACACAATCCCAGTGCAATACAGCATCCTTCTTCACCTTTCCGATGCTGCCGCTCTCTCCGGCTCCTGGAGCCGAAGAAGCGGCTTCTTCGCGCAAAGACGATTGTACCGGTCACAGTGCTCTCTTAGCGCGGCTTCTGCCGAAAGAAGCCCGGGAGCGGCTCTTAGCTCCGGAGAGCATCGTACCTTCGTATTTAGCGTCTTTTGTGGTCTACATCTTAGCAGAAAGCTTTTCCACTATGTTTGGCAAGGAGAAAGTGTGCCAACACAGAAAACATCTCCCATCGTGTTCTAACGTTGCACGGAGGTCTGCCAAGTGCTTGGCATGAAGAAAAGAAAAGTTGTCCAAAACAGCTTCCAATGGAATATTCATGTGATTGGAAAAGTCAGGAGAGTGGTAAGGTACTGTTTTCTATCAGTTGGCAAGCTGCGCACACAATCCCAGTGTAATACAGCATCCTTCTTCACCTTTCCGAAGCTGCCGCTCTCTCCGGCTCCTGGAGCCGAAGAAGCGGCTTCTTCGCGCAAAGACGATTGTACCGGTCACAGTGCTCTCTTAGCGCGGCTTCTGCCGAAAGAAGCCCGGGAGCGGCTCTTAGCTCCGGAGAGCATCGTACCTTCGTATTTAGCGTCTTTTGTGGTCTACATCTTAGCAGAAAGCTTTTCCACTATGTTTGGCAAGGAGAAAGTGTGCCAACACAGAAAACATCTCCCATCATGTTCTAACGTTGCATGGAGGTCTGCCAAGTGCTTGGCATGAAGAAAAGAAAAGTTGTCCAAAACAGCTTCCAATGGAATATTCATGTGATTGGAAAAGTCAGGAGAGTGGTAAGGTACTGTTTTCTATCAGCTGGCAAGCTGCGCACACAAACCCAATGTAATACAGCATCCTTCTTCACCTTTCCGAAGCTGCCGCTCTCTCCGGCTCCTGGAGCCGAAGAAGCGGCTTCTTCGCGCAAAGACGATTGTACCGGTCACAGTGCTCTCTTAGCGCGGCTTCTGCCGAAAGAAGCCCGGGAGCGGCTCTTAGCTCCGGAGAGCATCGTACCTTCGTCTTTAGCGTCTTTTGTGGACTACACCTTAGCAAAAAGCTTTTCCACTATGTCTGGCAAGGAGAAACTGTGCCAGCACATAAAATATCTCCCATCGTGTTCTAACGTTGCACGGAGGTCTGCCAAGTGCTTGGCATGAAGAAAAGAAAAGTTGTCCAAAAGAGCTTCCAATCGAATATTCATGTGATTGGAAAAGTCAGGAGAGTGGTAAGGTACTGTTTTCTATCAGTTGGCAAGCTGCGCACACAATCCCAGTGCAATACAGCATCCTTCTTCACCTTTCTGATGCTGCTGCTCTCTCCGGCTCCTGGAGCCGAAGAAGCGGCTTCTTCGCGCAAAGACGATTGTACCGGTCACAGTGCTCTCTTAGCGCAGCTTCTGCCGAAAGAAGCCCGGGAGCGGCTCTTAGCTCCGGAGAGCATCGTACCTTCGTCTTTAGCGTCTTTTGTGGTCTACATCTTAGCAAAACGCTTTTCCACTATGTCTGGCAAGGAAAACCTGCGCCAACACAGAAAACATCTCCCATCGTGTTCTAACGTTGCATGGAGGTCTGCCAAGTGCTTGGCATGAAGAAAAGAAAAGTTGTCCAAAACAGCTTCCAATGGAATATTCATGTGATTGGAAAAGTCAGGAGAGTGGTAAGGTACTGTTTTCTATCAGTTGGCAAGCTGCGCACACAATCCCAGTGCAATACAGCATCCTTCTTCACGTTTCCGATGCTGCCGCTCTCTCCGGCTCCTGGAGCCGAAGAAGCGGCTTCTTCGCGCAAAGACGATTGTACCGGTCACAGTGCTCTCTTAGCGCGGCTTCTGCCGAAAGAAGCCCGGGAGCAGCTCTTAGCTCCGGAGAGCATCGTACCTTCGTCTTTAGCGTCTTTTGTAGTCTACACCTTAGCAAAAAGCTTTTCCACTATGTCTGGCAAGGAGAAACTGTGCCAGCACATAAAATATCTCCCATCGTGTTCTAACGTTGCACGGATTTCTGCCAAGTGCTTGGCATGAAGAAAAGAAAAGTTGTCCAAAAGAGCTTCCAATCGAATATTCATGTGATTGGAAAAGTCAGGAGAGTGGTAAGGTACTGTTTTCTATCAGTTGGCAAGCTGCGCACACAATCCCAGTGCAATACAGCATCCTTCTTCACCTTTCCGATGCTGCCGCTCTCTCCGGCTCCTGGAGCCGAAGAAGCGGCTTCTTCGCGCAAAGACGATTGTACCGGTCACAGTGCTCTCTTAGCGCGGCTTCTGCCGAAAGAAGCCCGGGAGCGGCTCTTAGCTCCGGAGAGCATCGTACCTTCGTATTTAGCGTCTTTTGTGGTCTACATCTTAGCAGAAAGCTTTTCCACTATGTTTGGCAAGGAGAAAGTGTGCCAGCAGAGAAAACATCTCCCATCGTGTTCTAACGTTGCACGGAGCTCTGCCAAGTGCTTGGCATGAAGAAAAGAAAAGTTGTCCAAAACAGCTTCCAATGGAATATTCATGTGATTGGAAAAGTCAGGAGAGTGGTAAGGTACTGTTTTCTATCAGTTGGCAAGCTGCGCACACAATCCCAGTGTAATACAGCATCCTTCTTCACGTTTCCGATGCTGCCGCTCTCTCCGGCTCCTGGAGCCGAAGAAGCGGTTTCTTCGCGCAAAGACGATTGTACCGGTCACAGTGCTCTCTTAGCGCGGCTTCTGCCGAAAGAAGCCCGGGAGCAGCTCTTAGCTCCGGAGAGCATCGTACCTTCGTCTTTAGCGTCTTTTGTAGTCTACACCTTAGCAAAAAGCTTTTCCACTATGTCTGGCAAGGAGAAACTGTGCCAGCACATAAAATATCTCCCATCGTGTTCTAACGTTGCACGGATTTCTGCCAAGTGCTTGGCATGAAGAAAAGAAAAGTTGTCCAAAAGAGCTTCCAATCGAATATTCATGTGATTGGAAAAGTCAGGAGAGTGGTAAGGTACTGTTTTCTATCAGTTGGCAAGCTGCGCACACAATCCCAGTGCAATACAGCATCCTTCTTCACCTTTCCGATGCTGCCGCTCTCTCCGGCTCCTGGAGCCGAAGAAGCGGCTTCTTCGCGCAAAGACGATTGTACCGGTCACAGTGCTCTCTTAGCGCGGCTTCTGCCGAAAGAAGCCCGGGAGCGGCTCTTAGCTCCGGAGAGCATCGTACCTTCGTATTTAGCGTCTTTTGTGGTCTACATCTTAGCAGAAAGCTTTTCCACTATGTTTGGCAAGGAGAAAGTGTGCCAACACAGAAAACATCTCCCATCGTGTTCTAACGTTGCACGGAGGTCTGCCAAGTGCTTGGCATGAAGAAAAGAAAAGTTGTCCAAAACAGCTTCCAATGGAATATTCATGTGATTGGAAAAGTCAGGAGAGTGGTAAGGTACTGTTTTCTATCAGTTGGCAAGCTGCGCACACAATCCCAATGTAATACAGCATCCTTCTTCACCTTTCCGAAGCTGCCGCTCTCTCCGGCTCCTGGAGCCGAAGAAGCGGTTTCTTCGCGCAAAGACGATTGTACCGGTCACAGTGCTCTCTTAGCGCGGCTTCTGCCGAAAGAAGCCCGGGAGCAGCTCTTAGCTCCGGAGAGCATCGTACCTTCGTCTTTAGCGTCTTTTGTAGTCTACACCTTAGCAAAAAGCTTTTCCACTATGTCTGGCAAGGAGAAACTGTGCCAGCACATAAAATATCTCCCATCGTGTTCTAACGTTGCACGGATTTCTGCCAAGTGCTTGGCATGAAGAAAAGAAAAGTTGTCCAAAAGAGCTTCCAATCGAATATTCATGTGATTGGAAAAGTCAGGAGAGTGGTAAGGTACTGTTTTCTATCAGTTGGCAAGCTGCGCACACAATCCCAGTGCAATACAGCATCCTTCTTCACCTTTCCGATGCTGCCGCTCTCTCCGGCTCCTGGAGCCGAAGAAGCGGCTTCTTCGCGCAAAGACGATTGTACCGGTCACAGTGCTCTCTTAGCGCGGCTTCTGCCGAAAGAAGCCCGGGAGCGGCTCTTAGCTCCGGAGAGCATCGTACCTTCGTATTTAGCGTCTTTTGTGGTCTACATCTTAGCAGAAAGCTTTTCCACTATGTTTGGCAAGGAGAAAGTGTGCCAACACAGAAAACATCTCCCATCGTGTTCTAACGTTGCACGGAGGTCTGCCAAGTGCTTGGCATGAAGAAAAGAAAAGTTGTCCAAAACAGCTTCCAATGGAATATTCATGTGATTGGAAAAGTCAGGAGAGTGGTAAGGTACTGTTTTCTATCAGTTGGCAAGCTGCGCACACAATCCCAGTGTAATACAGCATCCTTCTTCACCTTTCCGAAGCTGCCGCTCTCTCCGGCTCCTGGAGCCGAAGAAGCGGCTTCTTCGCGCAAAGACGATTGTACCGGTCACAGTGCTCTCTTAGCGCGGCTTCTGCCGAAAGAAGCCCGGGAGCGGCTCTTAGCTCCGGAGAGCATCGTACCTTCGTCTTTAGCGTCTTTTGTGGTCTACATCTTAGCAAAACGCTTTTCCACTATGTCTGGCAAGGAAAACCTGCGCCAACACAGAAAACATCTCCCATCGTGTTCTAACGTTGCATGGAGGTCTGCCAAGTGCTTGGCATGAAGAAAAGAAAAGTTGTCCAAAACAGCTTCCAATGGAATATTCATGTGATTGGAAAAGTCAGGAGAGTGGTAAGGTACTGTTTTCTATTAGTTGGCAAGCTGCGCACACAATCCCAGTGCAATACAGCATCCTTCTTCACGTTTCCGATGCTGCCGCTCTCTCCGGCTCCTGGAGCCGAAGAAGCGGCTTCTTCGCGCAAAGACGATTGTACCGGTCACAGTGCTCTCTTAGCGCGGCTTCTGCCGAAAGAAGCCCGGGAGCGGCTCTTAGCTCCGGAGAGCATCGTACCTTCGTATTTAGCGTCTTTTGTGGTCTACATCTTAGCAGAAAGCTTTTCCACTATGTTTGGCAAGGAGAAAGTGTGCCAACACAGAAAACATCTCCCATCGTGTTCTAACGTTGCATGGAGGTCTGCCAAGTGCTTGGCATGAAGAAAAGAAAAGTTGTCCAAAACAGCTTCCAATGGAATATTCATGTGATTGGAAAAGTCAGGAGAGTGGTAAGGTACTGTTTTCTATCAGCTGGCAAGCTGCTCACACAAACCCAATGTAATACAGCATCCTTCTTCACCTTTCCGAAGCTGCCGCTCTCTCCGGCTCCTGGAGCCGAAGAAGCGGCTTCTTCGCGCAAAGACGATTGTACCGGTCACAGTGCTCTCTTAGCGCGGCTTCTGCCGAAAGAAGCCCGGGAGCGGCTCTTAGCTCCGGAGAGCATCGTACCTTCGTCTTTAGCGTCTTTTGTGGACTACATCTTAGCAAAAAGCTTTTCCACTATGTCTGGCAAGGAGAAACTGTGCCAGCACATAAAATATCTCCCATCGTGTTCTAACGTTGCACGGAGGTCTGCCAAGTGCTTGGCATGAAGAAAAGAAAAGTTGTCCAAAAGAGCTTCCAATCGAATATTCATGTGATTGGAAAAGTCAGGAGAGTGGTAAGGTACTGTTTTCTATCAGTTGGCAAGCTGCGCACACAATCCCAGTGCAATACAGCATCCTTCTTCACCTTTCTGATGCTGCTGCTCTCTCCGGCTCCTGGAGCCGAAGAAGCGGCTTCTTCGCGCAAAGACGATTGTACCGGTCACAGTGCTCTCTTAGCGCAGCTTCTGCCGAAAGAAGCCCGGGAGCGGCTCTTAGCTCCGGAGAGCATCGTACCTTCGTCTTTAGCGTCTTTTGTGGTCTACATCTTAGCAAAACGCTTTTCCACTATGTCTGGCAAGGAAAACCTGCGCCAACACAGAAAACATCTCCCATCGTGTTCTAACGTTGCATGGAGGTCTGCCAAGTGCTTGGCATGAAGAAAAGAAAAGTTGTCCAAAACAGCTTCCAATGGAATATTCATGTGATTGGAAAAGTCAGGAGAGTGGTAAGGTACTGTTTTCTATCAGTTGGCAAGCTGCGCACACAATCCCAGTGCAATACAGCATCCTTCTTCACGTTTCCGATGCTGCCGCTCTCTCCGGCTCCTGGAGCCGAAGAAGCGGCTTCTTCGCGCAAAGACGATTGTACCGGTCACAGTGCTCTCTTAGCGCGGCTTCTGCCGAAAGAAGCCCGGGAGCGGCTCTTAGCTCCGGAGAGCATCGTACCTTCGTATTTAGCGTCTTTTGTGGTCTACATCTTAGCAGAAAGCTTTTCCACTATGTTTGGCAAGGAGAAACTGTGCCAACACAGAAAACATCTCCCATCGTGTTCTAACGTTGCACGGAGGTCTGCCAAGTGCTTGGCATGAAGAAAAGTAAAGTTGTGCAAAACAGCTTCCAATCGAATATTCATGTGATTGGAAAAGTCAGGAGAGTGGTAAGGTACTGTTTTCTATCAGTTGGCAAGCTGTGCACACAATCCTAGTGTAATACAGCATCCTTCTTCACGTTTCCGATGCTGCCGCTCTCTCCGGCTCCTGGAGCCGAAGAAGCGGTTTCTTCGCGCAAAGACGATTGTACCGGTCACAGTGCTCTCTTAGCGCGGCTTCTGCCGAAAGAAGCCCGGGAGCGGCTCTTAGCTCCGGAGAGCATCGTACCTTCGTCTTTAGCGTCTTTTGTGGTCTACATCTTAGCAAAAAGCTTTTCCACTATGTCTGGCAAGGAGAAACTGTGCCAGCACATAAAATATCTCCCATCGTGTTCTAACGTTGCACGGATATCTGCCAAGTGCTTGGCATGAAGAAAAGAAAAGTTGTCCAAAAGAGCTTCCAATCGAATATTCATGTGATTGGAAAAGTCAGGAGAGTGGTAAGGTACTGTTTTCTATCAGTTGGCAAGCTGCGCACACAATCCCAGTGCAATACAGCATCCTTCTTCACCTTTCCGATGCTGCCGATCTCTCCGGCTCCTGGAGCCGAAGAAGCGGCTTGTTTGCGCAAAGACGATTGTACCGGTCACAGGGCTCTCGTAGCGCGGCTTCTGCCGAAAGAAGCCCGGGAGCGGCTCTTAGCTCCGGAGAGCATCGTACCTTCGTCTTTAGCGTCTTTTGTGGTCTACATCTTAGCAAAAAGCTTTTCCACTATGTCTGGCAAGGAAAACCTGCGCCAACACAGAAAACATCTCCCATCGTTTTCTGGACGTTGCATGGAGGTCTGCCAAGTGCTTGGCATGAAGAAAAGAAAAGTTGTCCAAAACAGCTTCCAATGGAATATTCATGTGATTGGAAAAGTCAGGAGAGTGGTAAGGTACTGTTTTCTATCAGTTGGCAAGCTGCGCACACAATCCCAATGTAATACAGCATCCTTCTTCACCTTTCCGAAGCTGCCGCTCTCTCCGGCTCCTGGAGCCGAAGAAGCGGCTTCGCGCAAAGACGATTGTACTGGTCACAGTGCTCTCTTAGCGCGGCTTCTGCCGAAAGAAGCCCGGGAGCGGCTCTTAGCTCCGGAGAGCATCGTACCTTCGTATTTAGCGTCTTTTGTGGTCTACATCTTAGCAGAAAGCTTTGCCACTATGTTTGGCAAGGAGAAAGTGTGCCAACACAGAAAACATCTCCCATCGTGTTCTAACGTTGCACGGAGGTCTGCCAAGTGCTTGGCATGAAGAAAAGAAAAGTTGTCCAAAACAGCTTCCAATGGAATATTCATGTGATTGGAAAAGTCAGGAGAGTGGTAAGGTACTGTTTTCTATCAGTTGGCAAGCTGCGCACACAATCCCAATGTAATACAGCATCCTTCTTCACCTTTCCGAAGCTGCCGCTCTCTCCGGCTCCTGGAGCCGAAGAAGCGGCTTCTTCGCGCAAAGACGATTGTACCGGTCACAGTGCTCTCTTAGCGCGGCTTCTGCCGAAAGAAGCCCGGGAGCGGCTCTTAGCTCCGGAGAGCATCGTACCTTCGTCTTTAGCGTCTTTTGTGGACTACATCTTAGCAAAAAGCTTTTCCACTATGTCTGGCAAGGAGAAACTGTGCCAGCACATAAAATATCTCCCATCGTGTTCTAACGTTGCACGGATGTCTGCCAAGTGCTTGGCATGAAGAAAAGAAAAGTTGTCCAAAAGAGCTTCCAATCGAATATTCATGTGATTGGAAAAGTCAGGAGAGTGGTAAGGTACTGTTTTCTATCAGTTGGCAAGCTGCGCACACAATCCCAGTGCAATACAGCATCCTTCTTCACCTTTCTGATGCTGCCGCTCTCTCCGGCTCCTGGAGCCGAAGAAGCGGCTTGTTTGCGCAAAGACGATTGTACCGGTCACAGTGCTCTCTTAGCGCAGCTTCTGCTGAAAGAAGCCCGGGAGCGGCTCTTAGCTCCGGAGAGCATCGTACCTTCGTCTTTAGCGTCTTTTGTGGTCTACATCTTAGCAAAAAGCTTTTCCACTATGTCTGGCAAGGAAAACCTGCGCCAGCACAGAAAACATCTCCCATCGTGTTCTAACGTTGCATGGAGGTCTGCCAAGTGCTTGGCATGAAGAAAAGAAAAGTTGTCCAAAACAGCTTCCAATGGAATATTCATGTGATTGGAAAAGTCAGGAGAGTGGTAAGGTACTGTTTACTATCAGTTGGCAAGCTGCGCACACAATCCCAGTGCAATACAGCATCCTTCTTCACCTTTCCAATGCAGCCGCTCTCTCCGGCTCCTGGAGCCGAAGAAGCGGCTTCTTCGCGCAAAGACGATTGTACCGGTCACAGTGCTCTCTTAGCGCGGCTTCTGCCGAAAGAAGCCCGGGAGCAGCTCTTAGCTCCGGAGAGCATCGTACCTTCGTATTTAGCGTCTTTTGTGGTCTACATCTTAGCAAAAAGCTTTTCCACTATGTTTGGCAAGGAGAAAGTGTGCCAACACAGAAAACATCTCCCATCGTGTTCTAACGTTGCACGGAGGTCTGCCAAGTGCTTGGCATGAAGAAAAGAAAAGTTGTCCAAAACAGCTTCCAATGGAATATTCATGTGATTGGAAAAGTCAGGAGAGTGGTAAGGTACTGTTTTCTATCAGTTGGCAAGCTGCGCACACAATCCCAATGTAATACAGCATCCTTCTTCACCATTCCGAAGCTGCCGCTCTCTCCGGCTCCTGGAGCCGAAGAAGCGGCTTCTTCGCGCAAAGACGATTGTACCGGTCACAGTGCTCTCTTAGCGCGGCTTCTGCCGAAAGAAGCCCGGGAGCGGCTCTTAGCTCCGGAGAGCATCGTACCTTCGTATTTAGCGTCTTTTGTGGTCTACATCTTAGCAAAAAGCTTTTCCACTACGTCTGGCAAGGAGAAAGTGTGCCAGCACAGAAAACATCTCCCATCGTGTTCTAACGTTGCACGGAGGTCTGCCAAGTGCTTGGCATGAAGAAAAGAAAAGTTGTGCAAAAAAGCTTCCAATCGAATATTCATGTGATTGGAAAAGTCAGGAGAGTGGTAAGGTACTGTTTTCTATCAGTTGGCAAGCTGTGCACACAATCCCAGTGTAATACAGCATCCTTCTTCACCTTTCCGATGCTGCCGCTCTCTCCGGCTCCTGGAGCCGAAGAAGCGGTTTCTTCGCGCAAAGACGATTGTACCGGTCACAGTGCTCTCTTAGCGCGGCTTCTGCCGAAAGAAGCCCGGGAGCGGCTCTTAGCTCCGGAGAGCATCGTACCTTCGTCTTTAGCGTCTTTTGTGGTCTACATCTTAGCAAAAAGCTTTTCCACTATGTCTGGCAAGGAGAGACTGTGCCAGCACATAAAATATCTCCCATCGTGTTCTAACGTTGCACGGATATCTGCCAAGTGCTTGGCATGAAGAAAAGAAAAGTTGTCCAAAAGAGCTTCCAATCGAATATTCATGTGATTGGAAAAGTCAGGAGAGTGGTAAGGTACTGTTTTCTATCAGTTGGCAAGCTGCGCACACAATCCCAGTGCAATACAGCATCCTTCTTCACCTTTCTGATGCTGCCGCTCTCTCCGGCTCCTGGAGCCGAAGAAGCGGCTTGTTTGCGCAAAGACGATTGTACCGGTCACAGGGCTCTCTTAGCGCGGCTTCTGCCGAAAGAAGCCCGGGAGCGGCTCTTAGCTCCGGAGAGCATCGTACCTTCGTCTTTAGCGTCATTTGTGGTCTACATCTTAGCAAAAAGCTTTTCCACTATGTCTGGCAAGGAAAACCTGCGCCAACACAGAAAACATCTCCCATCGTGTTCTAACGTTGCATGGAGGTCTGCCAAGTGCTTGGCATGAAGAAAAGAAAAGTTGTCCAAAACAGCTTCCAATGGAATATTCATGTGATTGGAAAAGTCAGGAGAGTGGTAAGGTACTGTTTTCTATCAGTTGGCAAGCTGCGCACACAATCCCAATGTAATACAGCATCCTTCTTCACCTTTCCGATGCTGCCGCTCTCTCCGGCTCCTGGAGCCGAAGAAGCGGCTTCTTCGCGCAAAGACGATTGTACCGGTCACAGTGCTCTCTTAGCGCGGCTTCTGCCGAAAGAAGCCCGGGAGCGGCTCTTAGCTCCGGAGAGCATCGTACCTTCGTATTTAGCGTCTTTTGTGGTCTACATCTTAGCAGAAAGCTTTTCCACTATGTTTGGCAAGGAGAAAGTGTGCCAACACAGAAAACATCTCCCATCGTGTTCTAACGTTGCACGGAGGTCTGCCAAGTGCTTGGCATGAAGAAAAGAAAAGTTGTCCAAAACAGCTTCCAATGGAATATTCATGTGATTGGAAAAGTCAGGAGAGTGGTAAGGTACTGTTTTCTATCAGTTGGCAAGCTGTGCACACAATCCTAGTGTAATACAGCATCCTTCTTCACGTTTCCGATGCTGCCGCTCTCTCCGGCTCCTGGAGCCGAAGAAGCGGTTTCTTCGCGCAAAGACGATTGTACCGGTCACAGTGCTCTCTTAGCGCGGCTTCTGCCGAAAGAAGCCCGGGAGCGGCTCTTAGCTCCGGAGAGCATCGTACCTTCGTCTTTAGCGTCTTTTGTGGTCTACATCTTAGCAAAAAGCTTTTCCACTATGTCTGGCAAGGAGAAACTGTGCCAGCACATAAAATATCTCCCATCGTGTTCTAACGTTGCACGGATATCTGCCAAGTGCTTGGCATGAAGAAAAGAAAAGTTGTCCAAAAGAGCTTCCAATCGAATATTCATGTGATTGGAAAAGTCAGGAGAGTGGTAAGGTACTGTTTTCTATCAGTTGGCAAGCTGCGCACACAATCCCAGTGCAATACAGCATCCTTCTTCACCTTTCCGATGCTGCCGCTCTCTCCGGCTCCTGGAGCCGAAGAAGCGGCTTGTTTGCGCAAAGACGATTGTACCGGTCACAGGGCTCTCTTAGCGCGGCTTCTGCCGAAAGAAGCCCGGGAGCGGCTCTTAGCTCCGGAGAGCATCGTACCTTCGTCTTTAGCGTCTTTTGTGGTCTACATCTTAGCAAAAAGCTTTTCCACTATGTCTGGCAAGGAAAACCTGCGCCAACACAGAAAACATCTCCCATCGTTTTCTGGACGTTGCATGGAGGTCTGCCAAGTGCTTGGCATGAAGAAAAGAAAAGTTGTCCAAAACAGCTTCCAATGGAATATTCATGTGATTGGAAAAGTCAGGAGAGTGGTAAGGTACTGTTTTCTATCAGTTGGCAAGCTGCGCACACAATCCCAATGTAATACAGCATCCTTCTTCACCTTTCCGATGCTGCCGCTCTCTCCGGCTCCTGGAGCCAAAGAAGCGGCTTCTTCGCGCAAAGACGATTGTACCGGTCACAGTGCTCTCTTAGCGCGGCTTCTGCCGAAAGAAGCCCGGGAGCGGCTCTTAGCTCCGGAGAGCATCGTACCTTCGTATTTAGCGTCTTTTGTGGTCTACATCTTAGCAGAAAGCTTTGCCACTATGTTTGGCAAGGAGAAAGTGTGCCAACACAGAAAACATCTCCCATCGTGTTCTAACGTTGCACGGAGGTCTGCCAAGTGCTTGGCATGAAGAAAAGAAAAGTTGTCCAAAACAGCTTCCAATGGAATATTCATGTGATTGGAAAAGTCAGGAGAGTGGTAAGGTACTGTTTTCTATCAGTTGGCAAGCTGCGCACACAATCCCAATGTAATACAGCATCCTTCTTCACCTTTCCGAAGCTGCCGCTCTCTCCGGCTCCTGGAGCCGAAGAAGCGGCTTCTTCGCGCAAAGACGATTGTACCGGTCACAGTGCTCTCTTAGCGCGGCTTCTGCCGAAAGAAGCCCGGGAGCGGCTCTTAGCTCCGGAGAGCATCGTACCTTCGTCTTTAGCGTCTTTTGTGGACTACATCTTAGCAAAAAGCTTTTCCACTATGTCTGGCAAGGAGAAACTGTGCCAGCACATAAAATATCTCCCATCGTGTTCTAACGTTGCACGGATGTCTGCCAAGTGCTTGGCATGAAGAAAAGAAAAGTTGTCCAAAAGAGCTTCCAATCGAATATTCATGTGATTGGAAAAGTCAGGAGAGTGGTAAGGTACTGTTTTCTATCAGTTGGCAAGCTGCGCACACAATCCCAGTGCAATACAGCATCCTTCTTCACCTTTCTGATGCTGCCGCTCTCTCCGGCTCCTGGAGCCGAAGAAGCGGCTTGTTTGCGCAAAGACGATTGTACCGGTCACAGTGCTCTCTTAGCGCAGCTTCTGCTGAAAGAAGCCCGGGAGCGGCTCTTAGCTCCGGAGAGCATCGTACCTTCGTCTTTAGCGTCTTTTGTGGTCTACATCTTAGCAAAAAGCTTTTCCACTATGTCTGGCAAGGAAAACCTGCGCCAGCACAGAAAACATCTCCCATCGTGTTCTAACGTTGCATGGAGGTCTGCCAAGTGCTTGGCATGAAGAAAAGAAAAGTTGTCCAAAAGAGCTTCCAATCGAATATTCATGTGATTGGAAAAGTCAGGAGAGTGGTAAGGTACTGTTTTCTATCAGTTGGCAAGCTGCGCACACAATCCCAGTGCAATACAGCATCCTTCTTCACCTTTCCGATGCTGCCGCTCTCTCCGGCTCCTGGAGCCGAAGAAGCGGCTTCTTCGCGCAAAGACGATTGTACCGGTCACAGTGCTCTCTTAGCGCGGCTTCTGCCGAAAGAAGCCCGGGAGCGGCTCTTAGCTCCGGAGAGCATCGTACCTTCGTATTTAGCGTCTTTTGTGGTCTACATCTTAGCAGAAAGCTTTTCCACTATGTTTGGCAAGGAGAAAGTGTGCCAACACAGAAAACATCTCCCATCGTGTTCTAACGTTGCACGGAGGTCTGCCAAGTGCTTGGCATGAAGAAAAGAAAAGTTGTCCAAAACAGCTTCCAATGGAATATTCATGTGATTGGAAAAGTCAGGAGAGTGGTAAGGTACTGTTTTCTATCAGTTGGCAAGCTGCGCACACAATCCCAGTGTAATACAGCATCCTTCTTCACCTTTCCGAAGCTGCCGCTCTCTCCGGCTCCTGGAGCCGAAGAAGCGGCTTCTTCGCGCAAAGACGATTGTACCGGTCACAGTGCTCTCTTAGCGCAGCTTCTGCCGAAAGAAGCCCGGGAGCGGCTCTTAGCTCCGGAGAGCATCGTACCTTCGTATTTAGCGTCTTTTGTGGTCTACATCTTAGCAGAAAGCTTTTCCACTATGTTTGGCAAGGAGAAAGTGTGCCAACACAGAAAACATCTCCCATCGTGTTCTAACGTTGCATGGAGGTCTGCCAAGTGCTTGGCATGAAGAAAAGAAAAGTTGTCCAAAACAGCTTCCAATGGAATATTCATGTGATTGGAAAAGTCAGGAGAGTGGTAAGGTACTGTTTTCTATCAGCTGGCAAGCTGCTCACACAAACCCAATGTAATACAGCATCCTTCTTCACCTTTCCGAAGCTGCCGCTCTCTCCGGCTCCTGGAGCCGAAGAAGCGGCTTCTTCGCGCAAAGACGATTGTACCGGTCACAGTGCTCTCTTAGCGCGGCTTCTGCCGAAAGAAGCCCGGGAGCGGCTCTTAGCTCCGGAGAGCATCGTACCTTCGTCTTTAGCGTCTTTTGTGGACTACATCTTAGCAAAAAGCTTTTCCACTATGTCTGGCAAGGAGAAACTGTGCCAGCACATAAAATATCTCCCATCGTGTTCTAACGTTGCACGGAGGTCTGCCAAGTGCTTGGCATGAAGAAAAGAAAAGTTGTCTAAAAGAGCTTCCAATCGAATATTCATGTGATTGGAAAAGTCAGGAGAGTGGTAAGGTACTGTTTTCTATCAGTTGGCAAGCTGCGCACACAATCCCAGTGCAATACAGCATCCTTCTTCACCTTTCTGATGCTGCTGCTCTCTCCGGCTCCTGGAGCCGAAGAAGCGGCTTCTTCGCGCAAAGACGATTGTACCGGTCACAGTGCTCTCTTAGCGCAGCTTCTGCCGAAAGAAGCCCGGGAGCGGCTCTTAGCTCCGGAGAGCATCGTACCTTCGTCTTTAGCGTCTTTTGTGGTCTACATCTTAGCAAAACGCTTTTCCACTATGTCTGGCAAGGAAAACCTGCGCCAACACAGAAAACATCTCCCATCGTGTTCTAACGTTGCATGGAGGTCTGCCAAGTGCTTGGCATGAAGAAAAGAAAAGTTGTCCAAAACAGCTTCCAATGGAATATTCATGTGATTGGAAAAGTCAGGAGAGTGGTAAGGTACTGTTTTCTATCAGTTGGCAAGCTGCGCACACAATCCCAGTGCAATACAGCATCCTTCTTCACGTTTCCGATGCTGCCGCTCTCTCCGGCTCCTGGAGCCGAAGAAGCGGCTTCTTCGCGCAAAGACGATTGTACCGGTCACAGTGCTCTCTTAGCGCGGCTTCTGCCGAAAGAAGCCCGGGAGCGGCTCTTAGCTCCGGAGAGCATCGTACCTTCGTATTTAGCGTCTTTTGTGGTCTACATCTTAGCAGAAAGCTTTTCCACTATGTTTGGCAAGGAGAAACTGTGCCAACACAGAAAACATCTCCCATCGTGTTCTAACGTTGCACGGAGGTCTGCCAAGTGCTTGGCATGAAGAAAAGTAAAGTTGTGCAAAACAGCTTCCAATCGAATATTCATGTGATTGGAAAAGTCAGGAGAGTGGTAAGGTACTGTTTTCTATCAGTTGGCAAGCTGTGCACACAATCCTAGTGTAATACAGCATCCTTCTTCACGTTTCCGATGCTGCCGCTCTCTCCGGCTCCTGGAGCCGAAGAAGCGGTTTCTTCGCGCAAAGACGATTGTACCGGTCACAGTGCTCTCTTAGCGCGGCTTCTGCCGAAAGAAGCCCGGGAGCGGCTCTTAGCTCCGGAGAGCATCGTACCTTCGTCTTTAGCGTCTTTTGTGGTCTACATCTTAGCAAAAAGCTTTTCCACTATGTCTGGCAAGGAGAAACTGTGCCAGCACATAAAATATCTCCCATCGTGTTCTAACGTTGCACGGATATCTGCCAAGTGCTTGGCATGAAGAAAAGAAAAGTTGTCCAAAAGAGCTTCCAATCGAATATTCATGTGATTGGAAAAGTCAGGAGAGTGGTAAGGTACTGTTTTCTATCAGTTGGCAAGCTGCGCACACAATCCCAGTGCAATACAGCATCCTTCTTCACCTTTCCGATGCTGCCGATCTCTCCGGCTCCTGGAGCCGAAGAAGCGGCTTGTTTGCGCAAAGACGATTGTACCGGTCACAGGGCTCTCGTAGCGCGGCTTCTGCCGAAAGAAGCCCGGGAGCGGCTCTTAGCTCCGGAGAGCATCGTACCTTCGTCTTTAGCGTCTTTTGTGGTCTACATCTTAGCAAAAAGCTTTTCCACTATGTCTGGCAAGGAAAACCTGCGCCAACACAGAAAACATCTCCCATCGTTTTCTGGACGTTGCATGGAGGTCTGCCAAGTGCTTGGCATGAAGAAAAGAAAAGTTGTCCAAAACAGCTTCCAATGGAATATTCATGTGATTGGAAAAGTCAGGAGAGTGGTAAGGTACTGTTTTCTATCAGTTGGCAAGCTGCGCACACAATCCCAATGTAATACAGCATCCTTCTTCACCTTTCCGAAGCTGCCGCTCTCTCCGGCTCCTGGAGCCGAAGAAGCGGCTTCGCGCAAAGACGATTGTACTGGTCACAGTGCTCTCTTAGCGCGGCTTCTGCCGAAAGAAGCCCGGGAGCGGCTCTTAGCTCCGGAGAGCATCGTACCTTCGTATTTAGCGTCTTTTGTGGTCTACATCTTAGCAGAAAGCTTTGCCACTATGTTTGGCAAGGAGAAAGTGTGCCAACACAGAAAACATCTCCCATCGTGTTCTAACGTTGCACGGAGGTCTGCCAAGTGCTTGGCATGAAGAAAAGAAAAGTTGTCCAAAACAGCTTCCAATGGAATATTCATGTGATTGGAAAAGTCAGGAGAGTGGTAAGGTACTGTTTTCTATCAGTTGGCAAGCTGCGCACACAATCCCAATGTAATACAGCATCCTTCTTCACCTTTCCGAAGCTGCCGCTCTCTCCGGCTCCTGGAGCCGAAGAAGCGGCTTCTTCGCGCAAAGACGATTGTACCGGTCACAGTGCTCTCTTAGCGCGGCTTCTGCCGAAAGAAGCCCGGGAGCGGCTCTTAGCTCCGGAGAGCATCGTACCTTCGTCTTTAGCGTCTTTTGTGGACTACATCTTAGCAAAAAGCTTTTCCACTATGTCTGGCAAGGAGAAACTGTGCCAGCACATAAAATATCTCCCATCGTGTTCTAACGTTGCACGGATGTCTGCCAAGTGCTTGGCATGAAGAAAAGAAAAGTTGTCCAAAAGAGCTTCCAATCGAATATTCATGTGATTGGAAAAGTCAGGAGAGTGGTAAGGTACTGTTTTCTATCAGTTGGCAAGCTGCGCACACAATCCCAGTGCAATACAGCATCCTTCTTCACCTTTCTGATGCTGCCGCTCTCTCCGGCTCCTGGAGCCGAAGAAGCGGCTTGTTTGCGCAAAGACGATTGTACCGGTCACAGTGCTCTCTTAGCGCAGCTTCTGCTGAAAGAAGCCCGGGAGCGGCTCTTAGCTCCGGAGAGCATCGTACCTTCGTCTTTAGCGTCTTTTGTGGTCTACATCTTAGCAAAAAGCTTTTCCACTATGTCTGGCAAGGAAAACCTGCGCCAGCACAGAAAACATCTCCCATCGTGTTCTAACGTTGCATGGAGGTCTGCCAAGTGCTTGGCATGAAGAAAAGAAAAGTTGTCCAAAACAGCTTCCAATGGAATATTCATGTGATTGGAAAAGTCAGGAGAGTGGTAAGGTACTGTTTACTATCAGTTGGCAAGCTGCGCACACAATCCCAGTGCAATACAGCATCCTTCTTCACCTTTCCGATGCAGCCGCTCTCTCCGGCTCCTGGAGCCGAAGAAGCGGCTTCTTCGCGCAAAGACGATTGTACCGGTCACAGTGCTCTCTTAGCGCGGCTTCTGCCGAAAGAAGCCCGGGAGCGGCTCTTAGCTCCGGAGAGCATCGTACCTTCGTATTTAGCGTCTTTTGTGGTCTACATCTTAGCAAAAAGCTTTTCCACTATGTTTGGCAAGGAGAAAGTGTGCCAACACAGAAAACATCTCCCATCGTGTTCTAACGTTGCACGGAGGTCTGCCAAGTGCTTGGCATGAAGAAAAGAAAAGTTTTCCAAAACAGCTTCCAATGGAATATTCATGTGATTGGAAAAGTCAGGAGAGTGGTAAGGTACTGTTTTCTATCAGTTGGCAAGCTGCGCACACAATCCCAATGTAATACAGCATCCTTCTTCACCATTCCGAAGCTGCCGCTCTCTCCGGCTCCTGGAGCCGAAGAAGCGGCTTCTTCGCGCAAAGACGATTGTACCGGTCACAGTGCTCTCTTAGCGCGGCTTCTGCCGAAAGAAGCCCGGGAGCGGCTCTTAGCTCCGGAGAGCATCGTACCTTCGTATTTAGCGTCTTTTGTGGTCTACATCTTAGCAAAAAGCTTTTCCACTACGTCTGGCAAGGAGGAAGTGTGCCAGCACAGAAAACATCTCCCATCGTGTTCTAACGTTGCACGGAGGTCTGCCAAGTGCTTGGCATGAAGAAAAGAAAAGTTGTGCAAAAAAGCTTCCAATCGAATATTCATGTGATTGGAAAAGTCAGGAGAGTGGTAAGGTACTGTTTTCTATCAGTTGGCAAGCTGTGCACACAATCCCAGTGTAATACAGCATCCTTCTTCACCTTTCCGATGCTGCCGCTCTCTCCGGCTCCTGGAGCCGAAGAAGCGGTTTCTTCGCGCAAAGACGATTGTACCGGTCACAGTGCTCTCTTAGCGCGGCTTCTGCCGAAAGAAGCCCGGGAGCGGCTCTTAGCTCCGGAGAGCATCGTACCTTCGTCTTTAGCGTCTTTTGTGGTCTACATCTTAGCAAAAAGCTTTTCCACTATGTCTGGCAAGGAGAGACTGTGCCAGCACATAAAATATCTCCCATCGTGTTCTAACGTTGCACGGATATCTGCCAAGTGCTTGGCATGAAGAAAAGAAAAGTTGTCCAAAAGAGCTTCCAATCGAATATTCATGTGATTGGAAAAGTCAGGAGAGTGGTAAGGTACTGTTTTCTATCAGTTGGCAAGCTGCGCACACAATCCCAGTGCAATACAGCATCCTTCTTCACGTTTCTGATGCTGCCGCTCTCTCCGGCTCCTGGAGCCGAAGAAGCGGCTTGTTTGCGCAAAGACGATTGTACCGGTCACAGGGCTCTCTTAGCGCGGCTTCTGCCGAAAGAAGCCCGGGAGCGGCTCTTAGCTCCGGAGAGCATCGTACCTTCGTCTTTAGCGTCATTTGTGGTCTACATCTTAGCAAAAAGCTTTTCCACTATGTCTGGCAAGGAAAACCTGCGCCAACACAGAAAACATCTCCCATCGTGTTCTAACGTTGCATGGAGGTCTGCCAAGTGCTTGGCATGAAGAAAAGAAAAGTTGTCCAAAACAGCTTCCAATGGAATATTCATGTGATTGGAAAAGTCAGGAGAGTGGTAAGGTACTGTTTTCTATCAGTTGGCAAGCTGCGCACACAATCCCAATGTAATACAGCATCCTTCTTCACCTTTCCGATGCTGCCGCTCTCTCCGGCTCCTGGAGCCGAAGAAGCGGCTTCTTCGCGCAAAGACGATTGTACCGGTCACAGTGCTCTCTTAGCGCGGCTTCTGCCGAAAGAAGCCCGGGAGCGGCTCTTAGCTCCGGAGAGCATCGTACCTTCGTATTTAGCGTCTTTTGTGGTCTACATCTTAGCAGAAAGCTTTTCCACTATGTTTGGCAAGGAGAAAGTGTGCCAACACAGAAAACATCTCCCATCGTGTTCTAACGTTGCACGGAGGTCTGCCAAGTGCTTGGCATGAAGAAAAGAAAAGTTGTCCAAAACAGCTTCCAATGGAATATTCATGTGATTGGAAAAGTCAGGAGAGTGGTAAGGTACTGTTTTCTATCAGTTGGCAAGCTGTGCACACAATCCTAGTGTAATACAGCATCCTTCTTCACGTTTCCGATGCTGCCGCTCTCTCCGGCTCCTGGAGCCGAAGAAGCGGTTTCTTCGCGCAAAGACGATTGTACCGGTCACAGTGCTCTCTTAGCGCGGCTTCTGCCGAAAGAAGCCCGGGAGCGGCTCTTAGCTCCGGAGAGCATCGTACCTTCGTCTTTAGCGTCTTTTGTGGTCTACATCTTAGCAAAAAGCTTTTCCACTATGTCTGGCAAGGAGAAACTGTGCCAGCACATAAAATATCTCCCATCGTGTTCTAACGTTGCACGGATATCTGCCAAGTGCTTGGCATGAAGAAAAGAAAAGTTGTCCAAAAGAGCTTCCAATCGAATATTCATGTGATTGGAAAAGTCAGGAGAGTGGTAAGGTACTGTTTTCTATCAGTTGGCAAGCTGCGCACACAATCCCAGTGCAATACAGCATCCTTCTTCACCTTTCCGATGCTGCCGCTCTCTCCGGCTCCTGGAGCCGAAGAAGCGGCTTGTTTGCGCAAAGACGATTGTACCGGTCACAGGGCTCTCTTAGCGCGGCTTCTGCCGAAAGAAGCCCGGGAGCGGCTCTTAGCTCCGGAGAGCATCGTACCTTCGTCTTTAGCGTCTTTTGTGGTCTACATCTTAGCAAAAAGCTTTTCCACTATGTCTGGCAAGGAAAACCTGCGCCAACACAGAAAACATCTCCCATCGTTTTCTGGACGTTGCATGGAGGTCTGCCAAGTGCTTGGCATGAAGAAAAGAAAAGTTGTCCAAAACAGCTTCCAATGGAATATTCATGTGATTGGAAAAGTCAGGAGAGTGGTAAGGTACTGTTTTCTATCAGTTGGCAAGCTGCGCACACAATCCCAATGTAATACAGCATCCTTCTTCACCTTTCCGATGCTGCCGCTCTCTCCGGCTCCTGGAGCCAAAGAAGCGGCTTCTTCGCGCAAAGACGATTGTACCGGTCACAGTGCTCTCTTAGCGCGGCTTCTGCCGAAAGAAGCCCGGGAGCGGCTCTTAGCTCCGGAGAGCATCGTACCTTCGTATTTAGCGTCTTTTGTGGTCTACATCTTAGCAGAAAGCTTTGCCACTATGTTTGGCAAGGAGAAAGTGTGCCAACACAGAAAACATCTCCCATCGTGTTCTAACGTTGCACGGAGGTCTGCCAAGTGCTTGGCATGAAGAAAAGAAAAGTTGTCCAAAACAGCTTCCAATGGAATATTCATGTGATTGGAAAAGTCAGGAGAGTGGTAAGGTACTGTTTTCTATCAGTTGGCAAGCTGCGCACACAATCCCAATGTAATACAGCATCCTTCTTCACCTTTCCGAAGCTGCCGCTCTCTCCGGCTCCTGGAGCCGAAGAAGCGGCTTCTTCGCGCAAAGACGATTGTACCGGTCACAGTGCTCTCTTAGCGCGGCTTCTGCCGAAAGAAGCCCGGGAGCGGCTCTTAGCTCCGGAGAGCATCGTACCTTCGTCTTTAGCGTCTTTTGTGGACTACATCTTAGCAAAAAGCTTTTCCACTATGTCTGGCAAGGAGAAACTGTGCCAGCACATAAAATATCTCCCATCGTGTTCTAACGTTGCACGGATGTCTGCCAAGTGCTTGGCATGAAGAAAAGAAAAGTTGTCCAAAAGAGCTTCCAATCGAATATTCATGTGATTGGAAAAGTCAGGAGAGTGGTAAGGTACTGTTTTCTATCAGTTGGCAAGCTGCGCACACAATCCCAGTGCAATACAGCATCCTTCTTCACCTTTCTGATGCTGCCGCTCTCTCCGGCTCCTGGAGCCGAAGAAGCGGCTTGTTTGCGCAAAGACGATTGTACCGGTCACAGTGCTCTCTTAGCGCAGCTTCTGCTGAAAGAAGCCCGGGAGCGGCTCTTAGCTCCGGAGAGCATCGTACCTTCGTCTTTAGCGTCTTTTGTGGTCTACATCTTAGCAAAAAGCTTTTCCACTATGTCTGGCAAGGAAAACCTGCGCCAGCACAGAAAACATCTCCCATCGTGTTCTAACGTTGCATGGAGGTCTGCCAAGTGCTTGGCATGAAGAAAAGAAAAGTTGTCCAAAACAGCTTCCAATGGAATATTCATGTGATTGGAAAAGTCAGGAGAGTGGTAAGGTACTGTTTACTATCAGTTGGCAAGCTGCGCACACAATCCCAGTGCAATACAGCATCCTTCTTCACCTTTCCGATGCTGCCGCTCTCTCCGGCTCCTGGAGCCGAAGAAGCGGCTTCTTCGCGCAAAGACGATTGTACCGGTCACAGTGCTCTCTTAGCGCGGCTTCTGCCGAAAGAAGCCCGGGAGCGGCTCTTAGCTCCGGAGAGCATCGTACCTTCGTCTTTAGCGTCTTTTGTGGTCTACATCTTAGCAAAAAGCTTTTCCACTATGTTTGGCAAGGAGAAAGTGTGCCAACACAGAAAACATCTCCCATCGTGTTCTAACGTTGCACGGATATCTGCCAAGTGCTTGGCATGAAGAAAAGAAAAGTTTTCCAAAACAGCTTCCAATGGAATATTCATGTGATTGGAAAAGTCAGGAGAGTGGTAAGGTACTGTTTTCTATCAGTTGGCAAGCTGCGCACACAATCCCAATGTAATACAGCATCCTTCTTCACCATTCCGAAGCTGCCGCTCTCTCCGGCTCCTGGAGCCGAAGAAGCGGCTTCTTCGCGCAAAGACGATTGTACCGGTCACAGTGCTCTCTTAGCGCGGCTTCTGCCGAAAGAAGCCCGGGAGCGGCTCTTAGCTCCGGAGAGCATCGTACCTTCGTATTTAGCGTCTTTTGTGGTCTACATCTTAGCAAAAAGCTTTTCCACTACGTCTGGCAAGGAGAAAGTGTGCCAGCACAGAAAACATCTCCCATCGTGTTCTAACGTTGCACGGAGGTCTGCCAAGTGCTTGGCATGAAGAAAAGAAAAGTTGTGCAAAAAAGCTTCCAATCGAATATTCATGTGATTGGAAAAGTCAGGAGAGTGGTAAGGTACTGTTTTCTATCAGTTGGCAAGCTGTGCACACAATCCCAGTGTAATACAGCATCCTTCTTCACGTTTCCGATGCTGCCGCTCTCTCCGGCTCCTGGAGCCGAAGAAGCGGTTTCTTCGCGCAAAGACGATTGTACCGGTCACAGTGCTCTCTTAGCGCGGCTTCTGCCGAAAGAAGCCCGGGAGCGGCTCTTAGCTCCGGAGAGCATCGTACCTTCGTCTTTAGCGTCTTTTGTGGTCTACATCTTAGCAAAAAGCTTTTCCACTATGTCTGGCAAGGAGAGACTGTGCCAGCACATAAAATATCTCCCATCGTGTTCTAACGTTGCACGGATATCTGCCAAGTGCTTGGCATGAAGAAAAGAAAAGTTGTCCAAAAGAGCTTCCAATCGAATATTCATGTGATTGGAAAAGTCAGGAGAGTGGTAAGGTACTGTTTTCTATCAGTTGGCAAGCTGCGCACACAATCCCAGTGCAATACAGCATCCTTCTTCACCTTTCTGATGCTGCCGCTCTCTCCGGCTCCTGGAGCCGAAGAAGCGGCTTGTTTGCGCAAAGACGATTGTACCGGTCACAGGGCTCTCTTAGCGCGGCTTCTGCCGAAAGAAGCCCGGGAGCGGCTCTTAGCTCCGGAGAGCATCGTACCTTCGTCTTTACCGTCATTTGTGGTCTACATCTTAGCAAAAAGCTTTTCCACTATGTCTGGCAAGGAAAACCTGCGCCAACACAGAAAACATCTCCCATCGTGTTCTAACGTTGCATGGAGGTCTGCCAAGTGCTTGGCATGAAGAAAAGAAAAGTTGTCCAAAACAGCTTCCAATGGAATATTCATGTGATTGGAAAAGTCAGGAGAGTGGTAAGGTACTGTTTTCTATCAGTTGGCAAGCTGCGCACACAATCCCAATGTAATACAGCATCCTTCTTCACCTTTCCGATGCTGCCGCTCTCTCCGGCTCCTGGAGCCGAAGAAGCGGCTTCTTCGCGCAAAGACGATTGTACCGGTCACAGTGCTCTCTTAGCGCGGCTTCTGCCGAAAGAAGCCCGGGAGCGGCTCTTAGCTCCGGAGAGCATCGTACCTTCATATTTAGCGTCTTTTGTGGTCTACATCTTAGCAGAAAGCTTTTCCACTATGTTTGGCAAGGAGAAAGTGTGCCAACACAGAAAACATCTCCCATCGTGTTCTAACGTTGCACGGAGGTCTGCCAAGTGCTTGGCATGAAGAAAAGAAAAGTTGTCCAAAACAGCTTCCAATGGAATATTCATGTGATTGGAAAAGTCAGGAGAGTGGTAAGGTACTGTTTTCTATCAGTTGGCAAGCTGCGCACACAATCCCAATGTAATACAGCATCCTTCTTCACCTTTCCGAAGCTGCCGCTCTCTCCGGATCCTGGAGCCGAAGAAGCGGCTTCTTCGCGCAAAGACGATTGTACCGGTCACAGTGCTCTCTTAGCGCGGCTTCTGCCGAAAGAAGCCCGGGAGCGGCTCTTAGCTCCGGAGAGCATCGTACCTTCGTCTTTAGCGTCTTTTGTGGTCTACATCTTAGCAAAAAGCTTTTCCACTACGTCTGGCAAGGAGAAAGTGTGCCAGCACAGAAAACATCTCCCATCGTGTTCTAATGTTGCACGGAGGTCTGCCAAGTGCTTGGCATGAAGAAAAGAAAAGTTGTCCAAAAGAGCTTCCAATCGAATATTCATGTGATTGGAAAAGTCAGGAGAGTGGTAAGGTACTGTTTTCTATCAGTTGGCAAGCTGTGCACACAATCCTAGTGTAATACAGCATCCTTCTTCACGTTTCCGATGCTGCCGCTCTCTCCGGCTCCTGGAGCCGAAGAAGCGGTTTCTTCGCGCAAAGACGATTGTACCGGTCACAGTGCTCTCTTAGCGCGGCTTCTGCCGAAAGAAGCCCGGGAGCAGCTCTTAGCTCCGGAGAGCATCGTACCTTCGTCTTTAGCGTCTTTTGTAGTCTACACCTTAGCAAAAAGCTTTTCCACTATGTCTGGCAAGGAGAAACTGTGCCAGCACATAAAATATCTCCCATCGTGTTCTAACGTTGCACGGATTTCTGCCAAGTGCTTGGCATGAAGAAAAGAAAAGTTGTCCAAAAGAGCTTCCAATCGAATATTCATGTGATTGGAAAAGTCAGGAGAGTGGTAAGGTACTGTTTTCTATCAGTTGGCAAGCTGCGCACACAATCCCAGTGCAATACAGCATCCTTCTTCACCTTTCCGATGCTGCCGCTCTCTCCGGCTCCTGGAGCCGAAGAAGCGGCTTCTTCGCGCAAAGACGATTGTACCGGTCACAGTGCTCTCTTAGCGCGGCTTCTGCCGAAAGAAGCCCGGGAGCGGCTCTTAGCTCCGGAGAGCATCGTACCTTCGTATTTAGCGTCTTTTGTGGTCTACATCTTAGCAGAAAGCTTTTCCACTATGTTTGGCAAGGAGAAAGTGTGCCAAAACAGAAAACATCTCCCATCGTGTTCTAACGTTGCACGGAGGTCTGCCAAGTGCTTGGCATGAAGAAAAGAAAAGTTGTCCAAAACAGCTTCCAATCGAATATTCATGTGATTGGAAAAGTCAGGAGAGTGGTAAGGTACTGTTTTCTATCAGTTTGCAAGCTGCGCACACAATCCCAATGTAATACAGCATCCTTCTTCACCTTTCCGAAGCTGCCGCTCTCTCCGGATCCTGGAGCCGAAGAAGCGGCTTCTTCGCGCAAAGACGATTGTACCGGTCACAGTGCTCTCTTAGCGCGGCTTCTGCCGAAAGAAGCCCGGGAGCGGCTCTTAGCTCCGGAGAGCATCGTACCTTCGTCATTAGCGTCTTTTGTGGTCTACATCTTAGCAAAAAGCTTTTCCACTACGTCTGGCAAGGAGAAAGTGTGCCAGCACAGAAAACATCTCCCATCGTGTTCTAATGTTGCACGGAGGTCTGCCAAGTGCTTGGCATGAAGAAAAGAAAAGTTGTCCAAAAGAGCTTCCAATCGAATATTCATGTGATTGGAAAAGTCAGGAGAGTGGTAAGGTACTGTTTTCTATCAGTTGGCAAGCTGTGCACACAATCCTAGTGTAATACAGCATCCTTCTTCACGTTTCCGATGCTGCCGCTCTCTCCGGCTCCTGGAGCCGAAGAAGCGGTTTCTTCGCGCAAAGACGATTGTACCGGTCACAGTGCTCTCTTAGCGCGGCTTCTGCCGAAAGAAGCCCGGGAGCAGCTCTTAGCTCCGGAGAGCATCGTACCTTCGTCTTTAGCGTCTTTTGTAGTCTACACCTTAGCAAAAAGCTTTTCCACTATGTCTGGCAAGGAGAAACTGTGCCAGCACATAAAATATCTCCCATCGTGTTCTAACGTTGCACGGATTTCTGCCAAGTGCTTGGCATGAAGAAAAGAAAAGTTGTCCAAAAGAGCTTCCAATCGAATATTCATGTGATTGGAAAAGTCAGGAGAGTGGTAAGGTACTGTTTTCTATCAGTTGGCAAGCTGCGCACACAATCCCAGTGCAATACAGCATCCTTCTTCACCTTTCCGATGCTGCCGCTCTCTCCGGCTCCTGGAGCCGAAGAAGCGGCTTCTTCGCGCAAAGACGATTGTACCGGTCACAGTGCTCTCTTAGCGCGGCTTCTGCCGAAAGAAGCCCGGGAGCGGCTCTTAGCTCCGGAGAGCATCGTACCTTCGTATTTAGCGTCTTTTGTGGTCTACATCTTAGCAGAAAGCTTTTCCACTATGTTTGGCAAGGAGAAAGTGTGCCAACATAGAAGACATCTCCCATCGTGTTCTAACGTTGCACGGAGGTCTGCCAAGTGCTTGGCATGTAGAAAAGAAAAGTTGTCCAAAACAGCTTCCAATCGAATATTCATGTGATTGGAAAAGTCAGGAGAGTGGTAAGGTACTGTTTTCTATCAGTTGGCAAGCTGCGCACACAATCCCAATGTAATACAGCATCCTTCTTCACCTTTCCGAAGCTGCCGCTCTCTCCGGCTCCTGGAGCCGAAGAAGCGGCTTCTTCGCGCAAAGACGATTGTACCGGTCACAGTGCTCTCTTAGCGCGGCTTCTGCCGAAAGAAGCCCGGGAGCGGCTCTTAGCTCCGGAGAGCATCGTACCTTCGTCTTTAGCGTCTTTTGTGGACTACACCTTAGCAAAAAGCTTTTCCACTATGTCTGGCAAGGAGAAACTGTGCCAGCACATAAAATATCTCCCATCGTGTTCTAACGTTGCACGGAGGTCTGCCAAGTGCTTGGCATGAAGAAAAGAAAAGTTGTCCAAAAGAGCTTCCAATCGAATATTCATGTGATTGGAAAAGTCAGGAGAGTGGTAAGGTACTGTTTTCTATCAGTTGGCAAGCTGCGCACACAATCCCAGTGCAATACAGCATCCTTCTTCACCTTTCTGATGCTGCTGCTCTCTCCGGCTCCTGGAGCCGAAGAAGCGGCTTCTTCGCGCAAAGACGATTGTACCGGTCACAGTGCTCTCTTAGCGCAGCTTCTGCCGAAAGAAGCCCGGGAGCGGCTCTTAGCTCCGGAGAGCATCGTACCTTCGTCTTTAGCGTCTTTTGTGGTCTACATCTTAGCAAAACGCTTTTCCACTATGTCTGGCAAGGAAAACCTGCGCCAACACAGAAAACATCTCCCATCGTGTTCTAACGTTGCATGGAGGTCTGCCAAGTGCTTGGCATGAAGAAAAGAAAAGTTGTCCAAAACAGCTTCCAATGGAATATTCATGTGATTGGAAAAGTCAGGAGAGTGGTAAGGTACTGTTTTCTATCAGTTGGCAAGCTGCGCACACAATCCCAGTGTAATACAGCATCCTTCTTCACGTTTCCGATGCTGCCGCTCTCTCCGGCTCCTGGAGCCGAAGAAGCGGCTTCTTCGCGCAAAGACGATTGTACCGGTCACAGTGCTCTCTTAGCGCGGCTTCTGCCGAAAGAAGCCCGGGAGCGGCTCTTAGCTCCGGAGAGCATCGTACCTTCGTATTTAGCGTCTTTTGTGGTCTACATCTTAGCAGAAAGCTTTTCCACTATGTTTGGCAAGGAGAAAGTGTGCCAACACAGAAAACATCTCCCATCGTGTTCTAACGTTGCACGGAGGTCTGCCAAGTGCTTGGCATGAAGAAAAGAAAAGTTGTCCAAAACAGCTTCCAATGGAATATTCATGTGATTGGAAAAGTCAGGAGAGTGGTAAGGTACTGTTTTCTATCAGTTGGCAAGCTGCGCACACAATCCCAATGTAATACAGCATCCTTCTTCACCTTTCCGAAGCTGCCGCTCTCTCCGGCTCCTGGAGCCGAAGAAGCGGCTTCTTCGCGCAAAGACGATTGTACCGGTCACAGTGCTCTCTTAGCGCGGCTTCTGCCGAAAGAAGCCCGGGAGCGGCTCTTAGCTCCGGAGAGCATCGTACCTTCGTCTTTAGCGTCTTTTGTGGTCTACATCTTAGCAAAAAGCTTTTCCACTACGTCTGGCAAGGAGAAAGTGTGCCAGCACAGAAAACATCTCCCATCGTGTTCTAACGTTGCACGGAGGTCTGCCAAGTGCTTGGCATGAAGAAAAGAAAAGTTGTCCAAAACAGCTTCCAATCGAATATTCATGTGATTGGAAAAGTCAGGAGAGTGGTAAGGTACTGTTTTCTATCAGTTGGCAAGCTGTGCACACAATCCTAGTGTAATACAGCATCCTTCTTCACGTTTCCGATGCTGCCGCTCTCTCCGGCTCCTGGAGCCGAAGAAGCGGTTTCTTCGCGCAAAGACGATTGTACCGGTCACAGTGCTCTCTTAGCGCGGCTTCTGCCGAAAGAAGCCCGGGAGCGGCTCTTAGCTCCGGAGAGCATCGTACCTTCGTCTTTAGCGTCTTTTGTGGTCTACATCTTAGCAAAAAGCTTTTCCACTATGTCTGGCAAGGAGAAACTCTGCCAGCACATAAAATATCTCCCATCGTGTTCTAACGTTTCACGGATATCTGCCAAGTGCTTGGCATGAAGAAAAGAAAAGTTGTCCAAAACAGCTTCCAATCGAATATTCATGTGATTGGAAAAGTCAGGAGAGTGGTAAGGTACTGTTTTCTATCAGTTGGCAAGCTGCGCACACAATCCCAGTGCAATACAGCATCCTTCTTCACGTTTCCGATGCTGCCGCTCTCTCCGGCTCCTGGAGCCGAAGAAGCGGCTTCTTCGCGCAAAGACGATTGTACCGGTCACAGTGCTCTCTTAGCGCGGCTTCTGCCGAAAGAAGCCCGGGAGCGGCTCTTAGCTCCGGAGAGCATCGTACCTTCGTATTTAGCGTCTTTTGTGGTCTACATCTTAGCAGAAAGCTTTTCCACTATGTTTGGCAAGGAGAAAGTGTGCCAACACAGAAAACATCTCCCATCGTGTTCTAACGTTGCACGGAGGTCTGCCAAGTGCTTGGCATGAAGAAAAGAAAAGTTGTCCAAAAGAGCTTCCAATCGAATATTTATGTGATTGGAAAAGTCAGGAGAGTGGTAAGGTACTGTTTTCTATCAGTTGGCAAGCTGCGCACACAATCCCAATGTAATACAGCATCCTTCTTCACCTTTCCGAAGCTGCCGCTCTCTCCGGCTCCTGGAGCCGAAGAAGCGGCTTCTTCGCGCAAAGACGATTGTACCGGTCACAGTGCTCTCTTAGCGCGGCTTCTGCCGAAAGAAGCCCGGGAGCGGCTCTTAGCTCCGGAGAGCATCGTACCTTCGTCTTTAGCGTCTTTTGTGGTCTACATCTTAGCAAAAAGCTTTTCCACTACGTCTGGCAAGGAGAAAGTGTGCCAGCACAGAAAACATCTCCCATCGTGTTCTAACGTTGCACGGAGGTCTGCCAAGTGCTTGGCATGAAGAAAAGAAAAGTTGTCCAAAACAGCTTCCAATCGAATATTCATGTGATTGGAAAAGTCAGGAGAGTGGTAAGGTACTGTTTTCTATCAGTTGGCAAGCTGTGCACACAATCCTAGTGTAATACAGCATCCTTCTTCACGTTTCCGATGCTGCCGCTCTCTCCGGCTCCTGGAGCCGAAGAAGCGGTTTCTTCGCGCAAAGACGATTGTACCGGTCACAGTGCTCTCTTAGCGCGGCTTCTGCCGAAAGAAGCCCGGGAGCGGCTCTTAGCTCCGGAGAGCATCGTACCTTCGTCTTTAGCGTCTTTTGTGGTCTACATCTTAGCAAAAAGCTTTTCCACTATGTCTGGCAAGGAGAAACTGTGCCAGCACATAAAATATCTCCCATCGTGTTCTAACGTTTCACGGATATCTGCCAAGTGCTTGGCATGAAGAAAAGAAAAGTTGTCCAAAACAGCTTCCAATGGAATATTCATGTGATTGGAAAAGTCAGGAGAGTGGTAAGGTACTGTTTTCTATCAGTTGGCAAGCTGCGCACACAATCCCAGTGCAATACAGCATCCTTCTTCACCTTTCTGATGCTGCCGCTCTCTCCGGCTCCTGGAGCCGAAGAAGCGGCTTCTTCGCGCAAAGACGATTGTACCGGTCACAGTGCTCTCTTAGCGCGGCTTCTGCCGAAAGAAGCCCGGGAGCGGCTCTTAGCTCCGGAGAGCATCGTACCTTCGTATTTAGCGTCTTTTGTGGTCTACATCTTAGCAGAAAGCTTTTCCACTATGTTTGGCAAGGAGAAAGTGTGCCAACACAGAAAACATCTCCCATCGTGTTCTAACGTTGCACGGAGGTCTGCCAAGTGCTTGGCATGAAGAAAAGAAAAGTTGTCCAAAACAGCTTCCAATGGAATATTCATGTGATTGGAAAAGTCAGGAGAGTGGTAAGGTACTGTTTTCTATCAGTTGGCAAGCTGCGCACACAATCCCAATGTAATACAGCATCCTTCTTCACCTTTCCGAAGCTGCCGCTCTCTCCGGCTCCTGGAGCCGAAGAAGCGGCTTCTTCGCGCAAAGACGATTGTACCGGTCACAGTGCTCTCTTAGCGCGGCTTCTGCCGAAAGAAGCCCGGGAGCGGCTCTTAGCTCCGGAGAGCATCGTACCTTCGTCTTTAGCGTCTTTTGTGGTCTACATCTTAGCAAAAAGCTTTTCCACTACGTCTGGCAAGGAGAAAGTGTGCCAGCACAGAAAACATCTCCCATCGTGTTCTAACGTTGCACGGAGGTCTGCCAAGTGCTTGGCATGAAGAAAAGAAAAGTTGTCCAAAACAGCTTCCAATCGAATATTCATGTGATTGGAAAAGTCAGGAGAGTGGTAAGGTACTGTTTTCTATCAGTTGGCAAGCTGCGCACACAATCCCAATGTAATACAGCATCCTTCTTCACCTTTCCGATGCTGCCGCTCTCTCCGGCTCCTGGAGCCGAAGAAGCGGTTTCTTCGCGCAAAGACGATTGTACCGGTCACAGTGCTCTCTTAGCGCGGCTTCTGCCGAAAGAAGCCCGGGAGCGGCTCTTAGCTCCGGAGAGCATCGTACCTTCGTCTTTAGCGTCTTTTGTGGTCTACATCTTAGCAAAAAGCTTTTCCACTACGTCTGGCAAGGAGAAAGTGTGCCAGCACAGGAAACATCTCCCATCGTGTTCTAACGTTGCACGGAGGTCTGCCAAGTGCTTGGCATGAAGAAAAGAAAAGTTGTGCAAAAAAGCTTCCAATCGAATATTCATGTGATTGGAAAAGTCAGGAGAGTGGTAAGGTACTGTTTTCTATCAGTTGGCAAGCTGTGCACACAATCCCAGTGTAATACAGCATCCTTCTTCACGTTTCCGATGCTGCCGCTCTCTCCGGCTCCTGGAGCCGAAGAAGCGGTTTCTTCGCGCAAAGACGATTGTACCGGTCACAGTGCTCTCTTAGCGCGGCTTCTGCCGAAAGAAGCCCGGGAGCGGCTCTTAGCTCCGGAGAGCATCGTACCTTCGTCTTTAGCGTCTTTTGTGGTCTACATCTTAGCAAAAAGCTTTTCCACTATGTCTGGCAAGGAGAGACTGTGCCAGCACATAAAATATCTCCCATCGTGTTCTAACGTTGCACGGATATCTGCCAAGTGCTTGGCATGAAGAAAAGAAAAGTTGTCCAAAAGAGCTTCCAATCGAATATTCATGTGATTGGAAAAGTCAGGAGAGTGGTAAGGTACTGTTTTCTATCAGTTGGCAAGCTGCGCACACAATCCCAGTGCAATACAGCATCCTTCTTCACCTTTCTGATGCTGCCGCTCTCTCCGGCTCCTGGAGCCGAAGAAGCGGCTTGTTTGCGCAAAGACGATTGTACCGGTCACAGGGCTCTCTTAGCGCGGCTTCTGCCGAAAGAAGCCCGGGAGCGGCTCTTAGCTCCGGAGAGCATCGTACCTTCGTCTTTACCGTCATTTGTGGTCTACATCTTAGCAAAAAGCTTTTCCACTATGTCTGGCAAGGAAAACCTGCGCCAACACAGAAAACATCTCCCATCGTGTTCTAACGTTGCATGGAGGTCTGCCAAGTGCTTGGCATGAAGAAAAGAAAAGTTGTCCAAAACAGCTTCCAATGGAATATTCATGTGATTGGAAAAGTCAGGAGAGTGGTAAGGTACTGTTTTCTATCAGTTGGCAAGCTGCGCACACAATCCCAATGTAATACAGCATCCTTCTTCACCTTTCCGATGCTGCCGCTCTCTCCGGCTCCTGGAGCCGAAGAAGCGGCTTCTTCGCGCAAAGACGATTGTACCGGTCACAGTGCTCTCTTAGCGCGGCTTCTGCCGAAAGAAGCCCGGGAGCGGCTCTTAGCTCCGGAGAGCATCGTACCTTCGTATTTAGCGTCTTTTGTGGTCTACATCTTAGCAGAAAGCTTTTCCACTATGTTTGGCAAGGAGAAAGTGTGCCAACACAGAAAACATCTCCCATCGTGTTCTAACGTTGCACGGAGGTCTGCCAAGTGCTTGGCATGAAGAAAAGAAAAGTTGTCCAAAACAGCTTCCAATGGAATATTCATGTGATTGGAAAAGTCAGGAGAGTGGTAAGGTACTGTTTTCTATCAGTTGGCAAGCTGCGCACACAATCCCAATGTAATACAGCATCCTTCTTCACCTTTCCGAAGCTGCCGCTCTCTCCGGATCCTGGAGCCGAAGAAGCGGCTTCTTCGCGCAAAGACGATTGTACCGGTCACAGTGCTCTCTTAGCGCGGCTTCTGCCGAAAGAAGCCCGGGAGCGGCTCTTAGCTCCGGAGAGCATCGTACCTTCGTCTTTAGCGTCTTTTGTGGTCTACATCTTAGCAAAAAGCTTTTCCACTACGTCTGGCAAGGAGAAAGTGTGCCAGCACAGAAAACATCTCCCATCGTGTTCTAATGTTGCACGGAGGTCTGCCAAGTGCTTGGCATGAAGAAAAGAAAAGTTGTCCAAAAGAGCTTCCAATCGAATATTCATGTGATTGGAAAAGTCAGGAGAGTGGTAAGGTACTGTTTTCTATCAGTTGGCAAGCTGTGCACACAATCCTAGTGTAATACAGCATCCTTCTTCACGTTTCCGATGCTGCCGCTCTCTCCGGCTCCTGGAGCCGAAGAAGCGGTTTCTTCGCGCAAAGACGATTGTACCGGTCACAGTGCTCTCTTAGCGCGGCTTCTGCCGAAAGAAGCCCGGGAGCAGCTCTTAGCTCCGGAGAGCATCGTACCTTCGTCTTTAGCGTCTTTTGTAGTCTACACCTTAGCAAAAAGCTTTTCCACTATGTCTGGCAAGGAGAAACTGTGCCAGCACATAAAATATCTCCCATCGTGTTCTAACGTTGCACGGATTTCTGCCAAGTGCTTGGCATGAAGAAAAGAAAAGTTGTCCAAAAGAGCTTCCAATCGAATATTCATGTGATTGGAAAAGTCAGGAGAGTGGTAAGGTACTGTTTTCTATCAGTTGGCAAGCTGCGCACACAATCCCAGTGCAATACAGCATCCTTCTTCACCTTTCCGATGCTGCCGCTCTCTCCGGCTCCTGGAGCCGAAGAAGCGGCTTCTTCGCGCAAAGACGATTGTACCGGTCACAGTGCTCTCTTAGCGCGGCTTCTGCCGAAAGAAGCCCGGGAGCGGCTCTTAGCTCCGGAGAGCATCGTACCTTCGTATTTAGCGTCTTTTGTGGTCTACATCTTAGCAGAAAGCTTTTCCACTATGTTTGGCAAGGAGAAAGTGTGCCAACACAGAAAACATCTCCCATCGTGTTCTAACGTTGCACGGAGGTCTGCCAAGTGCTTGGCATGAAGAAAAGAAAAGTTGTCCAAAACAGCTTCCAATGGAATATTCATGTGATTGGAAAAGTCAGGAGAGTGGTAAGGTACTGTTTTCTATCAGTTGGCAAGCTGCGCACACAATCCCAATGTAATACAGCATCCTTCTTCACCTTTCCGAAGCTGCCGCTCTCTCCGGATCCTGGAGCCGAAGAAGCGGCTTCTTCGCGCAAAGACGATTGTACCGGTCACAGTGCTCTCTTAGCGCGGCTTCTGCCGAAAGAAGCCCGGGAGCGGCTCTTAGCTCCGGAGAGCATCGTACCTTCGTCTTTAGCGTCTTTTGTGGTCTACATCTTAGCAAAAAGCTTTTCCACTACGTCTGGCAAGGAGAAAGTGTGCCAGCACAGAAAACATCTCCCATCGTGTTCTAATGTTGCACGGAGGTCTGCCAAGTGCTTGGCATGAAGAAAAGAAAAGTTGTCCAAAAGAGCTTCCAATCGAATATTCATGTGATTGGAAAAGTCAGGAGAGTGGTAAGGTACTGTTTTCTATCAGTTGGCAAGCTGTGCACACAATCCTAGTGTAATACAGCATCCTTCTTCACGTTTCCGATGCTGCCGCTCTCTCCGGCTCCTGGAGCCGAAGAAGCGGTTTCTTCGCGCAAAGACGATTGTACCGGTCACAGTGCTCTCTTAGCGCGGCTTCTGCCGAAAGAAGCCCGGGAGCAGCTCTTAGCTCCGGAGAGCATCGTACCTTCGTCTTTAGCGTCTTTTGTAGTCTACACCTTAGCAAAAAGCTTTTCCACTATGTCTGGCAAGGAGAAACTGTGCCAGCACATAAAATATCTCCCATCGTGTTCTAACGTTGCATGGAGGTCTGCCAAGTGCTTGGCATGAAGAAAAGAAAAGTTGTCCAAAACAGCTTCCAATGGAATATTCATGTGATTGGAAAAGTCAGGAGAGTGGTAAGGTACTGTTTTCTATCAGCTGGCAAGCTGCGCACACAAACCCAATGTAATACAGCATCCTTCTTCACCTTTCCGAAGCTGCCGCTCTCTCCGGCTCCTGGAGCCGAAGAAGCGGCTTCTTCGCGCAAAGACGATTGTACCGGTCACAGTGCTCTCTTAGCGCGGCTTCTGCCGAAAGAAGCCCGGGAGCGGCTCTTAGCTCCGGAGAGCATCGTACCTTCGTCTTTAGCGTCTTTTGTGGACTACACCTTAGCAAAAAGCTTTTCCACTATGTCTGGCAAGGAGAAACTGTGCCAGCACATAAAATATCTCCCATCGTGTTCTAACGTTGCACGGAGGTCTGCCAAGTGCTTGGCATGAAGAAAAGAAAAGTTGTCCAAAAGAGCTTCCAATCGAATATTCATGTGATTGGAAAAGTCAGGAGAGTGGTAAGGTACTGTTTTCTATCAGTTGGCAAGCTGCGCACACAATCCCAGTGCAATACAGCATCCTTCTTCACCTTTCTGATGCTGCTGCTCTCTCCGGCTCCTGGAGCCGAAGAAGCGGCTTCTTCGCGCAAAGACGATTGTACCGGTCACAGTGCTCTCTTAGCGCAGCTTCTGCCGAAAGAAGCCCGGGAGCGGCTCTTAGCTCCGGAGAGCATCGTACCTTCGTCTTTAGCGTCTTTTGTGGTCTACATCTTAGCAAAACGCTTTTCCACTATGTCTGGCAAGGAAAACCTGCGCCAACACAGAAAACATCTCCCATCGTGTTCTAACGTTGCATGGAGGTCTGCCAAGTGCTTGGCATGAAGAAAAGAAAAGTTGTCCAAAACAGCTTCCAATGGAATATTCATGTGATTGGAAAAGTCAGGAGAGTGGTAAGGTACTGTTTTCTATCAGTTGGCAAGCTGCGCACACAATCCCAGTGTAATACAGCATCCTTCTTCACGTTTCCGATGCTGCCGCTCTCTCCGGCTCCTGGAGCCGAAGAAGCGGCTTCTTCGCGCAAAGACGATTGTACCGGTCACAGTGCTCTCTTAGCGCGGCTTCTGCCGAAAGAAGCCCGGGAGCGGCTCTTAGCTCCGGAGAGCATCGTACCTTCGTATTTAGCGTCTTTTGTGGTCTACATCTTAGCAGAAAGCTTTTCCACTATGTTTGGCAAGGAGAAAGTGTGCCAACACAGAAAACATCTCCCATCGTGTTCTAACGTTGCACGGAGGTCTGCCAAGTGCTTGGCATGAAGAAAAGAAAAGTTGTCCAAAAGAGCTTCCAATCGAATATTTATGTGATTGGAAAAGTCAGGAGAGTGGTAAGGTACTGTTTTCTATCAGTTGGCAAGCTGCGCACACAATCCCAATGTAATACAGCATCCTTCTTCACCTTTCCGAAGCTGCCGCTCTCTCCGGCTCCTGGAGCCGAAGAAGCGGCTTGTTCGCGCAAAGACGATTGTACCGGTCACAGTGCTCTCTTAGCGCGGCTTCTGCCGAAAGAAGCCCGGGAGCGGCTCTTAGCTCCGGAGAGCATCGTACCTTCGTCTTTAGCGTCTTTTGTGGTCTACATCTTAGCAAAAAGCTTTTCCACTACGTCTGGCAAGGAGAAAGTGTGCCAGCACAGAAAACATCTCCCATCGTGTTCTGGACGTTGCACGGAGGTCTGCCAAGTGCTTGGCATGAAGAAAAGAAAAGTTGTCCAAAACAGCTTCCAATCGAATATTCATGTGATTGGAAAAGTCAGGAGAGTGGTAAGGTACTGTTTTCTATCAGTTGGCAAGCTGTGCACACAATCCTAGTGTAATACAGCATCCTTCTTCACGTTTCCGAAGCTGCCGCTCTCTCCGGCTCCTGGAGCCGAAGAAGCGGCTTCTTCGCGCAAAGACGATTGTACCGGTCACAGTGCTCTCTTAGCGCGGCTTCTGCCGAAAGAAGCCCGGGAGCGGCTCTTAGCTCCGGAGAGCATCGTACCTTCGTCTTTAGCGTCTTTTGTGGTCTACATCTTAGCAAAAAGCTTTTCCACTATGTCTGGCAAGGAGAAACTCTGCCAGCACATAAAATATCTCCCATCGTGTTCTAACGTTTCACGGATATCTGCCAAGTGCTTGGCATGAAGAAAAGAAAAGTTGTCCAAAACAGCTTCCAATCGAATATTCATGTGATTGGAAAAGTCAGGAGAGTGGTAAGGTACTGTTTTCTATCAGTTGGCAAGCTGCGCACACAATCCCAGTGCAATACAGCATCCTTCTTCACGTTTCCGATGCTGCCGCTCTCTCCGGCTCCTGGAGCCGAAGAAGCGGCTTCTTCGCGCAAAGACGATTGTACCGGTCACAGTGCTCTCTTAGCGCGGCTTCTGCCGAAAGAAGCCCGGGAGCGGCTCTTAGCTCCGGAGAGCATCGTACCTTCGTATTTAGCGTCTTTTGTGGTCTACATCTTAGCAGAAAGCTTTTCCACTATGTTTGGCAAGGAGAAAGTGTGCCAACACAGAAAACATCTCCCATCGTGTTCTAACGTTGCACGGAGGTCTGCCAAGTGCTTGGCATGAAGAAAAGAAAAGTTGTCCAAAAGAGCTTCCAATCGAATATTTATGTGATTGGAAAAGTCAGGAGAGTGGTAAGGTACTGTTTTCTATCAGTTGGCAAGCTGCGCACACAATCCCAATGTAATACAGCATCCTTCTTCACCTTTCCGAAGCTGCCGCTCTCTCCGGCTCCTGGAGCCGAAGAAGCGGCTTCTTCGCGCAAAGACGATTGTACCGGTCACAGTGCTCTCTTAGCGCGGCTTCTGCCGAAAGAAGCCCGGGAGCGGCTCTTAGCTCCGGAGAGCATCGTACCTTCGTCTTTAGCGTCTTTTGTGGTCTACATCTTAGCAAAAAGCTTTTCCACTACGTCTGGCAAGGAGAAAGTGTGCCAGCACAGAAAACATCTCCCATCGTGTTCTAACGTTGCACGGAGGTCTGCCAAGTGCTTGGCATGAAGAAAAGAAAAGTTGTCCAAAACAGCTTCCAATCGAATATTCATGTGATTGGAAAAGTCAGGAGAGTAGTAAGGTACTGTTTTCTATCAGTTGGCAAGCTGTGCACACAATCCTAGTGTAATACAGCATCCTTCTTCACGTTTCCGATGCTGCCGCTCTCTCCGGCTCCTGGAGCCGAAGAAGCGGTTTCTTCGCGCAAAGACGATTGTACCGGTCACAGTGCTCTCTTAGCGCGGCTTCTGCCGAAAGAAGCCCGGGAGCGGCTCTTAGCTCCGGAGAGCATCGTACCTTCGTCTTTAGCGTCTTTTGTGGTCTACATCTTAGCAAAAAGCTTTTCCACTATGTCTGGCAAGGAGAAACTGTGCCAGCACATAAAATATCTCCCATCGTGTTCTAACGTTTCACGGATATCTGCCAAGTGCTTGGCATGAAGAAAAGAAAAGTTGTCCAAAACAGCTTCCAATCGAATATTCATGTGATTGGAAAAGTCAGGAGAGTGGTAAGGTACTGTTTTCTATCAGTTGGCAAGCTGCGCACACAATCCCAATGTAATACAGCATCCTTCTTCACCTTTCCGATGCTGCCGCTCTCTCCGGCTCCTGGAGCCGAAGAAGCGGCTTCTTCGCGCAAAGACGATTGTACCGGTCACAGTGCTCTCTTAGCGCGGCTTCTGCCGAAAGAAGCCCGGGAGCGGCTCTTAGCTCCGGAGAGCATCGTACCTTCGTCTTTAGCGTCTTTTGTGGTCTACATCTTAGCAGAAAGCTTTGCCACTATGTTTGGCAAGGAGAAAGTGTGCCAACACAGAAAAAATCTCCCATCGTGTTCTAACGTTGCACGGAGGTCTGCCAAGTGCTTGGCATGAAGAAAAGAAAAGTTGTCCAAAACAGCTTCCAATGGAATATTCATGTGATTGGAAAAGTCAGGAGAGTGGTAAGGTACTGTTTTCTATCAGTTGGCAAGCTGCGCACACAATCCCAATGTAATACAGCATCCTTCTTCACCTTTCCGAAGCTGCCGCTCTCTCCGGATCCTGGAGCCGAAGAAGCGGCTTCTTCGCGCAAAGACGATTGTACCGGTCACAGTGCTCTCTTAGCGCGGCTTCTGCCGAAAGAAGCCCGGGAGCGGCTCTTAGCTCCGGAGAGCATCGTACCTTCGTCTTTAGCGTCTTTTGTGGTCTACATCTTAGCAAAAAGCTTTTCCACTACGTCTGGCAAGGAGAAAGTGTGCCAGCACAGAAAACATCTCCCATCGTGTTCTAATGTTGCACGGAGGTCTGCCAAGTGCTTGGCATGAAGAAAAGAAAAGTTGTCCAAAAGAGCTTCCAATCGAATATTCATGTGATTGGAAAAGTCAGGAGAGTGGTAAGGTACTGTTTTCTATCAGTTGGCAAGCTGTGCACACAATCCTAGTGTAATACAGCATCCTTCTTCACGTTTCCGATGCTGCCGCTCTCTCCGGCTCCTGGAGCCGAAGAAGCGGTTTCTTCGCGCAAAGACGATTGTACCGGTCACAGTGCTCTCTTAGCGCGGCTTCTGCCGAAAGAAGCCCGGGAGCAGCTCTTAGCTCCGGAGAGCATCGTACCTTCGTCTTTAGCGTCTTTTGTAGTCTACACCATAGCAAAAAGCTTTTCCACTATGTCTGGCAAGGAGAAACTGTGCCAGCACATAAAATATCTCCCATCGTGTTCTAACGTTGCACGGATTTCTGCCAAGTGCTTGGCATGAAGAAAAGAAAAGTTGTCCAAAAGAGCTTCCAATCGAATATTCATGTGATTGGAAAAGTCAGGAGAGTGGTAAGGTACTGTTTTCTATCAGTTGGCAAGCTGCGCACACAATCCCAGTGCAATACAGCATCCTTCTTCACCTTTCCGATGCTGCCGCTCTCTCCGGCTCCTGGAGCCGAAGAAGCGGCTTCTTCGCGCAAAGACGATTGTACCGGTCACAGTGCTCTCTTAGCGCGGCTTCTGCCGAAAGAAGCCCGGGAGCGGCTCTTAGCTCCGGAGAGCATCGTACCTTCGTATTTAGCGTCTTTTGTGGTCTACATCTTAGCAGAAAGCTTTTCCACTATGTTTGGCAAGGAGAAAGTGTGCCAAAACAGATAACATATCCCATCGTGTTCTAACGTTGCACGGAGGTCTGCCAAGTGCTTGGCATGAAGAAAAGAAAAGTTGTCCAAAACAGCTTCCAATGGAATATTCATGTGATTGGAAAAGTCAGGAGAGTGGTAAGGTACTGTTTTCTATCAGTTGGCAAGCTGCGCACACAATCCCAATGTAATACAGCATCCTTCTTCACCTTTCCGAAGCTGCCGCTCTCTCCGGATCCTGGAGCCGAAGAAGCGGCTTCTTCGCGCAAAGACGATTGTACCGGTCACAGTGCTCTCTTAGCGCGGCTTCTGCCGAAAGAAGCCCGGGAGCGGCTCTTAGCTCCGGAGAGCATCGTACCTTCGTCTTTAGCGTCTTTTGTGGTCTACATCTTAGCAAAAAGCTTTTCCACTACGTCTGGCAAGGAGAAAGTGTGCCAGCACAGAAAACATCTCCCATCGTGTTCTAATGTTGCACGGAGGTCTGCCAAGTGCTTGGCATGAAGAAAAGAAAAGTTGTCCAAAAGAGCTTCCAATCGAATATTCATGTGATTGGAAAAGTCAGGAGAGTGGTAAGGTACTGTTTTCTATCAGTTGGCAAGCTGTGCACACAATCCTAGTGTAATACAGCATCCTTCTTCACGTTTCCGATGCTGCCGCTCTCTCCGGCTCCTGGAGCCGAAGAAGCGGTTTCTTCGCGCAAAGACGATTGTACCGGTCACAGTGCTCTCTTAGCGCGGCTTCTGCCGAAAGAAGCCCGGGAGCAGCTCTTAGCTCCGGAGAGCATCGTACCTTCGTCTTTAGCGTCTTTTGTAGTCTACACCTTAGCAAAAAGCTTTTCCACTATGTCTGGCAAGGAGAAACTGTGCCAGCACATAAAATATCTCCCATCGTGTTCTAACGTTGCATGGAGGTCTGCCAAGTGCTTGGCATGAAGAAAAGAAAAGTTGTCCAAAACAGCTTCCAATGGAATATTCATGTGATTGGAAAAGTCAGGAGAGTGGTAAGGTACTGTTTTCTATCAGTTGGCAAGCTGCGCACACAATCCCAGTGCAATACAGCATCCTTCTTCACGTTTCCGATGCTGCCGCTCTCTCCGGCTCCTGGAGCCGAAGAAGCGGCTTCTTCGCGCAAAGACGATTGTACCGGTCACAGTGCTCTCTTAGCGCAGCTTCTGCCGAAAGAAGCCCGGGAGCGGCTCTTAGCTCCGGAGAGCATCGTACCTTCGTCTTTAGCGTCTTTTGTGGTCTACATCTTAGCAAAACGCTTTTCCACTATGTCTGGCAAGGAAAACCTGCGCCAACACAGAAAACATCTCCCATCGTGTTCTAACGTTGCATGGAGGTCTGCCAAGTGCTTGGCATGAAGAAAAGAAAAGTTGTCCAAAACAGCTTCCAATGGAATATTCATGTGATTGGAAAAGTCAGGAGAGTGGTAAGGTACTGTTTTCTATCAGTTGGCAAGCTGCGCACACAATCCCAGTGCAATACAGCATCCTTCTTCACGTTTCCGATGCTGCCGCTCTCTCCGGCTCCTGGAGCCGAAGAAGCGGCTTCTTCGCGCAAAGACGATTGTACCGGTCACAGTGCTCTCTTAGCGCGGCTTCTGCCGAAAGAAGCCCGGGAGCGGCTCTTAGCTCCGGAGAGCATCGTACCTTCGTATTTAGCGTCTTTTGTGGTCTACATCTTAGCAGAAAGCTTTTCCACTATGTTTGGCAAGGAGAAAGTGTGCCAACACAGAAAACATCTCCCATCGTGTTCTAACGTTGCACGGAGGTCTGCCAAGTGCTTGGCATGAAGAAAAGAAAAGTTGTCCAAAAGAGCTTCCAATCGAATATTTATGTGATTGGAAAAGTCAGGAGAGTGGTAAGGTACTGTTTTCTATCAGTTGGCAAGCTGCGCTCACAATCCCAATGTAATACAGCATCCTTCTTCACCTTTCCGAAGCTGCCGCTCTCTCCGGCTCCTGGAGCCGAAGAAGCGGCTTCTTCGCGCAAAGACGATTGTACCGGTCACAGTGCTCTCTTAGCGCGGCTTCTGCCGAAAGAAGCCCGGGAGCGGCTCTTAGCTCCGGAGAGCATCGTACCTTCGTCTTTAGCGTCTTTTGTGGTCTACATCTTAGCAAAAAGCTTTTCCACTACGTCTGGCAAGGAGAAAGTGTGCCAGCACAGAAAACATCTCCCATCGTGTTCTAACGTTGCACGGAGGTCTGCCAAGTGCTTGGCATGAAGAAAAGAAAAGTTGTCCAAAACAGCTTCCAATCGAATATTCATGTGATTGGAAAAGTCAGGAGAGTGGTAAGGTACTGTTTTCTATCAGTTGGCAAGCTGTGCACACAATCCTAGTGTAATACAGCATCCTTCTTCACCTTTCCGATGCTGCCGCTCTCTCCGGCTCCTGGAGCCGAAGAAGCGGTTTCTTCGCGCAAAGACGATTGTACCGGTCACAGTGCTCTCTTAGCGCGGCTTCTGCCGAAAGAAGCCCGGGAGCGGCTCTTAGCTCCGGAGAGCATCGTACCTTCGTCTTTAGCGTCTTTTGTGGTCTACATCTTAGCAAAAAGCTTTTCCACTATGTCTGGCAAGGAGAAACTGTGCCAGCACATAAAATATCTCCCATCGTGTTCTAACGTTTCACGGATATCTGCCAAGTGCTTGGCATGAAGAAAAGAAAAGTTGTCCAAAACAGCTTCCAATCGAATATTCATGTGATTGGAAAAGTCAGGAGAGTGGTAAGGTACTGTTTTCTATCAGTTGGCAAGCTGCGCACACAATCCCAATGTAATACAGCATCCTTCTCCACCTTTCCGATGCTGCCGCTCTCTCCGGCTCCTGGAGCCGAAGAAGCGGCTTCTTCGCGCAAAGACGATTGTACCGGTCACAGTGCTCTCTTAGCGCGGCTTCTGCCGAAAGAAGCCCGGGAGCGGCTCTTAGCTCCGGAGAGCATCGTACCTTCGTATTTAGCGTCTTTTGTGGTCTACATCTTAGCAGAAAGCATTGCCACTATGTTTGGCAAGGAGAAAGTGTGCCAACACAGAAAAAATCTCCCATCGTGTTCTAACGTTGCACGGAGGTCTGCCAAGTGCTTGGCATGAAGAAAAGAAAAGTTGTCCAAAACAGCTTCCAATGGAATATTCATGTGATTGGAAAAGTCAGGAGAGTGGTAAGGTACTGTTTTCTATCAGTTGGCAAGCTGCGCACACAATCCCAATGTAATACAGCATCCTTCTTCACCTTTCCGAAGCTGCCGCTCTCTCTGGCTCCTGGAGCCGAAGAAGCGGCTTCTTCGCGCAAAGACGATTGTACCGCTCACAGTGCTCTCTTAGCGCGGCTTCTGCCGAAAGAAGCCCGGGAGCGGCTCTTAGCTCCGGAGAGCATCGTACCTTCGTCTTTAGCGTCTTTTGTGGACTACACCTTAGCAAAAAGCTTTTCCACTATGTCTGGCAAGGAGAAACTGTGCCAGCACATAAAATATCTCCCATCGTGTTCTAACGTTGCACGGATGTCTGCCAAGTGCTTGGCATGAAGAAAAGAAAAGTTGTCCAAAAGAGCTTCCAATCGAATATTCATGTGATTGGAAAAGTCAGGAGAGTGGTAAGGTACTGTTTTCTATCAGTTGGCAAGCTGCGCACACAATCCCAGTGCAATACAGCATCCTTCTTCACCTTTCTGATGCTGCCGCTCTCTCCGGCTCCTGGAGCCGAAGAAGCGGCTTGTTCGCGCAAAGACGATTGTACCGGTCACAGTGTTCTCTTAGCGCAGCTTCTGCCGAAAGAAGCCCGGGAGCGGCTCTTAGCTCCGGAGAGCATCGTACCTTCGTCTTTAGCGTCTTTTGTGGTCTACATCTTAGCAAAACGCTTTTCCACTATGTCTGGCAAGGAAAACCTGCGCCAACACAGAAAACATCTCCCATCGTGTTCTAACGTTGCATGGAGGTCTGCCAAGTGCTTGGCATGAAGAAAAGAAAAGTTGTCCAAAACAGCTTCCAATGGAATATTCATGTGATTGGAAAAGTCAGGAGAGTGGTAAGGTACTGTTTTCTATCAGTTGGCAAGCTGCGCACACAATCCCAGTGCAATACAGCATCCTTCTTCACCTTTCCGATGCTGCCGCTCTCTCCGGCTCCTGGAGCCGAAGAAGCGGCTTCTTCGCGCAAAGACGATTGTACCGGTCACAGTGCTCTCTTAGCGCGGCTTCTGCCGAAAGAAGCCCGGGAGCGGCTCTTAGCTCCGGAGAGCATCGTACCTTCGTCTTTAGCGTCTTTTGTGGTCTACATCTTAGCAAAAAGCTTTTCCACTACGTCTGGCAAGGAAAACCTGCGCCAACACAGAAAACATCTCCCATCGTGTTCTAACATTGCATGGAGGTCTGCCAAGTGCTTGGCATGAAGAAAAGAAAAGTTGTCCAAAACAGCTTCCAATCGAATATTCATGTGATTGGAAAAGTCAGGAGAGTGGTAAGGTACTGTTTTCTATCAGTTGGCAAGCTGCGCACACAATCCCAGTGTTGTACAGCATCCTTCTTCACCTTTCCGAAGCTGCCGCTCTCTCCGGCTCCTGGAGCCGAAGAAGCGGCTTCTTCGCGCAAAGACGATTGTACCGGTCACAGTGCTCTCTTAGCGCGGCTTCTGCCGAAAGAAGCCCGGGAGCGGCTCTTAGCTCCGGAGAGCATCGTACCTTCGTATTTAGCGTCTTTTGTGGTCTACATCTTAGCAAAAAGCTTTTCCACTATGTTTGGCAAGGAGAAAGTGTGCCAACACAGAAAACATCTCCTATCGTGTTCTAACGTTGCACGGAGGTCTGCCAAGTGCTTGGCATGAAGAAAAGAAAAGTTGTCCAAAACAGCTTCCAATGGAATATTCATGTGATTGGAAAAGTCAGGAGAGTGGTAAGGTACTGTTTTCTATCAGCTGGCAAGCTGCGCACACAAACCCAATGTAATACAGCATCCTTCTTCACCTTTCCGAAGCTGCCGCTCTCTCCGGCTCCTGGAGCCGAAGAAGCGGCTTCTTCGCGCAAAGACGATTGTACCGGTCACAGTGCTCTCTTAGCGCGGCTTCTGCCGAAAGAAGCCCGGGAGCGGCTCTTAGCTCCGGAGAGCATCGTACCTTCGTCTTTAGCGTCTTTTGTGGACTACACCTTAGCAAAAAGCTTTTCCACTATGTCTGGCAAGGAGAAACTGTGCCAGCACATAAAATATCTCCCATCGTGTTCTAACGTTGCACGGATGTCTGCCAAGTGCTTGGCATGGAGAAAAGAAAAGTTGTCCAAAAGAGCTTCCAATGGAATATTCATGTGATTGGAAAAGTCAGGAGAGTGGTAAGGTACTGTTTTCTATCAGTTGGCAAGCTGCGCACACAATCCCAGTGCAATACAGCATCTTTCTTCACCTTTCTGATGCTGCCGCTCTCTCCGGCTCCTGGAGCCGAAGAAGCGGCTTGTTCGCGCAAAGACGATTGTACCGGTCACAGTGCTCTCTTAGCGCGGCTTCTGCCGAAAGAAGCCCGGGAGCGGCTCTTAGCTCCGGAGAGCATCGTACCTTCGTCTTTAGCGTCTTTTGTGGTCTACATCTTAGCAAAACGCTTTTCCACTATGTCTGGCAAGGAAAACCTGCGCCAACACAGAAAACATCTCCCATCGTGTTCTAACGTTGCATGGAGGTCTGCCAAGTGCTTGGCATGAAGAAAAGAAAAGTTGTCCAAAACAGCTTCCAATGGAATATTCATGTGATTGGAAAAGTCAGGAGAGTGGTAAGGTACTGTTTTCTATCAGTTGGCAAGCTGCGCACACAATCCCAGTGTTGTACAGCATCCTTCTTCACCTTTCCGAAGCTGCCGCTCTCTCCGGCTCCTGGAGCCGAAGAAGCGGCTTCTTCGCGCAAAGACGATTGTACCGGTCACAGTGCTCTCTTAGGGCGGCTTCTGCCGAAAGAAGCCCGGGAGCGGCTCTTAGCTCCGGAGAGCATCGTACCTTCGTATTTAGCGTCTTTTGTGGTCTACATCTTAGCAGAAAGCTTTTCCACTATGTTTGGCAAGGAGAAAGTGTGCCAACACAGAAAACATCTCCCATCGTGTTCTAACGTTGCACGGAGGTCTGCCAAGTGCTTGGCATGAAGAAAAGAAAAGTTGTCCAAAACAGCTTCCGATGGAATATTTATGTGATTGGAAAAGTCAGGAGAGTGGTAAGGTACTGTTTTCTATCAGTTGGCAAGCTGCGCACACAATCCCAATGTAATACAGCATCCTTCTTCACCTTTCCGAAGCTGCCGCTCTCTCCGGCTCCTGGAGCCGAAGAAGCGGCTTCTTCGCGCAAAGACGATTGTACCGGTCACAGTGCTCTCTTAGCGCGGCTTCTGCCGAAAGAAGCCCGGGAGCGGCTCTTAGCTCCGGAGAGCATCGTACCTTCGTCTTTAGCGTCTTTTGTGGTCTACATCTTAGCAAAAATCTTTTCCACTACGTCTGGCAAGGAGAAAGTGTGCCAGCACAGAAAACATCTCCCATCGTGTTCTACCGTTGCACGGATGTCTGCCAAGTGCTTGGCATGAAGAAAAGAAAAGTTGTGCAAAACAGCTTCCAATCGAATATTCATGTGATTGGAAAAGTCAGGAGAGTGGTAAGGTACTGTTTTCTATCAGTTGGCAAGCTGTGCACACAATCCTAGTGTAATACAGCATCCTTCTTCACGTTTCCGATGCTGCCGCTCTCTCCGGCTCCTGGAGCCGAAGAAGCGGTTTCTTCGCGCAAAGACGATTGTACCGGTCACAGTGCTCTCTTAGCGCGGCTTCTGCCGAAAGAAGCCCGGGAGCGGCTCTTAGCTCCGGAGAGCATCGTACCTTCGTCTTTAGCGTCTTTTGTGGTCTACATCTTAGCAAAAAGCTTTTCCACTATGTCTGGCAAGGAGAAACTGTGCCAGCACATAAAATATCTCCCATCGTGTTCTAACGTTGCACGGATATCTGCCAAGTGCTTGGCATGAAGAAAAGAAAAGTTGTCCAAAAGAGCTTCCAATCGAATATTCATGTGATTGGAAAAGTCAGGAGAGTGGTAAGGTACTGTTTTCTATCAGTTGGCAAGCTGCGCACACAATCCCAGTGCAATACAGCATCCTTCTTCACCTTTCCGATGCTGCCGCTCTCTCCGGCTCCTGGAGCCGAAGAAGCGGCTTGTTTGCGCAAAGACGATTGTACCGGTCACAGGGCTCTCTTAGCGCGGCTTCTGCCGAAAGAAGCCCGGGAGCGGCTCTTAGCTCCGGAGAGCATCGTACCTTCGTCTTTAGCGTCTTTTGTGGTCTACATCTTAGCAAAAAGCTTTTCCACTATGTCTGGCAAGGAGAAAGTGCGCCAACACAGAAAACATCTCCCATCGTGTTCTAACGTTGCATGGAGGTCTGCCAAGTGCTTGGCATGAAGAAAAGAAAAGTTGTCCAAAACAGCTTCCAATGGAATATTCATGTGATTGGAAAAGTCAGGAGAGTGGTAAGGTACTGTTTTCTATCAGTTGGCAAGCTGCGCACACAATCCCAATGTAATACAGCATCCTTCTTCACCTTTCCGAAGCTGCCGCTCTCTCCGGCTCCTGGAGCCGAAGAAGCGGCTTCTTCGCGCAAAGACGATTGTACCGGTCACAGTGCTCTCTTAGCGCGGCTTCTGCCGAAAGAAGCCCGGGAGCGGCTCTTAGCTCCGGAGAGCATCGTACCTTTGTCTTTAGCGTCTTTTGTGGTCTACATCTTAGCAGAAAGCTTTCCCACTACGTCTGGCAAGGAGAAAGTGTGCCAACACAGAAAACATCTCCCATCGTGTTCTAACGTTGCACGGAGGTCTGCCAAGTTTTTGACAAGAAGAGAAGAAAAGTTGTCCAAAAGAGCTTCCAATCGAATATTCATGTGATTGGAAAAGTCAGGAGAGTGGTAAGGTACTGTTTTCTATCAGTTGGCAAGCTGCGCACACAATCCCAATGTAATACAGCATCCTTCTTCACCTTTCCGAAGCTGCCGCTCTCTCCGGCTCCTGGAGCCGAAGAAGCGGCTTCTTCGCGCAAAGACGATTGTACCGGTCACAGTGCTCTCTTAGCGCGGCTTCTGCCGAAAGAAGCCCGGGAGCGGCTCTTAGCTCCGGAGAGCATCGTACCTTCGTCTTTAGCGTCTTTTGTGGTCTACATCTTAGCAAAAAGCTTTTCCACTATGTCTGGCAAGGAAAACATGCGCCAGCACAGAAAACATCTCCCATCGTGTTCTAACGTTGCACGGAGGTCTGCCAAGTGCTTGGCATGAAGAAAAGAAAAGTTGTCCAAAACAGCTTCCAATCGAATATTCATGTGATTGGAAAAGTCAGGAGAGTGGTAAGGTACTGTTTTCTATCAGTTGGCAAGCTGCGCACACAATCAGAGTGCAATACAGCATACTTCTCCACCTTTCCGATGCTGCCGCTCTCTCCGGCTCCTGGAGCCGAAGAAGCGGCTTCTTCGCGCAAAGACGATTGTACCGGTCACAGCGCTCTCTTAGCGCGGCTTCTGCCGAAAGAAGCCCGGGAGCGGTTCTTAGCTCCGGAGAGCATCGTACCTTCGTCTTTAGCGTCTTTTGTGGTCTACATCTTAGCAGAAAGCTTTTCCACTACGTCTGGCAAGGAGAAAGTGTGCCAGCACAGAAAACATCTCCCATCGTGTTCTAACGTTGCACGGAGGTCTGCCAAGTGCTTGGCATGAAGAAAAGAAAAGTTTTCCAAAACAGCTTCCAATCGAATATTCATGTGATTGGAAAAGTCAGGAGAGTGGTAAGGTACTGTTTTCTATCAGTTGGCAAGCTGCGCACACAATCCTAGTGCAATATATCATCCTTCTTCACGTTTCCGATGCTGCCGCTCTCTCCGGCTCCTGGAGCCGAAGAAGCGGCTTCTTCGCGCAAAGACGATTGTACCGGTCACAGTGCTCTCTTAGCGCGGCTTCTGCCGAAAGAAGCCCGGGAGCGGCTCTTAGCTCCGGAGAGCATCGTACCTTCGTCTTTAGCATCTTTTGTGGTCTACATCTTAGCAAAAAGCTTTTCCACTATGTCTGGCAAGGAGGAAGTGTGACAGCACAGAAAATATCTCCCATCGTGTTCTAACGTTGCACGGATGTCTGCAAAGTGCTTGGCATGAAGAAAAGAAAAGTTGTCCAAAACAGCTTCCAATCGAATATTCATGTGATTGGAAACGTAAGGAGAGTGGTAAGGTACTGATTTCTATCAGTTGGCAAGCTGCGCACACAATCCCAGTTCAATACAGCATCCTTCTTCACCTTTCCGATGCTACCGCTCTCTCCGGGTCCTGGAGCCGAAGAAGCGGCTTCTTCGCGCAAAGACGATTGTACCGGTCACAGTGCTCTCTTAGCGTGGCTTCTGCCGAAAGAAGCCCGGGAGCGGCTCTTAGCTCCGGAGAGCATCGTACCTTCGTCTTTAGCGTCTTTTGTGGTCTACATCTTAGCAAAAAGCTTTTCCACTATGTCTGGCAAGGAAAACCTGCGCCAACACAGAAAACATCTCCCATCGTGTTCTAACGTTGCACGGAGGTCTGCCAAGTGCTTGGCATGAAGAAAAGAAAAGTTGTCCAAAACAGCTAAACAGCTTCCAATCGAATATTCATGTGATTGGAAAAGTCAGGAGAGTGGTAAGGTACTGTTTTCTATCAGTTGGCAAGCTGCGCACACAATCCTAGTGTAATACAGCATCCTTCTTCACCTTTCCGATGCTGCCGCTCTCTCCGGCTCCTGGAGCCGAAGAAGCGGCTTCTTCGCGCAAAGACGATTGTACCGGTCACAGTGCTCTCTTAGCGCGGCTTCTGCCGAAAGAAGCCCGGGAGCGGCTCTTAGCTCCGGAGAGCATCGTACCTTCGTCTTTAGCGTCTTTTGTGGTCTACATCTTAGCAGAAAGCTTTTCCACTATGTCTGGCAAGGAAAACCTGCGCCAGCACAGAAAACATCTCCCATCATGTTCTGGACGTTGCACGGAGGTATGCCAAGTGTTTGAAAAGAAGAGAAGAAAAGTTGTCCAAAAAAGCTTCCAATCGAATATTCATGTGATTGGAAATGTCAGGAGAGTGGTAAGGTTCTGTTTTCTATCAGTTGGCAAGCTGCGCACACAATCCCAATGTAGTACAGCATCCTTCTTCACCTTTCCGAAGCTGCCGCTCTCTCCGGCTCCTGGAGCCGAAGAAGCGGCTTCTTCGCGCAAAGACGATTGTACCGGTCACAGTGCTCTCTTAGCGCGGCTTCTGCCGAAAGAAGCCCGGGAGCGGCTCTTAGCTCCGGAGAGCATCGTACCTTCGTCTTTAGCGTCTTTTGTGGTCTACATCTTAGCAGAAAGCTTTTCCACTATGTCTGGCAAGGAAAACCTGCGCCAGCACAGAAAACATCTCCCATCGTGTTCTGGACGTTGCACGGTGGTCTGCCAAGTGTTTGAAAAGAAGAGAAGAAAAGTTGTCCAAAACAGCTTCCAATCGAATATTCATGTGATTGGAAAAGTCAGGAGAGTGGTAAGGTACTGTTTTCTATCAGTTGGCAAGCTGCGCACACAATCCCAGTGTTGTACAGCATCCTTCTTCACCTTTCCGATGCTGCCGCTCTCTCCGGCTCCTGGAGCCGAAGAAGCGGCTTCTTCGCGCAAAGACGATTGTACCGGTCACAGTGCTCTCTTAGCGTGGCTTCTGCCGAAAGAAGCCCGGGAGCGGCTCTTAGCTCCGGAGAGCATCGTACCTTCGTCTTTAGCGTCTTTTGTGGTCTACATCTTAGCAAAAAGCTTTTCCACTACGTCTGGCAAGGAGGAAGTGTGCCAGCACAGAAAACATCTCCCATCGTGTTCTAAATTTACACGGAGGTCTGCCAAGTGCTTGGCATGAAGAAAAGAATAGTTGTCCAAAAGAGCTTCCAATCGAATATTCATGTGATTGGAAAAGTCAGGAGAGTGGTAAGGTACTGTTTTCTATCAGTTGGCAAGCTGCGCACACAATCCCAATGTATTACAGCATCCTTCTTCACCTTTCCGAAGCTGCCGCTCTCTCCGGCTCCTGGAGCCGAAGAAGCGGCTTCTTCGCGCAAAGACGATTGTACCGGTCACAGTGCTCTCTTAGCGCGGCTTCTGCCGAAAGAAGCCCGGGAGCGGCTCTTAGCTCCGGAGAGCATCGTACCTTCGTCTTTAGCGTCTTTTGTGGTCTACATCTTAGCAAAAAGCTTTTCCACTATGTCTGGCAAGGAAAACATGCGCCAGCACAGAAAACATCTCCCATCCTGTTCTAACATTGCACGGAGGTCTGCAAGTGTTTGGCATGAAGAAAAGAAAAGTTGTCCAAAACAGCTTCCAATCGAATATTCATGTGATTGGAAAAGTCAGGAGAGTGGTAAGGTACTGTTTTCTATCAGTTGGCAAGCTGCGCACACAATCCCAATGTAATACAGCATCCTTCTTCACCTTTCCGAAGCTGCCGCTCTCTCCGGCTCCTGGAGCCGAAGAAGCGGCTTCTTCGCGCAAAGACGATTGTACCGGTCACAGTGCTCTCTTAGCGCGGCTTCTGCCGAAAGAAGCCCGGGAGCGGCTCTTAGCTCCGGAGAGCATCGTACCTTCGTCTTTAGCGTCTTTTGTGGTCTACATCTTAGCAAAAAGCTTTTCCACGACATCTGGCAAGGAGAAACTGTGCCAGCACAGAAAACATCTCCCATCGTGTTCTAACGTTGCACGGAGGTCTGGAAGTGTTTGGCATGAAGAAAAGAAAAGCTGTCCAAAAGAGATTCCAATCGAATATTCATGTGATTGGAAAAGTCAGGAGAGTGGTAAGGTACTGTTTTCTATCAGTTGGCAAGCTGCGCACACAATCCCAATGTAATACAGCATCCTTCTTCACCTTTCCGAAGCTGCCGCTCTCTCCGGCTCCTGGAGCCGAAGAAGCGGCTTCTTCGCGCAAAGACGATTGTACCGGTCACAGGGCTCTCTTAGCGCGGCTTCTGCCGAAAGAAGCCTGGGAGCGGCTCTTAGCTCCGGAGAGCATCGTACCTTCGTCTTTAGCGTCTTTTGTGGTCTACATCTTAGCAGAAAGCTTTTCCACTATGTCTGGCAAGGAGTAAGTGTGCCAGCACAGAAAACATCTCGCATCATGTTCTGGACGTTGCACGGAGGTCTGCCAAGTGTTTGAAAAGAAGAGAAGAATAGTTGTCCAAAACAGCTTCCAATCGAATATTCATGTGATTGGAAAAGTCAGGAGAGTGGTAAGGTACTGTTTTCTATCAGTTGGCAAGCTGCGCACACAATCCCAATGTAATACAGCATCCTTCTTCACCTTTCCGATGCTGCCGCTCTCTCCGGCTCCTGGAGCCGAAGAAGCGGCTTCTTCGCGCAAAGACGATTGTACCGGTCACAGTGCTCTCTTAGCGCGGCTTCTGCCGAAAGAAGCCCGGGAGCGGCTCTTAGCTCCGGAGAGCATCGTACCTTCGTCTTTAGCGTCTTTTGTGGTCTACATCTTAGCAAAAAGCTTTTCAACTACGTCTGGCAAGGAGAAAGTGTGCCAACACAGAAAACATCTCCCATCATGTTCTGGACGTTGCACGGAGGTCTGCCAAGTGCTTGGCATGAAGAAAAGAAAAGTTGTCCAAAACAGCTTCCAATCGAATATTCATGTGATTGGAAAAGTCAGGAGAGTGGTAAGGTACTGTTTTCTATCAGTTGGCAAGCTGCGCACACAATCCCAATGTAATACAGCATCCTTCTTCACCTTTCCGAAGCTGCCGCTCTCTCCGGCTCCTGGAGCCGAAGAAGCGGCTTCTTCGCGCAAAGACGATTGTACCGGTCACAGTGCTCTCTTAGCGCGGCTTCTGCCGAAAGAAGCCCGGGAGCGGCTCTTAGCTCCGGAGAGCATCGTACCTTCGTCTTTAGCGTCTTTTGTGGTCTACATCTTAGCAAAAAGCTTTTCCACTATGTCTGGCAAGGAGAAACTGTGCCAGCACAGAAAACATCTCCCATCGTGTTCTGGACGTTGCACGGAGGTCTGCAAGTGTTTGGCATGAAGAAAAGAAAAGCTGTCCAAAAGAGCTTCCAATCGAATATTCATGTGATTGGAAAAGTCAGGAGAGTGGTAAGGTACTGTTTTCTATCAGTTGGCAAGCTGCGCACACAATCCCAGTGCAATACAGCATCCTTCTTCACCTTTCCGATGCTGCCGCTCTCTCCGGCTCCTGGAGCCGAAGAAGCGGCTTCTTCGCGCAAAGACGATTGTACCGGTCACAGTGCTCTCTTAGCGCGGCTTCTGCCGAAAGAAGCCCGGGAGCGGCTCTTAGCTCCGGAGAGCATCGTACCTTCGTATTTAGCGTCTTTTGTGGTCTACATCTTAGCAGAAAGCTTTTCCACTATGTTTGGCAAGGAGAAAGTGTGCCAACACAGAAAACATCTCCCATCGTGTTCTAACGTTGCACGGAGGTCTGCCAAGTGCTTGGCATGAAGAAAAGAAAAGTTGTCCAAAACAGCTTCCAATGGAATATTCATGTGATTGGAAAAGTCAGGAGAGTGGTAAGGTACTGTTTTCTATCAGTTGGCAAGCTGCGCACACAATCCCAGTGTAATACAGCATCCTTCTTCACCTTTCCGAAGCTGCCGCTCTCTCCGGCTCCTGGAGCCGAAGAAGCGGCTTCTTCGCGCAAAGACGATTGTACCGGTCACAGTGCTCTCTTAGCGCGGCTTCTGCCGAAAGAAGCCCGGGAGCGGCTCTTAGCTCCGGAGAGCATCGTACCTTCGTCTTTAGCGTCTTTTGTGGTCTACATCTTAGCAAAACGCTTTTCCACTATGTCTGGCAAGGAAAACCTGCGCCAACACAGAAAACATCTCCCATCGTGTTCTAACGTTGCATGGAGGTCTGCCAAGTGCTTGGCATGAAGAAAAGAAAAGTTGTCCAAAACAGCTTCCAATGGAATATTCATGTGATTGGAAAAGTCAGGAGAGTGGTAAGGTACTGTTTTCTATTAGTTGGCAAGCTGCGCACACAATCCCAGTGCAATACAGCATCCTTCTTCACGTTTCCGATGCTGCCGCTCTCTCCGGCTCCTGGAGCCGAAGAAGCGGCTTCTTCGCGCAAAGACGATTGTACCGGTCACAGTGCTCTCTTAGCGCGGCTTCTGCCGAAAGAAGCCCGGGAGCGGCTCTTAGCTCCGGAGAGCATCGTACCTTCGTATTTAGCGTCTTTTGTGGTCTACATCTTAGCAGAAAGCTTTTCCACTATGTTTGGCAAGGAGAAAGTGTGCCAGCACAGAAAACATCTCCCATCGTGTTCTAACGTTGCACGGAGGTCTGCCAAGTGCTTGGCATGAAGAAAAGAAAAGTTGTCCAAAACAGCTTCCAATGGAATATTCATGTGATTGGAAAAGTCAGGAGAGTGGTAAGGTACTGTTTTCTATCAGTTGGCAAGCTGCGCACACAATCCCAGTGTAATACAGCATCCTTCTTCACGTTTCCGATGCTGCCGCTCTCTCCGGCTCCTGGAGCCGAAGAAGCGGTTTCTTCGCGCAAAGACGATTGTACCGGTCACAGTGCTCTCTTAGCGCGGCTTCTGCCGAAAGAAGCCCGGGAGCAGCTCTTAGCTCCGGAGAGCATCGTACCTTCGTCTTTAGCGTCTTTTGTAGTCTACACCTTAGCAAAAAGCTTTTCCACTATGTCTGGCAAGGAGAAACTGTGCCAGCACATAAAATATCTCCCATCGTGTTCTAACGTTGCACGGATTTCTGCCAAGTGCTTGGCATGAAGAAAAGAAAAGTTGTCCAAAAGAGCTTCCAATCGAATATTCATGTGATTGGAAAAGTCAGGAGAGTGGTAAGGTACTGTTTTCTATCAGTTGGCAAGCTGCGCACACAATCCCAGTGCAATACAGCATCCTTCTTCACCTTTCCGATGCTGCCGCTCTCTCCGGCTCCTGGAGCCGAAGAAGCGGCTTCTTCGCGCAAAGACGATTGTACCGGTCACAGTGCTCTCTTAGCGCGGCTTCTGCCGAAAGAAGCCCGGGAGCGGCTCTTAGCTCCGGAGAGCATCGTACCTTCGTATTTAGCGTCTTTTGTGGTCTACATCTTAGCAGAAAGCTTTTCCACTATGTTTGGCAAGGAGAAAGTGTGCCAACACAGAAAACATCTCCCATCGTGTTCTAACGTTGCACGGAGGTCTGCCAAGTGCTTGGCATGAAGAAAAGAAAAGTTGTCCAAAACAGCTTCCAATGGAATATTCATGTGATTGGAAAAGTCAGGAGAGTGGTAAGGTACTGTTTTCTATCAGTTGGCAAGCTGCGCACACAATCCCAGTGTAATACAGCATCCTTCTTCACCTTTCCGAAGCTGCCGCTCTCTCCGGCTCCTGGAGCCGAAGAAGCGGCTTCTTCGCGCAAAGACGATTGTACCGGTCACAGTGCTCTCTTAGCGCGGCTTCTGCCGAAAGAAGCCCGGGAGCGGCTCTTAGCTCCGGAGAGCATCGTACCTTCGTATTTAGCGTCTTTTGTGGTCTACATCTTAGCAGAAAGCTTTTCCACTATGTTTGGCAAGGAGAAAGTGTGCCAACACAGAAAACATCTCCCATCGTGTTCTAACGTTGCATGGAGGTCTGCCAAGTGCTTGGCATGAAGAAAAGAAAAGTTGTCCAAAACAGCTTCCAATGGAATATTCATGTGATTGGAAAAGTCAGGAGAGTGGTAAGGTACTGTTTTCTATCAGCTGGCAAGCTGCTCACACAAACCCAATGTAATACAGCATCCTTCTTCACCTTTCCGAAGCTGCCGCTCTCTCCGGCTCCTGGAGCCGAAGAAGCGGCTTCTTCGCGCAAAGACGATTGTACCGGTCACAGTGCTCTCTTAGCGCGGCTTCTGCCGAAAGAAGCCCGGGAGCGGCTCTTAGCTCCAGAGAGCATCGTACCTTCGTCTTTAGCGTCTTTTGTGGACTACACCTTAGCAAAAAGCTTTTCCACTATGTCTGGCAAGGAGAAACTGTGCCAGCACATAAAATATCTCCCATCGTGTTCTAACGTTGCACGGAGGTCTGCCAAGTGCTTGGCATGAAGAAAAGAAAAGTTGTCCAAAAGAGCTTCCAATGGAATATTCATGTGATTGGAAAAGTCAGGAGAGTGGTAAGGTACTGTTTTCTATCAGTTGGCAAGCTGCGCACACAATCCCAGTGCAATACAGCATCCTTCTTCACCTTTCTGATGCTGCTGCTCTCTCCGGCTCCTGGAGCCGAAGAAGCGGCTTCTTCGCGCAAAGACGATTGTACCGGTCACAGTGCTCTCTTAGCGCAGCTTCTGCCGAAAGAAGCCCGGGAGCGGCTCTTAGCTCCGGAGAGCATCGTACCTTCGTCTTTAGCGTCTTTTGTGGTCTACATCTTAGCAAAACGCTTTTCCACTATGTCTGGCAAGGAAAACCTGCGCCAACACAGAAAACATCTCCCATCGTGTTCTAACGTTGCATGGAGGTCTGCCAAGTGCTTGGCATGAAGAAAAGAAAAGTTGTCCAAAACAGCTTCCAATGGAATATTCATGTGATTGGAAAAGTCAGGAGAGTGGTAAGGTACTGTTTTCTATCAGTTGGCAAGCTGCGCACACAATCCCAGTGCAATACAGCATCCTTCTTCACGTTTCCGATGCTGCCGCTCTCTCCGGCTCCTGGAGCCGAAGAAGCGGCTTCTTCGCGCAAAGACGATTGTACCGGTCACAGTGCTCTCTTAGCGCGGCTTCTGCCGAAAGAAGCCCGGGAGCGGCTCTTAGCTCCGGAGAGCATCGTACCTTCGTATTTAGCGTCTTTTGTGGTCTACATCTTAGCAGAAAGCTTTTCCACTATGTTTGGCAAGGAGAAACTGTGCCAACACAGAAAACATCTCCCATCGTGTTCTAACGTTGCACGGAGGTCTGCCAAGTGCTTGGCATGAAGAAAAGTAAAGTTGTGCAAAACAGCTTCCAATCGAATATTCATGTGATTGGAAAAGTCAGGAGAGTGGTAAGGTACTGTTTTCTATCAGTTGGCAAGCTGTGCACACAATCCTAGTGTAATACAGCATCCTTCTTCACGTTTCCGATGCTGCCGCTCTCTCCGGCTCCTGGAGCCGAAGAAGCGGTTTCTTCGCGCAAAGACGATTGTACCGGTCACAGTGCTCTCTTAGCGCGGCTTCTGCCGAAAGAAGCCCGGGAGCGGCTCTTAGCTCCGGAGAGCATCGTACCTTCGTCTTTAGCGTCTTTTGTGGTCTACATCTTAGCAAAAAGCTTTTCCACTATGTCTGGCAAGGAGAAACTGTGCCAGCACATAAAATATCTCCCATCGTGTTCTAACGTTGCACGGATATCTGCCAAGTGCTTGGCATGAAGAAAAGAAAAGTTGTCCAAAAGAGCTTCCAATCGAATATTCATGTGATTGGAAAAGTCAGGAGAGTGGTAAGGTACTGTTTTCTATCAGTTGGCAAGCTGCGCACACAATCCCAGTGCAATACAGCATCCTTCTTCACCTTTCCGATGCTGCCGCTCTCTCCGGCTCCTGGAGCCGAAGAAGCGGCTTGTTTGCGCAAAGACGATTGTACCGGTCACAGGGCTCTCTTAGCGCGGCTTCTGCCGAAAGAAGCCCGGGAGCGGCTCTTAGCTCCGGAGAGCATCGTACCTTCGTCTTTAGCGTCTTTTGTGGTCTACATCTTAGCAAAAAGCTTTTCCACTATGTCTGGCAAGGAAAACCTGCGCCAACACAGAAAACATCTCCCATCGTTTTCTGGACGTTGCATGGAGGTCTGCCAAGTGCTTGGCATGAAGAAAAGAAAAGTTGTCCAAAACAGCTTCCAATGGAATATTCATGTGATTGGAAAAGTCAGGAGAGTGGTAAGGTACTGTTTTCTATCAGTTGGCAAGCTGCGCACACAATCCCAATGTAATACAGCATCCTTCTTCACCTTTCCGATGCTGCCGCTCTCTCCGGCTCCTGGAGCCAAAGAAGCGGCTTCTTCGCGCAAAGACGATTGTACCGGTCACAGTGCTCTCTTAGCGCGGCTTCTGCCGAAAGAAGCCCGGGAGCGGCTCTTAGCTCCGGAGAGCATCGTACCTTCGTATTTAGCGTCTTTTGTGGTCTACATCTTAGCAGAAAGCTTTGCCACTATGTTTGGCAAGGAGAAAGTGTGCCAACACAGAAAACATCTCCCATCGTGTTCTAACGTTGCACGGAGGTCTGCCAAGTGCTTGGCATGAAGAAAAGAAAAGTTGTCCAAAACAGCTTCCAATCGAATATTCATGTGATTGGAAAAGTCAGGAGAGTGGTAAGGTACTGTTTTCTATCAGTTGGCAAGCTGCGCACACAATCCCAATGTAATACAGCATCCTTCTTCACCTTTCCGAAGCTGCCGCTCTCTCCGGCTCCTGGAGCCGAAGAAGCGGCTTCTTCGCGCAAAGACGATTGTACCGGTCACAGTGCTCTCTTAGCGCGGCTTCTGCCGAAAGAAGCCCGGGAGCGGCTCTTAGCTCCGGAGAGCATCGTACCTTCGTCTTTAGCGTCTTTTGTGGACTACATCTTAGCAAAAAGCTTTTCCACTATGTCTGGCAAGGAGAAACTGTGCCAGCACATAAAATATCTCCCATCGTGTTCTAACGTTGCACGGATGTCTGCCAAGTGCTTGGCATGAAGAAAAGAAAAGTTGTCCAAAAGAGCTTCCAATCGAATATTCATGTGATTGGAAAAGTCAGGAGAGTGGTAAGGTACTGTTTTCTATCAGTTGGCAAGCTGCGCACACAATCCCAGTGCAATACAGCATCCTTCTTCACCTTTCTGATGCTGCCGCTCTCTCCGGCTCCTGGAGCCGAAGAAGCGGCTTGTTTGCGCAAAGACGATTGTACCGGTCACAGTGCTCTCTTAGCGCAGCTTCTGCTGAAAGAAGCCCGGGAGCGGCTCTTAGCTCCGGAGAGCATCGTACCTTCGTCTTTAGCGTCTTTTGTGGTCTACATCTTAGCAAAAAGCTTTTCCACTATGTCTGGCAAGGAAAACCTGCGCCAGCACAGAAAACATCTCCCATCGTGTTCTAACGTTGCATGGAGGTCTGCCAAGTGCTTGGCATGAAGAAAAGAAAAGTTGTCCAAAACAGCTTCCAATGGAATATTCATGTGATTGGAAAAGTCAGGAGAGTGGTAAGGTACTGTTTACTATCAGTTGGCAAGCTGCGCACACAATCCCAGTGCAATACAGCATCCTTCTTCACCTTTCCGATGCTGCCGCTCTCTCCGGCTCCTGGAGCCGAAGAAGCGGCTTCTTCGCGCAAAGACGATTGTACCGGTCACAGTGCTCTCTTAGCGCGGCTTCTGCCGAAAGAAGCCCGGGAGCGGCTCTTAGCTCCGGAGAGCATCGTACCTTCGTATTTAGCGTCTTTTGTGGTCTACATCTTAGCAAAAAGCTTTTCCACTATGTTTGGCAAGGAGAAAGTGTGCCAACACAGAAAACATCTCCCATCGTGTTCTAACGTTGCACGGAGGTCTGCCAAGTGCTTGGCATGAAGAAAAGAAAAGTTTTCCAAAACAGCTTCCAATGGAATATTCATGTGATTGGAAAAGTCAGGAGAGTGGTAAGGTACTGTTTTCTATCAGTTGGCAAGCTGCGCACACAATCCCAATGTAATACAGCATCCTTCTTCACCATTCCGAAGCTGCCGCTCTCTCCGGCTCCTGGAGCCGAAGAAGCGGCTTCTTCGCGCAAAGACGATTGTACCGGTCACAGTGCTCTCTTAGCGCGGCTTCTGCCGAAAGAAGCCCGGGAGCGGCTCTTAGCTCCGGAGAGCATCGTACCTTCGTCTTTAGCGTCTTTTGTGGTCTACATCTTAGCAAAAAGCTTTTCCACTATGTCTGGCAAGGAGAAACTGTGCCAGCACATAAAATATCTCCCATCGTGTTCTAACGTTGCACGGATATCTGCCAAGTGCTTGGCATGAAGAAAAGAAAAGTTGTCCAAAAGAGCTTCCAATCGAATATTCATGTGATTGGAAAAGTCAGGAGAGTGGTAAGGTACTGTTTTCTATCAGTTGGCAAGCTGCGCACACAATCCCAGTGCAATACAGCATCCTTCTTCACCTTTCCGATGCTGCCGCTCTCTCCGGCTCCTGGAGCCGAAGAAGCGGCTTGTTTGCGCAAAGACGATTGTACCGGTCACAGGGCTCTCTTAGCGCGGCTTCTGCCGAAAGAAGCCCGGGAGCGGCTCTTAGCTCCGGAGAGCATCGTACCTTCGTCTTTAGCGTCTTTTGTGGTCTACATCTTAGCAAAAAGCTTTTCCACTATGTCTGGCAAGGAAAACCTGCGCCAACACAGAAAACATCTCCCATCGTTTTCTGGACGTTGCATGGAGGTCTGCCAAGTGCTTGGCATGAAGAAAAGAAAAGTTGTCCAAAACAGCTTCCAATGGAATATTCATGTGATTGGAAAAGTCAGGAGAGTGGTAAGGTACTGTTTTCTATCAGTTGGCAAGCTGCGCACACAATCCCAATGTAATACAGCATCCTTCTTCACCTTTCCGATGCTGCCGCTCTCTCCGGCTCCTGGAGCCAAAGAAGCGGCTTCTTCGCGCAAAGACGATTGTACCGGTCACAGTGCTCTCTTAGCGCGGCTTCTGCCGAAAGAAGCCCGGGAGCGGCTCTTAGCTCCGGAGAGCATCGTACCTTCGTATTTAGCGTCTTTTGTGGTCTACATCTTAGCAGAAAGCTTTGCCACTATGTTTGGCAAGGAGAAAGTGTGCCAACACAGAAAACATCTCCCATCGTGTTCTAACGTTGCACGGAGGTCTGCCAAGTGCTTGGCATGAAGAAAAGAAAAGTTGTCCAAAACAGCTTCCAATCGAATATTCATGTGATTGGAAAAGTCAGGAGAGTGGTAAGGTACTGTTTTCTATCAGTTGGCAAGCTGCGCACACAATCCCAATGTAATACAGCATCCTTCTTCACCTTTCCGAAGCTGCCGCTCTCTCCGGCTCCTGGAGCCGAAGAAGCGGCTTCTTCGCGCAAAGACGATTGTACCGGTCACAGTGCTCTCTTAGCGCGGCTTCTGCCGAAAGAAGCCCGGGAGCGGCTCTTAGCTCCGGAGAGCATCGTACCTTCGTCTTTAGCGTCTTTTGTGGACTACATCTTAGCAAAAAGCTTTTCCACTATGTCTGGCAAGGAGAAACTGTGCCAGCACATAAAATATCTCCCATCGTGTTCTAACGTTGCACGGATGTCTGCCAAGTGCTTGGCATGAAGAAAAGAAAAGTTGTCCAAAAGAGCTTCCAATCGAATATTCATGTGATTGGAAAAGTCAGGAGAGTGGTAAGGTACTGTTTTCTATCAGTTGGCAAGCTGCGCACACAATCCCAGTGCAATACAGCATCCTTCTTCACCTTTCTGATGCTGCCGCTCTCTCCGGCTCCTGGAGCCGAAGAAGCGGCTTGTTTGCGCAAAGACGATTGTACCGGTCACAGTGCTCTCTTAGCGCAGCTTCTGCTGAAAGAAGCCCGGGAGCGGCTCTTAGCTCCGGAGAGCATCGTACCTTCGTCTTTAGCGTCTTTTGTGGTCTACATCTTAGCAAAAAGCTTTTCCACTATGTCTGGCAAGGAAAACCTGCGCCAGCACAGAAAACATCTCCCATCGTGTTCTAACGTTGCATGGAGGTCTGCCAAGTGCTTGGCATGAAGAAAAGAAAAGTTGTCCAAAACAGCTTCCAATGGAATATTCATGTGATTGGAAAAGTCAGGAGAGTGGTAAGGTACTGTTTACTATCAGTTGGCAAGCTGCGCACACAATCCCAGTGCAATACAGCATCCTTCTTCACCTTTCCGATGCTGCCGCTCTCTCCGGCTCCTGGAGCCGAAGAAGCGGCTTCTTCGCGCAAAGACGATTGTACCGGTCACAGTGCTCTCTTAGCGCGGCTTCTGCCGAAAGAAGCCCGGGAGCGGCTCTTAGCTCCGGAGAGCATCGTACCTTCGTATTTAGCGTCTTTTGTGGTCTACATCTTAGCAAAAAGCTTTTCCACTATGTTTGGCAAGGAGAAAGTGTGCCAACACAGAAAACATCTCCCATCGTGTTCTAACGTTGCACGGAGGTCTGCCAAGTGCTTGGCATGAAGAAAAGAAAAGTTTTCCAAAACAGCTTCCAATGGAATATTCATGTGATTGGAAAAGTCAGGAGAGTGGTAAGGTACTGTTTTCTATCAGTTGGCAAGCTGCGCACACAATCCCAATGTAATACAGCATCCTTCTTCACCATTCCGAAGCTGCCGCTCTCTCCGGCTCCTGGAGCCGAAGAAGCGGCTTCTTCGCGCAAAGACGATTGTACCGGTCACAGTGCTCTCTTAGCGCGGCTTCTGCCGAAAGAAGCCCGGGAGCGGCTCTTAGCTCCGGAGAGCATCGTACCTTCGTATTTAGCGTCTTTTGTGGTCTACATCTTAGCAAAAAGCTTTTCCACTACGTCTGGCAAGGAGAAAGTGTGCCAGCACAGAAAACATCTCCCATCGTGTTCTAACGTTGCACGGAGGTCTGCCAAGTGCTTGGCATGAAGAAAAGAAAAGTTGTGCAAAAAAGCTTCCAATCGAATATTCATGTGATTGGAAAAGTCAGGAGAGTGGTAAGGTACTGTTTTCTATCAGTTGGCAAGCTGTGCACACAATCCCAGTGTAATACAGCATCCTTCTTCACGTTTCCGATGCTGCCGCTCTCTCCGGCTCCTGGAGCCGAAGAAGCGGTTTCTTCGCGCAAAGACGATTGTACCGGTCACAGTGCTCTCTTAGCGCGGCTTCTGCCGAAAGAAGCCCGGGAGCGGCTCTTAGCTCCGGAGAGCATCGTACCTTCGTCTTTAGCGTCTTTTGTGGTCTACATCTTAGCAAAAAGCTTTTCCACTATGTCTGGCAAGGAGAGACTGTGCCAGCACATAAAATATCTCCCATCGTGTTCTAACGTTGCACGGATATCTGCCAAGTGCTTGGCATGAAGAAAAGAAAAGTTGTCCAAAAGAGCTTCCAATCGAATATTCATGTGATTGGAAAAGTCAGGAGAGTGGTAAGGTACTGTTTTCTATCAGTTGGCAAGCTGCGCACACAATCCCAGTGCAATACAGCATCCTTCTTCACCTTTCTGATGCTGCCGCTCTCTCCGGCTCCTGGAGCCGAAGAAGCGGCTTGTTTGCGCAAAGACGATTGTACCGGTCACAGGGCTCTCTTAGCGCGGCTTCTGCCGAAAGAAGCCCGGGAGCGGCTCTTAGCTCCGGAGAGCATCGTACCTTCGTCTTTACCGTCATTTGTGGTCTACATCTTAGCAAAAAGCTTTTCCACTATGTCTGGCAAGGAAAACCTGCGCCAACACAGAAAACATCTCCCATCGTGTTCTAACGTTGCATGGAGGTCTGCCAAGTGCTTGGCATGAAGAAAAGAAAAGTTGTCCAAAACAGCTTCCAATGGAATATTCATGTGATTGGAAAAGTCAGGAGAGTGGTAAGGTACTGTTTTCTATCAGTTGGCAAGCTGCGCACACAATCCCAATGTAATACAGCATCCTTCTTCACCTTTCCGATGCTGCCGCTCTCTCCGGCTCCTGGAGCCGAAGAAGCGGCTTCTTCGCGCAAAGACGATTGTACCGGTCACAGTGCTCTCTTAGCGCGGCTTCTGCCGAAAGAAGCCCGGGAGCGGCTCTTAGCTCCGGAGAGCATCGTACCTTCGTATTTAGCGTCTTTTGTGGTCTACATCTTAGCAGAAAGCTTTTCCACTATGTTTGGCAAGGAGAAAGTGTGCCAACACAGAAAACATCTCCCATCGTGTTCTAACGTTGCACGGAGGTCTGCCAAGTGCTTGGCATGAAGAAAAGAAAAGTTGTCCAAAACAGCTTCCAATGGAATATTTATGTGATTGGAAAAGTCAGGAGAGTGGTAAGGTACTGTTTTCTATCAGTTGGCAAGCTGCGCACACAATCCCAATGTAATACAGCATCCTTCTTCACCTTTCCGAAGCTGCCGCTCTCTCCGGATCCTGGAGCCGAAGAAGCGGCTTCTTCGCGCAAAGACGATTGTACCGGTCACAGTGCTCTCTTAGCGCGGCTTCTGCCGAAAGAAGCCCGGGAGCGGCTCTTAGCTCCGGAGAGCATCGTACCTTCGTCTTTAGCGTCTTTTGTGGTCTACATCTTAGCAAAAAGCTTTTCCACTACGTCTGGCAAGGAGAAAGTGTGCCAGCACAGAAAACATCTCCCATCGTGTTCTAATGTTGCACGGAGGTCTGCCAAGTGCTTGGCATGAAGAAAAGAAAAGTTGTCCAAAAGAGCTTCCAATCGAATATTCATGTGATTGGAAAAGTCAGGAGAGTGGTAAGGTACTGTTTTCTATCAGTTGGCAAGCTGTGCACACAATCCTAGTGTAATACAGCATCCTTCTTCACGTTTCCGATGCTGCCGCTCTCTCCGGCTCCTGGAGCCGAAGAAGCGGTTTCTTCGCGCAAAGACGATTGTACCGGTCACAGTGCTCTCTTAGCGCGGCTTCTGCCGAAAGAAGCCCGGGAGCAGCTCTTAGCTCCGGAGAGCATCGTACCTTCGTCTTTAGCGTCTTTTGTAGTCTACACCTTAGCAAAAAGCTTTTCCACTATGTCTGGCAAGGAGAAACTGTGCCAGCACATAAAATATCTCCCATCGTGTTCTAACGTTGCACGGATTTCTGCCAAGTGCTTGGCATGAAGAAAAGAAAAGTTGTCCAAAAGAGCTTCCAATCGAATATTCATGTGATTGGAAAAGTCAGGAGAGTGGTAAGGTACTGTTTTCTATCAGTTGGCAAGCTGCGCACACAATCCCAGTGCAATACAGCATCCTTCTTCACCTTTCCGATGCTGCCGCTCTCTCCGGCTCCTGGAGCCGAAGAAGCGGCTTCTTCGCGCAAAGACGATTGTACCGGTCACAGTGCTCTCTTAGCGCGGCTTCTGCCGAAAGAAGCCCGGGAGCGGCTCTTAGCTCCGGAGAGCATCGTACCTTCGTATTTAGCGTCTTTTGTGGTCTACATCTTAGCAGAAAGCTTTTCCACTATGTTTGGCAAGGAGAAAGTGTGCCAAAACAGAAAACATCTCCCATCGTGTTCTAACGTTGCACGGAGGTCTGCCAAGTGCTTGGCATGAAGAAAAGAAAAGTTGTCCAAAACAGCTTCCAATGGAATATTCATGTGATTGGAAAAGTCAGGAGAGTGGTAAGGTACTGTTTTCTATCAGTTGGCAAGCTGCGCACACAATCCCAATGTAATACAGCATCCTTCTTCACCTTTCCGAAGCTGCCGCTCTCTCCGGATCCTGGAGCCGAAGAAGCGGCTTCTTCGCGCAAAGACGATTGTACCGGTCACAGTGCTCTCTTAGCGCGGCTTCTGCCGAAAGAAGCCCGGGAGCGGCTCTTAGCTCCGGAGAGCATCGTACCTTCGTCTTTAGCGTCTTTTGTGGTCTACATCTTAGCAAAAAGCTTTTCCACTACGTCTGGCAAGGAGAAAGTGTGCCAGCACAGAAAACATCTCCCATCGTGTTCTAATGTTGCACGGAGGTCTGCCAAGTGCTTGGCATGAAGAAAAGAAAAGTTGTCCAAAAGAGCTTCCAATCGAATATTCATGTGATTGGAAAAGTCAGGAGAGTGGTAAGGTACTGTTTTCTATCAGTTGGCAAGCTGTGCACACAATCCTAGTGTAATACAGCATCCTTCTTCACGTTTCCGATGCTGCCGCTCTCTCCGGCTCCTGGAGCCGAAGAAGCGGTTTCTTCGCGCAAAGACGATTGTACCGGTCACAGTGCTCTCTTAGCGCGGCTTCTGCCGAAAGAAGCCCGGGAGCAGCTCTTAGCTCCGGAGAGCATCGTACCTTCGTCTTTAGCGTCTTTTGTAGTCTACACCTTAGCAAAAAGCTTTTCCACTATGTCTGGCAAGGAGAAACTGTGCCAGCACATAAAATATCTCCCATCGTGTTCTAACGTTGCACGGATTTCTGCCAAGTGCTTGGCATGAAGAAAAGAAAAGTTGTCCAAAAGAGCTTCCAATCGAATATTCATGTGATTGGAAAAGTCAGGAGAGTGGTAAGGTACTGTTTTCTATCAGTTGGCAAGCTGCGCACACAATCCCAGTGCAATACAGCATCCTTCTTCACCTTTCCGATGCTGCCGCTCTCTCCGGCTCCTGGAGCCGAAGAAGCGGCTTCTTCGCGCAAAGACGATTGTACCGGTCACAGTGCTCTCTTAGCGCGGCTTCTGCCGAAAGAAGCCCGGGAGCGGCTCTTAGCTCCGGAGAGCATCGTACCTTCGTATTTAGCGTCTTTTGTGGTCTACATCTTAGCAGAAAGCTTTTCCACTATGTTTGGCAAGGAGAAAGTGTGCCAACACAGAAAACATCTCCCATCGTGTTCTAACGTTGCACGGAGGTCTGCCAAGTGCTTGGCATGTAGAAAAGAAAAGTTGTCCAAAACAGCTTCCAATCGAATATTCATGTGATTGGAAAAGTCAGGAGAGTGGTAAGGTACTGTTTTCTATCAGTTGGCAAGCTGCGCACACAATCCCAATGTAATACAGCATCCTTCTTCACCTTTCCGAAGCTGCCGCTCTCTCCGGCTCCTGGAGCCGAAGAAGCGGCTTCTTCGCGCAAAGACGATTGTACCGCTCACAGTGCTCTCTTAGCGCGGCTTCTGTCGAAAGAAGCCCGGGAGCGGCTCTTAGCTCCGGAGAGCATCGTACCTTCGTCTTTAGCGTCTTTTGTGGTCTACATCTTAGCAAAACGCTTTTCCACTATGTCTGGCAAGGAAAACCTGCGCCAACACAGAAAACATCTCCCATCGTGTTCTAACGTTGCATGGAGGTCTGCCAAGTGCTTGGCATGAAGAAAAGAAAAGTTGTCCAAAACAGCTTCCAATGGAATATTCATGTGATTGGAAAAGTCAGGAGAGTGGTAAGGTACTGTTTTCTATCAGTTGGCAAGCTGCGCACACAATCCCAGTGCAATACAGCATCCTTCTTCACGTTTCCGATGCTGCCGCTCTCTCCGGCTCCTGGAGCCGAAGAAGCGGCTTCTTCGCGCAAAGACGATTGTACCGGTCACAGTGCTCTCTTAGCGCGGCTTCTGCCAAAAGAAGCCCGAGAGCGGCTCTTAGCTCCGGAGAGCATCGTACCTTCGTATTTAGCGTCTTTTGTGGTCTACATCTTAGCAGAAAGCTTTTCCACTATGTTTGGCAAGGAGAAAGTGTGCCAACACAGAAAACATCTCCCATCGTGTTCTAACGTTGCATGGAGGTCTGCCAAGTGCTTGGCATGAAGAAAAGAAAAGTTGTCCAAAACAGCTTCCAATGGAATATTCATGTGATTGGAAAAGTCAGGAGAGTGGTAAGGTACTGTTTTCTATCAGCTGGCAAGCTGCGCACACAAACCCAATGTAATACAGCATCCTTCTTCACCTTTCCGAAGCTGCCGCTCTCTCCGGCTCCTGGAGCCGAAGAAGCGGCTTCTTCGCGCAAAGACGATTGTACCGGTCACAGTGCTCTCTTAGCGCGGCTTCTGCCGAAAGAAGCCCGGGAGCGGCTCTTAGCTCCGGAGAGCATCGTACCTTCGTCTTTAGCGTCTTTTGTGGACTACACCTTAGCAAAAAGCTTTTCCACTATGTCTGGCAAGGAGAAACTGTGCCAGCACATAAAATATCTCCCATCGTGTTCTAACGTTGCACGGAGGTCTGCCAAGTGCTTGGCATGAAGAAAAGAAAAGTTGTCCAAAAGAGCTTCCAATCGAATATTCATGTGATTGGAAAAGTCAGGAGAGTGGTAAGGTACTGTTTTCTATCAGTTGGCAAGCTGCGCACACAATCCCAGTGCAATACAGCATCCTTCTTCACCTTTCTGATGCTGCTGCTCTCTCCGGCTCCTGGAGCCGAAGAAGCGGCTTCTTCGCGCAAAGACGATTGTACCGGTCACAGTGCTCTCTTAGCGCAGCTTCTGCCGAAAGAAGCCCGGGAGCGGCTCTTAGCTCCGGAGAGCATCGTACCTTCGTCTTTAGCGTCTTTTGTGGTCTACATCTTAGCAAAACGCTTTTCCACTATGTCTGGCAAGGAAAACCTGCGCCAACACAGAAAACATCTCCCATCGTGTTCTAACGTTGCATGGAGGTCTGCCAAGTGCTTGGCATGAAGAAAAGAAAAGTTGTCCAAAACAGCTTCCAATGGAATATTCATGTGATTGGAAAAGTCAGGAGAGTGGTAAGGTACTGTTTTCTATCAGTTGGCAAGCTGCGCACACAATCCCAGTGTAATACAGCATCCTTCTTCACGTTTCCGATGCTGCCGCTCTCTCCGGCTCCTGGAGCCGAAGAAGCGGCTTCTTCGCGCAAAGACGATTGTACCGGTCACAGTGCTCTCTTAGCGCGGCTTCTGCCGAAAGAAGCCCGGGAGCGGCTCTTAGCTCCGGAGAGCATCGTACCTTCGTATTTAGCGTCTTTTGTGGTCTACATCTTAGCAGAAAGCTTTTCCACTATGTTTGGCAAGGAGAAAGTGTGCCAACACAGAAAACATCTCCCATCGTGTTCTAACGTTGCACGGAGGTCTGCCAAGTGCTTGGCATGAAGAAAAGAAAAGTTGTCCAAAAGAGCTTCCAATCGAATATTTATGTGATTGGAAAAGTCAGGAGAGTGGTAAGGTACTGTTTTCTATCAGTTGGCAAGCTGCGCACACAATCCCAATGTAATACAGCATCCTTCTTCACCTTTCCGAAGCTGCCGCTCTCTCCGGCTCCTGGAGCCGAAGAAGCGGCTTCTTCGCGCAAAGACGATTGTACCGGTCACAGTGCTCTCTTAGCGCGGCTTCTGCCGAAAGAAGCCCGGGAGCGGCTCTTAGCTCCGGAGAGCATCGTACCTTCGTCTTTAGCGTCTTTTGTGGTCTACATCTTAGCAAAAAGCTTTTCCACTACGTCTGGCAAGGAGAAAGTGTGCCAGCACAGAAAACATCTCCCATCGTGTTCTAACGTTGCACGGAGGTCTGCCAAGTGCTTGGCATGAAGAAAAGAAAAGTTGTCCAAAACAGCTTCCAATCGAATATTCATGTGATTGGAAAAGTCAGGAGAGTGGTAAGGTACTGTTTTCTATCAGTTGGCAAGCTGTGCACACAATCCTAGTGTAATACAGCATCCTTCTTCACGTTTCCGATGCTGCCGCTCTCTCCGGCTCCTGGAGCCGAAGAAGCGGTTTCTTCGCGCAAAGACGATTGTACCGGTCACAGTGCTCTCTTAGCGCGGCTTCTGCCGAAAGAAGCCCGGGAGCGGCTCTTAGCTCCGGAGAGCATCGTACCTTCGTCTTTAGCGTCTTTTGTGGTCTACATCTTAGCAAAAAGCTTTTCCACTATGTCTGGCAAGGAGAAACTCTGCCAGCACATAAAATATCTCCCATCGTGTTCTAACGTTTCACGGATATCTGCCAAGTGCTTGGCATGAAGAAAAGAAAAGTTGTCCAAAACAGCTTCCAATCGAATATTCATGTGATTGGAAAAGTCAGGAGAGTGGTAAGGTACTGTTTTCTATCAGTTGGCAAGCTGCGCACACAATCCCAGTGCAATACAGCATCCTTCTTCACGTTTCCGATGCTGCCGCTCTCTCCGGCTCCTGGAGCCGAAGAAGCGGCTTCTTCGCGCAAAGACGATTGTACCGGTCACAGTGCTCTCTTAGCGCGGCTTCTGCCGAAAGAAGCCCGGGAGCGGCTCTTAGCTCCGGAGAGCATCGTACCTTCGTATTTAGCGTCTTTTGTGGTCTACATCTTAGCAGAAAGCTTTTCCACTATGTTTGGCAAGGAGAAAGTGTGCCAACACAGAAAACATCTCCCATCGTGTTCTAACGTTGCACGGAGGTCTGCCAAGTGCTTGGCATGAAGAAAAGAAAAGTTGTCCAAAAGAGCTTCCAATCGAATATTTATGTGATTGGAAAAGTCAGGAGAGTGGTAAGGTACTGTTTTCTATCAGTTGGCAAGCTGCGCACACAATCCCAATGTAATACAGCATCCTTCTTCACCTTTCCGAAGCTGCCGCTCTCTCCGGCTCCTGGAGCCGAAGAAGCGGCTTCTTCGCGCAAAGACGATTGTACCGGTCACAGTGCTCTCTTAGCGCGGCTTCTGCCGAAAGAAGCCCGGGAGCGGCTCTTAGCTCCGGAGAGCATCGTACCTTCGTCTTTAGCGTCTTTTGTGGTCTACATCTTAGCAAAAAGCTTTTCCACTACGTCTGGCAAGGAGAAAGTGTGCCAGCACAGAAAACATCTCCCATCGTGTTCTAACGTTGCACGGAGGTCTGCCAAGTGCTTGGCATGAAGAAAAGAAAAGTTGTCCAAAACAGCTTCCAATCGAATATTCATGTGATTGGAAAAGTCAGGAGAGTGGTAAGGTACTGTTTTCTATCAGTTGGCAAGCTGTGCACACAATCCTAGTGTAATACAGCATCCTTCTTCACGTTTCCGATGCTGCCGCTCTCTCCGGCTCCTGGAGCCGAAGAAGCGGTTTCTTCGCGCAAAGACGATTGTACCGGTCACAGTGCTCTCTTAGCGCGGCTTCTGCCGAAAGAAGCCCGGGAGCGGCTCTTAGCTCCGGAGAGCATCGTACCTTCGTCTTTAGCGTCTTTTGTGGTCTACATCTTAGCAAAAAGCTTTTCCACTATGTCTGGCAAGGAGAGACTGTGCCAGCACATAAAATATCTCCCATCGTGTTCTAACGTTTCACGGATATCTGCCAAGTGCTTGGCATGAAGAAAAGAAAAGTTGTCCAAAACAGCTTCCAATCGAATATTCATGTGATTGGAAAAGTCAGGAGAGTGGTAAGGTACTGTTTTCTATCAGTTGGCAAGCTGCGCACACAATCCCAATGTAATACAGCATCCTTCTTCACCTTTCCGATGCTGCCGCTCTCTCCGGCTCCTGGAGCCGAAGAAGCGGCTTCTTCGCGCAAAGACGATTGTACCGCTCACAGTGCTCTCTTAGCGCGGCTTCTGCCGAAAGAAGCCCGGGAGCGGCTCTTAGCTCCGGAGAGCATCGTACCTTCGTATTTAGCGTCTTTTGTGGTCTACATCTTAGCAGAAAGCTTTGCCACTATGTTTGGCAAGGAGAAAGTGTGCCAACACAGAAAAAATCTCCCATCGTGTTCTAACGTTGCACGGAGGTCTGCCTAGTGCTTGGCATGAAGAAAAGAAAAGTTGTCCAAAACAGCTTCCAATGGAATATTCATGTGATTGGAAAAGTCAGGAGAGTGGTAAGGTACTGTTTTCTATCAGTTGGCAAGCTGCGCACACAATCCCAATGTAATACAGCATCCTTCTTCACCTTTCCGAAGCTGCCGCTCTCTCCGGCTCCTGGAGCCGAAGAAGCGGCTTCTTCGCGCAAAGACGATTGTACCGGTCACAGTGCTCTCTTAGCGCGGCTTCTGCCGAAAGAAGCCCGGGAGCGGCTCTTAGCTCCGGAGAGCATCGTACCTTCGTCTTTAGCGTCTTTTGTGGACTACATCTTAGCAAAAAGCTTTTCCACTACGTCTGGCAAGGAGAAAGTGTGCCAGCACAGAAAACATCTCCCATCGTGTTCTAACGTTGCACGGAGGTCTGCCAAGTGCTTGGCATGAAGAAAAGAAAAGTTGTGCAAAAAAGCTTCCAATCGAATATTCATGTGATTGGAAAAGTCAGGAGAGTGGTAAGGTACTGTTTTCTATCAGTTGGCAAGCTGTGCACACAATCCCAGTGTAATACAGCATCCTTCTTCACGTTTCCGATGCTGCCGCTCTCTCCGGCTCCTGGAGCCGAAGAAGCGGTTTCTTCGCGCAAAGACGATTGTACCGGTCACAGTGCTCTCTTAGCGCGGCTTCTGCCGAAAGAAGCCCGGGAGCGGCTCTTAGCTCCGGAGAGCATCGTACCTTCGTCTTTAGCGTCTTTTGTGGTCTACATCTTAGCAAAAAGCTTTTCCACTATGTCTGGCAAGGAGAGACTGTGCCAGCACATAAAATATCTCCCATCGTGTTCTAACGTTGCACGGATATCTGCCAAGTGCTTGGCATGAAGAAAAGAAAAGTTGTCCAAAAGAGCTTCCAATGGAATATTCATGTGATTGGAAAAGTCAGGAGAGTGGTAAGGTACTGTTTTCTATCAGTTGGCAAGCTGCGCACACAATCCCAGTGCAATACAGCATCCTTCTTCACCTTTCTGATGCTGCCGCTCTCTCCGGCTCCTGGAGCCGAAGAAGCGGCTTGTTTGCGCAAAGACGATTGTACCGGTCACAGTGCTCTCTTAGCGCGGCTTCTGCCGAAAGAAGCCCGGGAGCGGCTCTTAGCTCCGGAGAGCATCGTACCTTCGTCTTTACCGTCATTTGTGGTCTACATCTTAGCAAAAAGCTTTTCCACTATGTCTGGCAAGGAAAACCTGCGCCAACACAGAAAACATCTCCCATCGTGTTCTAACGTTGCATGGAGGTCTGCCAAGTGCTTGGCATGAAGAAAAGAATAGTTGTCCAAAACAGCTTCCAATGGAATATTCATGTGATTGGAAAAGTCAGGAGAGTGGTAAGGTACTGTTTTCTATCAGTTGGCAAGCTGCGCACACAATCCCAATGTAATACAGCATCCTTCTTCACCTTTCCGATGCTGCCGCTCTCTCCGGCTCCTGGAGCCGAAGAAGCGGCTTCTTCGCGCAAAGACGATTGTACCGGTCACAGTGCTCTCTTAGCGCGGCTTCTGCCGAAAGAAGCCCGGGAGCGGCTCTTAGCTCCGGAGAGCATCGTACCTTCGTATTTAGCGTCTTTTGTGGTCTACATCTTAGCAGAAAGCTTTTCCACTATGTTTGGCAAGGAGAAAGTGTGCCAACACAGAAAACATCTCCCATCGTGTTCTAACGTTGCACGGAGGTCTGCCAAGTGCTTGGCATGAAGAAAAGAAAAGTTGTCCAAAACAGCTTCCAATGGAATATTCATGTGATTGGAAAAGTCAGGAGAGTGGTAAGGTACTGTTTTCTATCAGTTGGCAAGCTGCGCACACAATCCCAATGTAATACAGCATCCTTCTTCACCTTTCCGAAGCTGCCGCTCTCTCCGGATCCTGGAGCCGAAGAAGCGGCTTCTTCGCGCAAAGACGATTGTACCGGTCACAGTGCTCTCTTAGCGCGGCTTCTGCCGAAAGAAGCCCGGGAGCGGCTCTTAGCTCCGGAGAGCATCGTACCTTCGTCTTTAGCGTCTTTTGTGGTCTACATCTTAGCAAAAAGCTTTTCCACTACGTCTGGCAAGGAGAAAGTGTGCCAGCACAGAAAACATCTCCCATCGTGTTCTAATGTTGCACGGAGGTCTGCCAAGTGCTTGCCATGAAGAAAAGAAAAGTTGTCCAAAAGAGCTTCCAATCGAATATTCATGTGATTGGAAAAGTCAGGAGAGTGGTAAGGTACTGTTTTCTATCAGTTGGCAAGCTGTGCACACAATCCTAGTGTAATACAGCATCCTTCTTCACGTTTCCGATGCTGCCGCTCTCTCCGGCTCCTGGAGCCGAAGAAGCGGTTTCTTCGCGCAAAGACGATTGTACCGGTCACAGTGCTCTCTTAGCGCGGCTTCTGCCGAAAGAAGCCCGGGAGCAGCTCTTAGCTCCGGAGAGCATCGTACCTTCGTCTTTAGCGTCTTTTGTAGTCTACACCTTAGCAAAAAGCTTTTCCACTATGTCTGGCAAGGAGAAACTGTGCCAGCACATAAAATATCTCCCATCGTGTTCTAACGTTGCACGGATTTCTGCCAAGTGCTTGGCATGAAGAAAAGAAAAGTTGTCCAAAAGAGCTTCCAATCGAATATTCATGTGATTGGAAAAGTCAGGAGAGTGGTAAGGTACTGTTTTCTATCAGTTGGCAAGCTGCGCACACAATCCCAGTGCAATACAGCATCCTTCTTCACCTTTCCGATGCTGCCGCTCTCTCCGGCTCCTGGAGCCGAAGAAGCGGCTTCTTCGCGCAAAGACGATTGTACCGGTCACAGTGCTCTCTTAGCGCGGCTTCTGCCGAAAGAAGCCCGGGAGCGGCTCTTAGCTCCGGAGAGCATCGTACCTTCGTATTTAGCGTCTTTTGTGGTCTACATCTTAGCAGAAAGCTTTTCCACTACGTCTGGCAAGGAGAAAGTGTGCCAAAACAGAAAACATCTCCCATCGTGTTCTAACGTTGCACGGAGGTCTGCCAAGTGCTTGGCATGAAGAAAAGAAAAGTTGTCCAAAACAGCTTCCAATGGAATATTCATGTGATTGGAAAAGTCAGGAGAGTGGTAAGGTACTGTTTTCTATCAGTTGGCAAGCTGCGCACACAATCCCAATGTAATACAGCATCCTTCTTCACCTTTCCGAAGCTGCCGCTCTCTCCGGATCCTGGAGCCGAAGAAGCGGCTTCTTCGCGCAAAGACGATTGTACCGGTCACAGTGCTCTCTTAGCGCGGCTTCTGCCGAAAGAAGCCCGGGAGCGGCTCTTAGCTCCGGAGAGCATCGTACCTTCGTCTTTAGCGTCTTTTGTGGTCTACATCTTAGCAAAAAGCTTTTCCACTACGTCTGGCAAGGAGAAAGTGTGCCAGCACAGAAAACATCTCCCATCGTGTTCTAACATTCCACGGAGGTCTGCCAAGTGCTTGGCATGAAGAAAAGAAAAGTTGTCCAAAAGAGCTTCCAATCGAATATTCATGTGATTGGAAAAGTCAGGAGAGTGGTAAGGTACTGTTTTCTATCAGTTGGCAAGCTGTGCACACAATCCTAGTGTAATACAGCATCCTTCTTCACGTTTCCGATGCTGCCGCTCTCTCCGGCTCCTGGAGCCGAAGAAGCGGTTTCTTCGCGCAAAGACGATTGTACCGGTCACAGTGCTCTCTTAGCGCGGCTTCTGCCGAAAGAAGCCCGGGAGCAGCTCTTAGCTCCGGAGAGCATCGTACCTTCGTCTTTAGCGTCTTTTGTAGTCTACACCTTAGCAAAAAGCTTTTCCACTATGTCTGGCAAGGAGAAACTGTGCCAGCACATAAAATATCTCCCATCGTGTTCTAACGTTGCATGGAGGTCTGCCAAGTGCTTGGCATGAAGAAAAGAAAAGTTGTCCAAAACAGCTTCCAATGGAATATTCATGTGATTGGAAAAGTCAGGAGAGTGGTAAGGTACTGTTTTCTATCAGTTGGCAAGCTGCGCACACAATCCCAGTGCAATACAGCATCCTTCTTCACGTTTCCGATGCTGCCGCTCTCTCCGGCTCCTGGAGCCGAAGAAGCGGCTTCTTCGCGCAAAGACGATTGTACCGGTCACAGTGCTCTCTTAGCGCGGCTTCTGCCGAAAGAAGCCCGGGAGCGGCTCTTAGCTCCGGAGAGCATCGTACCTTCGTCTTTAGCGTCTTTTGTGGTCTACATCTTAGCAGAAAGCTTTTCCACTATGTTTGGCAAGGAGAAAGTGTGCCAACACAGAAAACATCTCCCATCGTGTTCTAACGTTGCATGGAGGTCTGCCAAGTGCTTGGCATGAAGAAAAGAAAAGTTGTCCAAAACAGCTTCCAATGGAATATTCATGTGATTGGAAAAGTCAGGAGAGTGGTAAGGTACTGTTTTCTATCAGCTGGCAAGCTGCGCACACAAACCCAATGTAATACAGCATCCTTCTTCACCTTTCCGAAGCTGCCGCTCTCTCCGGCTCCTGGAGCCGAAGAAGCGGCTTCTTCGCGCAAAGACGATTGTACCGGTCACAGTGCTCTCTTAGCGCGGCTTCTGCCGAAAGAAGCCCGGGAGCGGCTCTTAGCTCCGGAGAGCATCGTACCTTCGTCTTTAGCGTCTTTTGTGGACTACACCTTAGCAAAAAGCTTTTCCACTATGTCTGGCAAGGAGAAACTGTGCCAGCACATAAAATATCTCCCATCGTGTTCTAACGTTGCACGGAGGTCTGCCAAGTGCTTGGCATGAAGAAAAGAAAAGTTGTCCAAAAGAGCTTCCAATCGAATATTCATGTGATTGGAAAAGTCAGGAGAGTGGTAAGGTACTGTTTTCTATCAGTTGGCAAGCTGCGCACACAATCCCAGTGCAATACAGCATCCTTCTTCACCTTTCTGATGCTGCTGCTCTCTCCGGCTCCTGGAGCCGAAGAAGCGGCTTCTTCGCGCAAAGACGATTGTACCGGTCACAGTGCTCTCTTAGCGCAGCTTCTGCCGAAAGAAGCCCGGGAGCGGCTCTTAGCTCCGGAGAGCATCGTACCTTCGTCTTTAGCGTCTTTTGTGGTCTACATCTTAGCAAAACGCTTCTCCACTATGTCTGGCAAGGAAAACCTGCGCCAACACAGAAAACATCTCCCATCGTGTTCTAACGTTGCATGGAGGTCTGCCAAGTGCTTGGCATGAAGAAAAGAAAAGTTGTCCAAAACAGCTTCCAATGGAATATTCATGTGATTGGAAAAGTCAGGAGAGTGGTAAGGTACTGTTTTCTATCAGTTGGCAAGCTGCGCACACAATCCCAGTGCAATACAGCATCCTTCTTCACGTTTCCGATGCTGCCGCTCTCTCCGGCTCCTGGAGCCGAAGAAGCGGCTTCTTCGCGCAAAGACGATTGTACCGGTCACAGTGCTCTCTTAGCGCGGCTTCTGCCGAAAGAAGCCCGGGAGCGGCTCTTAGCTCCGGAGAGCATCGTACCTTCGTATTTAGCGTCTTTTGTGGTCTACATCTTAGCAGAAAGCTTTTCCACTATGTTTGGCAAGGAGAAAGTGTGCCAACACAGAAAACATCTCCCATCGTGTTCTAACGTTGCACGGAGGTCTGCCAAGTGCTTGGCATGAAGAAAAGAAAAGTTGTCCAAAAGAGCTTCCAATCGAATATTTATGTGATTGGAAAAGTCAGGAGAGTGGTAAGGTACTGTTTTCTATCAGTTGGCAAGCTGCGCACACAATCCCAATGTAATACAGCATCCTTCTTCACCTTTCCGAAGCTGCCGCTCTCTCCGGCTCCTGGAGCCGAAGAAGCGGCTTCTTCGCGCAAAGACGATTGTACCGGTCACAGTGCTCTCTTAGCGCGGCTTCTGCCGAAAGAAGCCCGGGAGCGGCTCTTAGCTCCGGAGAGCATCGTACCTTCGTCTTTAGCGTCTTTTGTGGTCTACATCTTAGCAAAAAGCTTTTCCACTACGTCTGGCAAGGAGAAAGTGTGCCAGCACAGAAAACATCTCCCATCGTGTTCTAACGTTGCACGGAGGTCTGCCAAGTGCTTGGCATGAAGAAAAGAAAAGTTGTCCAAAACAGCTTCCAATCGAATATTCATGTGATTGGAAAAGTCAGGAGAGTGGTAAGGTACTGTTTTCTATCAGTTGGCAAGCTGTGCACACAATCCTAGTGTAATACAGCATCCTTCTTCACGTTTCCGATGCTGCCGCTCTCTCCGGCTCCTGGAGCCGAAGAAGCGGCTTCTTCGCGCAAAGACGATTGTACCGGTCACAGTGCTCTCTTAGCGCGGCTTCTGCCGAAAGAAGCCCGGGAGCGGCTCTTAGCTCCGGAGAGCATCGTACCTTCGTCTTTAGCGTCTTTTGTGGTCTACATCTTAGCAAAAAGCTTTTCCACTATGTCTGGCAAGGAGAAAGTGTGCCAGCACATAAAATATCTCCCAACGTGTTCTAACGTTTCACGGATATCTGCCAAGTGCTTGGCATGAAGAAAAGAAAAGTTGTCCAAAACAGCTTCCAATCGAATATTCATGTGATTGGAAAAGTCAGGAGAGTGGTAAGGTACTGTTTTCTATCAGTTGGCAAGCTGCGCACACAATCCCAATGTAATACAGCATCCTTCTTCACCTTTCCGATGCTGCCGCTCTCTCCGGCTCCTGGAGCCGAAGAAGCGGCTTCTTCGCGCAAAGACGATTGTACCGCTCACAGTGCTCTCTTAGCGCGGCTTCTGCCGAAAGAAGCCCGGGAGCGGCTCTTAGCTCCGGAGAGCATCGTACCTTCGTCTTTAGCGTCTTTTGTGGACTACACCTTAGCAAAAAGCTTTTCCACTATGTCTGGCAAGGAGAAACTGTGCCAGCACATAAAATATCTCCCATCGTGTTCTAACGTTGCACGGATGTCTGCCAAGTGCTTGGCATGAAGAAAAGAAAAGTTGTCCAAAAGAGCTTCCAATCGAATATTCATGTGATTGGAAAAGTCAGGAGAGTGGTAAGGTACTGTTTTCTATCAGTTGGCAAGCTGCGCACACAATCCCAGTGCAATACAGCATCCTTCTTCACCTTTCTGATGCTGCCGCTCTCTCCGGCTCCTGGAGCCGAAGAAGCGGCTTGTTCGCGCAAAGACGATTGTACCGGTCACAGTGTTCTCTTAGCGCAGCTTCTGCCGAAAGAAGCCCGGGAGCGGCTCTTAGCTCCGGAGAGCATCGTACCTTCGTCTTTAGCGTCTTTTGTGGTCTACATCTTAGCAAAACGCTTTTCCACTATGTCTGGCAAGGAAAACCTGCGCCAACACAGAAAACATCTCCCATCGTGTTCTAACGTTGCATGGAGGTCTGCCAAGTGCTTGGCATGAAGAAAAGAAAAGTTGTCCAAAACAGCTTCCAATGGAATATTCATGTGATTGGAAAAGTCAGGAGAGTGGTAAGGTACTGTTTTCTATCAGTTGGCAAGCTGCGCACACAATCCCAGTGCAATACAGCATCCTTCTTCACCTTTCCGATGCTGCCGCTCTCTCCGGCTCCTGGAGCCGAAGAAGCGGCTTCTTCGCGCAAAGACGATTGTACCGGTCACAGTGCTCTCTTAGCGCGGCTTCTGCCGAAAGAAGCCCGGGAGCGGCTCTTAGCTCCGGAGAGCATCGTACCTTCGTCTTTAGCGTCTTTTGTGGTCTACATCTTAGCAAAAAGCTTTTCCACTACGTCTGGCAAGGAAAACCTGCGCCAACACAGAAAACATCTCCCATCGTGTTCTAACATTGCATGGAGGTCTGCCAAGTGCTTGGCATGAAGAAAAGAAAAGTTGTCCAAAACAGCTTCCAATCGAATATTCATGTGATTGGAAAAGTCAGGAGAGTGGTAAGGTACTGTTTTCTATCAGTTGGCAAGCTGCGCACACAAACCCAGTGTTGTACAGCATCCTTCTTCACCTTTCCGAAGCTGCCGCTCTCTCCGGCTCCTGGAGCCGAAGAAGCGGCTTCTTCGCGCAAAGACGATTGTACCGGTCACAGTGCTCTCTTAGCGCGGCTTCTGCCGAAAGAAGCCCGGGAGCGGCTCTTAGCTCCGGAGAGCATCGTACCTTCGTATTTAGCGTCTTTTGTGGTCTACATCTTAGCAAAAAGCTTTTCCACTATGTTTGGCAAGGAGAAAGTGTGCCAACACAGAAAACATCTCCTATCGTGTTCTAACGTTGCACGGAGGTCTGCCAAGTGCTTGGCATGAAGAAAAGAAAAGTTGTCCAAAACAGCTTCCAATGGAATATTCATGTGATTGGAAAAGTCAGGAGAGTGGTAAGGTACTGTTTTCTATCAGCTGGCAAGCTGCGCACACAAACCCAATGTAATACAGCATCCTTCTTCACCTTTCCGAAGCTGCCGCTCTCTCCGGCTCCTGGAGCCGAAGAAGCGGCTTCTTCGCGCAAAGACGATTGTACCGGTCACAGTGCTCTCTTAGCGCGGCTTCTGCCGAAAGAAGCCCGGGAGCGGCTCTTAGCTCCGGAGAGCATCGTACCTTCGTCTTTAGCGTCTTTTGTGGACTACACCTTAGCAAAAAGCTTTTCCACTATGTCTGGCAAGGAGAAACTGTGCCAGCACATAAAATATCTCCCATCGTGTTCTAACGTTGCACGGATGTCTGCCAAGTGCTTGGCATGGAGAAAAGAAAAGTTGTCCAAAAGAGCTTCCCATCGAATATTCATGTGATTGGAAAAGTCAGGAGAGTGGTAAGGTACTGTTTTCTATCAGTTGGCAAGCTGCGCACACAATCCCAGTGCAATACAGCATCCTTCTTCACCTTTCTGATGCTGCCGCTCTCTCCGGCTCCTGGAGCCGAAGAAGCGGCTTGTTCGCGCAAAGACGATTGTACCGGTCACAGTGCTCTCTTAGCGCGGCTTCTGCCGAAAGAAGCCCGGGAGCGGCTCTTAGCTCCGGAGAGCATCGTACCTTCGTCTTTAGCGTCTTTTGTGGTCTACATCTTAGCAAAACGCTTTTCCACTATGTCTGGCAAGGAAAACCTGCGCCAACACAGAAAACATCTCCCATCGTGTTCTAACGTTGCATGGAGGTCTGCCAAGTGCTTGGAATGAAGAAAAGAAAAGTTGTCCAAAACAGCTTCCAATGGAATATTCATGTGATTGGAAAAGTCAGGAGAGTGGTAAGGTACTGTTTTCTATCAGTTGGCAAGCTGCGCACACAATCCCAGTGTTGTACAGCATCCTTCTTCACCTTTCCGAAGCTGCCGCTCTCTCCGGCTCCTGGAGCCGAAGAAGCGGCTTCTTCGCGCAAAGACGATTGTACCGGTTACAGTGCTCTCTTAGCGCGGCTTCTGCCGAAAGAAGCCCGGGAGCGGCTCTTAGCTCCGGAGAGCATCGTACCTTCGTCTTTAGCGTCTTTTGTGGACTACACCTTAGCAAAAAGCTTTTCCACTATGTTTGGCAAGGAGAAAGTGTGCCAACACAGAAAACATCTCCCATCGTGTTCTAACGTTGCACGGAGGTCTGCCAAGTGCTTGGCATGAAGAAAAGAAAAGTTGTCCAAAACAGCTTCCAATGGAATATTTATGTGATTGGAAAAGTCAGGAGAGTGGTAAGGTACTGTTTTCTATCAGTTGGCAAGCTGCGCACACAATCCCAATGTAATACAGCATCCTTCTTCACCTTTCCGAAGCTGCCGCTCTCTCCGGCTCCTGGAGCCGAAGAAGCGGCTTCTTCGCGCAAAGACGATTGTACCGGTCACAGTGCTCTCTTAGCGCGGCTTCTGCCGAAAGAAGCCCGGGAGCGGCTCTTAGCTCCGGAGAGCATCGTACCTTCGTCTTTAGCGTCTTTTGTGGTCTACATCTTAGCAAAAAGCTTTTCCACTATGTCTGGCAAGGAAAACATGCGCCAGCACAGAAAACATCTCCCATCGTGTTCTAACGTTGCACGGAGGTCTGCCAAGTGCTTGGCATGAAGAAAAGAAAAGTTGTCCAAAACAGCTTCCAATCGAATATTCATGTGATTGGAAAAGTCAGGAGAGTGGTAAGGTACTGTTTTCTATCAGTTGGCAAGCTGCGCACACAATCAGAGTGCAATACAGCATACTTCTCCACCTTTCCGATGCTGCCGCTCTCTCCGGCTCCTGGAGCCGAAGAAGCGGCTTCTTCGCGCAAAGACGATTGTACCGGTCACAGCGCTCTCTTAGCGCGGCTTCTGCCGAAAGAAGCCCGGGAGCGGTTCTTAGCTCCGGAGAGCATCGTACCTTCGTCTTTAGCGTCTTTTGTGGTCTACATCTTAGCAGAAAGCTTTTCCACTACGTCTGGCAAGGAGAAAGTGTGCCAGCACAGAAAACATCTCCCATCGTGTTCTAACGTTGCACGGAGGTCTGCCAAGTGCTTGGCATGAAGAAAAGAAAAGTTTTCCAAAACAGCTTCCAATCGAATATTCATGTGATTGGAAAAGTCAGGAGAGTGGTAAGGTACTGTTTTCTATCAGTTGGCAAGCTGCGCACACAATCCTAGTGCAATATATCATCCTTCTTCACGTTTCCGATGCTGCCGCTCTCTCCGGCTCCTGGAGCCGAAGAAGCGGCTTCTTCGCGCAAAGACGATTGTACCGGTCACAGTGCTCTCTTAGCGCGGCTTCTGCCGAAAGAAGCCCGGGAGCGGCTCTTAGCTCCGGAGAGCATCGTACCTTCGTCTTTAGCATCTTTTGTGGTCTACATCTTAGCAAAAAGCTTTTCCACTATGTCTGGCAAGGAGGAAGTGTGACAGCACAGAAAATATCTCCCATCGTGTTCTAACGTTGCACGGATGTCTGCAAAGTGCTTGGCATGAAGAAAAGAAAAGTTGTCCAAAACAGCTTCCAATCGAATATTCATGTGATTGGAAACGTAAGGAGAGTGGTAAGGTACTGATTTCTATCAGTTGGCAAGCTGCGCACACAATCCCAGTTCAATACAGCATCCTTCTTCACCTTTCCGATGCTACCGCTCTCTCCGGGTCCTGGAGCCGAAGAAGCGGCTTCTTCGCGCAAAGACGATTGTACCGGTCACAGTGCTCTCTTAGCGCGGCTTCTGCCGAAAGAAGCCCGGGAGCGGCTCTTAGCTCCGGAGAGCATCGTACCTTCGTCTTTAGCGTCTTTTGTGGTCTACATCTTAGCAAAAAGCTTTTCCACTATGTCTGGCAAGGAAAACCTGCGCCAACACAGAAAACATCTCCCATCGTGTTCTAACGTTGCACGGAGGTCTGCCAAGTGCTTGGCATGAAGAAAAGAAAAGTTGTCCAAAACAGCTAAACAGCTTCCAATCGAATATTCATGTGATTGGAAAAGTCAGGAGAGTGGTAAGGTACTGTTTTCTATCAGTTGGCAAGCTGCGCACACAATCCCAATGTAATACAGCATCCTTCTTCACCTTTCCGATGCTGCCGCTCTCTCCGGCTCCTGGAGCCGAAGAAGCGGCTTCTTCGCGCAAAGACGATTGTACCGGTCACAGTGCTCTCTTAGCGCGGCTTCTGCCGAAAGAAGCCCGGGAGCGGCTCTTAGCTCCGGAGAGCATCGTACCTTCGTCTTTAGCGTCTTTTGTGGTCTACATCTTAGCAGAAAGCATTGCCACTATGTTTGGCAAGGAGAAAGTGTGCCAACACAGAAAAAATCTCCCATCGTGTTCTAACGTTGCACGGAGGTCTGCCAAGTGCTTGGCATGAAGAAAAGAAAAGTTGTCCAAAACAGCTTCCAATGGAATATTCATGTGATTGGAAAAGTCAGGAGAGTGGTAAGGTACTGTTTTCTATCAGTTGGCAAGCTGCGCACACAATCCCAATGTAATACAGCATCCTTCTTCACCTTTCCGAAGCTGCCGCTCTCTCTGGCTCCTGGAGCCGAAGAAGCGGCTTCTTCGCGCAAAGACGATTGTACCGCTCACAGTGCTCTCTTAGCGCGGCTTCTGCCGAAAGAAGCCCGGGAGCGGCTCTTAGCTCCGGAGAGCATCGTACCTTCGTCTTTAGCGTCTTTTGTGGACTACACCTTAGCAAAAAGCTTTTCCACTATGTCTGGCAAGGAGAAACTGTGCCAGCACATAAAATATCTCCCATCGTGTTCTAACGTTGCACGGATGTCTGCCAAGTGCTTGGCATGAAGAAAAGAAAAGTTGTCCAAAAGAGCTTCCAATCGAATATTCATGTGATTGGAAAAGTCAGGAGAGTGGTAAGGTACTGTTTTCTATCAGTTGGCAAGCTGCGCACACAATCCCAGTGCAATACAGCATCCTTCTTCACCTTTCTGATGCTGCCGCTCTCTCCGGCTCCTGGAGCCGAAGAAGCGGCTTGTTCGCGCAAAGACGATTGTACCGGTCACAGTGTTCTCTTAGCGCAGCTTCTGCCGAAAGAAGCCCGGGAGCGGCTCTTAGCTCCGGAGAGCATCGTACCTTCGTCTTTAGCGTCTTTTGTGGTCTACATCTTAGCAAAACGCTTTTCCACTATGTCTGGCAAGGAAAACCTGCGCCAACACAGAAAACATCTCCCATCGTGTTCTAACGTTGCATGGAGGTCTGCCAAGTGCTTGGCATGAAGAAAAGAAAAGTTGTCCAAAACAGCTTCCAATGGAATATTCATGTGATTGGAAAAGTCAGGAGAGTGGTAAGGTACTGTTTTCTATCAGTTGGCAAGCTGCGCACACAATCCCAGTGCAATACAGCATCCTTCTTCACCTTTCCGATGCTGCCGCTCTCTCCGGCTCCTGGAGCCGAAGAAGCGGCTTCTTCGCGCAAAGACGATTGTACCGGTCACAGTGCTCTCTTAGCGCGGCTTCTGCCGAAAGAAGCCCGGGAGCGGCTCTTAGCTCCGGAGAGCATCGTACCTTCGTCTTTAGCGTCTTTTGTGGTCTACATCTTAGCAAAAAGCTTTTCCACTACGTCTGGCAAGGAAAACCTGCGCCAACACAGAAAACATCTCCCATCGTGTTCTAACATTGCATGGAGGTCTGCCAAGTGCTTGGCATGAAGAAAAGAAAAGTTGTCCAAAACAGCTTCCAATCGAATATTCATGTGATTGGAAAAGTCAGGAGAGTGGTAAGGTACTGTTTTCTATCAGCTGGCAAGCTGCGCACACAAACCCAATGTAATACAGCATCCTTCTTCACCTTTCCGAAGCTGCCGCTCTCTCCGGCTCCTGGAGCCGAAGAAGCGGCTTCTTCGCGCAAAGACGATTGTACCGGTCACAGTGCTCTCTTAGCGCGGCTTCTGCCGAAAGAAGCCCGGGAGCGGCTCTTAGCTCCGGAGAGCATCGTACCTTCGTCTTTAGCGTCTTTTGTGGACTACACCTTAGCAAAAAGCTTTTCCACTATGTCTGGCAAGGAGAAACTGTGCCAGCACATAAAATATCTCCCATCGTGTTCTAACGTTGCACGGATGTCTGCCAAGTGCTTGGCATGGAGAAAAGAAAAGTTGTCCAAAAGAGCTTCCCATCGAATATTCATGTGATTGGAAAAGTCAGGAGAGTGGTAAGGTACTGTTTTCTATCAGTTGGCAAGCTGCGCACACAATCCCAGTGCAATACAGCATCCTTCTTCACCTTTCTGATGCTGCCGCTCTCTCCGGCTCCTGGAGCCGAAGAAGCGGCTTGTTCGCGCAAAGACGATTGTACCGGTCACAGTGCTCTCTTAGCGCGGCTTCTGCCGAAAGAAGCCCGGGAGCGGCTCTTAGCTCCGGAGAGCATCGTACCTTCGTCTTTAGCGTCTTTTGTGGTCTACATCTTAGCAAAACGCTTTTCCACTATGTCTGGCAAGGAAAACCTGCGCCAACACAGAAAACATCTCCCATCGTGTTCTAACGTTGCATGGAGGTCTGCCAAGTGCTTGGAATGAAGAAAAGAAAAGTTGTCCAAAACAGCTTCCAATGGAATATTCATGTGATTGGAAAAGTCAGGAGAGTGGTAAGGTACTGTTTTCTATCAGTTGGCAAGCTGCGCACACAATCCCAGTGTTGTACAGCATCCTTCTTCACCTTTCCGAAGCTGCCGCTCTCTCCGGCTCCTGGAGCCGAAGAAGCGGCTTCTTCGCGCAAAGACGATTGTACCGGTTACAGTGCTCTCTTAGCGCGGCTTCTGCCGAAAGAAGCCCGGGAGCGGCTCTTAGCTCCGGAGAGCATCGTACCTTCGTCTTTAGCGTCTTTTGTGGACTACACCTTAGCAAAAAGCTTTTCCACTATGTTTGGCAAGGAGAAAGTGTGCCAACACAGAAAACATCTCCCATCGTGTTCTAACGTTGCACGGAGGTCTGCCAAGTGCTTGGCATGAAGAAAAGAAAAGTTGTCCAAAACAGCTTCCAATGGAATATTTATGTGATTGGAAAAGTCAGGAGAGTGGTAAGGTACTGTTTTCTATCAGTTGGCAAGCTGCGCACACAATCCCAATGTAATACAGCATCCTTCTTCACCTTTCCGAAGCTGCCGCTCTCTCCGGCTCCTGGAGCCGAAGAAGCGGCTTCTTCGCGCAAAGACGATTGTACCGGTCACAGTGCTCTCTTAGCGCGGCTTCTGCCGAAAGAAGCCCGGGAGCGGCTCTTAGCTCCGGAGAGCATCGTACCTTCGTCTTTAGCGTCTTTTGTGGTCTACATCTTAGCAAAAAGCTTTTCCACTATGTCTGGCAAGGAAAACATGCGCCAGCACAGAAAACATCTCCCATCGTGTTCTAACGTTGCACGGAGGTCTGCCAAGTGCTTGGCATGAAGAAAAGAAAAGTTGTCCAAAACAGCTTCCAATCGAATATTCATGTGATTGGAAAAGTCAGGAGAGTGGTAAGGTACTGTTTTCTATCAGTTGGCAAGCTGCGCACACAATCAGAGTGCAATACAGCATACTTCTCCACCTTTCCGATGCTGCCGCTCTCTCCGGCTCCTGGAGCCGAAGAAGCGGCTTCTTCGCGCAAAGACGATTGTACCGGTCACAGCGCTCTCTTAGCGCGGCTTCTGCCGAAAGAAGCCCGGGAGCGGTTCTTAGCTCCGGAGAGCATCGTACCTTCGTCTTTAGCGTCTTTTGTGGTCTACATCTTAGCAGAAAGCTTTTCCACTACGTCTGGCAAGGAGAAAGTGTGCCAGCACAGAAAACATCTCCCATCGTGTTCTAACGTTGCACGGAGGTCTGCCAAGTGCTTGGCATGAAGAAAAGAAAAGTTTTCCAAAACAGCTTCCAATCGAATATTCATGTGATTGGAAAAGTCAGGAGAGTGGTAAGGTACTGTTTTCTATCAGTTGGCAAGCTGCGCACACAATCCTAGTGCAATATATCATCCTTCTTCACGTTTCCGATGCTGCCGCTCTCTCCGGCTCCTGGAGCCGAAGAAGCGGCTTCTTCGCGCAAAGACGATTGTACCGGTCACAGTGCTCTCTTAGCGCGGCTTCTGCCGAAAGAAGCCCGGGAGCGGCTCTTAGCTCCGGAGAGCATCGTACCTTCGTCTTTAGCATCTTTTGTGGTCTACATCTTAGCAAAAAGCTTTTCCACTATGTCTGGCAAGGAGGAAGTGTGACAGCACAGAAAATATCTCCCATCGTGTTCTAACGTTGCACGGATGTCTGCAAAGTGCTTGGCATGAAGAAAAGAAAAGTTGTCCAAAACAGCTTCCAATCGAATATTCATGTGATTGGAAACGTAAGGAGAGTGGTAAGGTACTGATTTCTATCAGTTGGCAAGCTGCGCACACAATCCCAGTTCAATACAGCATCCTTCTTCACCTTTCCGATGCTACCGCTCTCTCCGGGTCCTGGAGCCGAAGAAGCGGCTTCTTCGCGCAAAGACGATTGTACCGGTCACAGTGCTCTCTTAGCGCGGCTTCTGCCGAAAGAAGCCCGGGAGCGGCTCTTAGCTCCGGAGAGCATCGTACCTTCGTCTTTAGCGTCTTTTGTGGTCTACATCTTAGCAAAAAGCTTTTCCACTATGTCTGGCAAGGAAAACCTGCGCCAACACAGAAAACATCTCCCATCGTGTTCTAACGTTGCACGGAGGTCTGCCAAGTGCTTGGCATGAAGAAAAGAAAAGTTGTCCAAAACAGCTAAACAGCTTCCAATCGAATATTCATGTGATTGGAAAAGTCAGGAGAGTGGTAAGGTACTGTTTTCTATCAGTTGGCAAGCTGCGCACACAATCCTAGTGTAATACAGCATCCTTCTTCACCTTTCCGATGCTGCCGCTCTCTCCGGCTCCTGGAGCCGAAGAAGCGGCTTCTTCGCGCAAAGACGATTGTACCGGTCACAGTGCTCTCTTAGCGCGGCTTCTGCCGAAAGAAGCCCGGGAGCGGCTCTTAGCTCCGGAGAGCATCGTACCTTCGTCTTTAGCGTCTTTTGTGGTCTACATCTTAGCAGAAAGCTTTTCCACTATGTCTGGCAAGGAAAACCTGCGCCAGCACAGAAAACATCTCCCATCATGTTCTGGACGTTGCACGGAGGTCTGCCAAGTGTTTGAAAAGAAGAGAAGGAAAGTTGTCCAAAAAAGCTTCCAATCGAATATTCATGTGATTGGAAATGTCAGGAGAGTGGTAAGGTTCTGTTTTCTATCAGTTGGCAAGCTGCGCACACAATCCCAATGTAGTACAGCATCCTTCTTCACCTTTCCGAAGCTGCCGCTCTCTCCGGCTCCTGGAGCCGAAGAAGCGGCTTCTTCGCGCAAAGACGATTGTACCGGTCACAGTGCTCTCTTAGCGCGGCTTCTGCCGAAAGAAGCCCGGGAGCGGCTCTTAGCTCCGGAGAGCATCGTACCTTCGTCTTTAGCGTCTTTTGTGGTCTACATCTTAGCAGAAAGCTTTTCCACTATGTCTGGCAAGGAAAACCTGCGCCAGCACAGAAAACATCTCCCATCGTGTTCTGGACGTTGCACGGTGGTCTGCCAAGTGTTTGAAAAGAAGAGAAGAAAAGTTGTCCAAAACAGCTTCCAATCGAATATTCATGTGATTGGAAAAGTCAGGAGAGTGGTAAGGTACTGTTTTCTATCAGTTGGCAAGCTGCGCACAGAATCCCAGTGTTGTACAGCATCCTTCTTCACCTTTCCGATGCTGCCGCTCTCTCCGGCTCCTGGAGCCGAAGAAGCGGCTTCATCGCGCAAAGACGATTGTACCGGTCACAGTGCTCTCTTAGCGCGGCTTCTGCCGAAAGAAGCCCGGGAGCGGCTCTTAGCTCCGGAGAGCATCGTACCTTCGTCTTTAGCGTCTTTTGTGGTCTACATCTTAGCAAAAAGCTTTTCCACTACGTCTGGCAAGGAGGAAGTGTGCCAGCACAGAAAACATCTCCCATCGTGTTCTAAATTTACACGGAGGTCTGCCAAGTGCTTGGCATGAAGAAAAGAATAGTTGTCCAAAAGAGCTTCCAATCGAATATTCATGTGATTGGAAAAGTCAGGAGAGTGGTAAGGTACTCTTTTCTATCAGTTGGCAAGCTGCGCACACAATCCCAATGTATTACAGCATCCTTCTTCACCTTTCCGAAGCTGCCGCTCTCTCCGGCTCCTGGAGCCGAAGAAGCGGCTTCTTCGCGCAAAGACGATTGTACCGGTCACAGTGCTCTCTTAGCGCGGCTTCTGCCGAAAGAAGCCCGGGAGCGGCTCTTAGCTCCGGAGAGCATCGTACCTTCGTCTTTAGCGTCTTTTGTGGTCTACATCTTAGCAAAAAGCTTTTCCACTATGTCTGGCAAGGAAAACATGCGCCAGCACAGAAAACATCTCCCATCCTGTTCTAACATTGCACGGAGGTCTGCAAGTGTTTGGCATGAAGAAAAGAAAAGTTGTCCAAAACAGCTTCCAATCGAATATTCATGTGATTGGAAAAGTCAGGAGAGTGGTAAGGTACTGTTTTCTATCAGTTGGCAAGCTGCGCACACAATCCCAATGTAATACAGCATCCTTCTTCACCTTTCCGAAGCTGCCGCTCTCTCCGGCTCCTGGAGCCGAAGAAGCGGCTTCTTCGCGCAAAGACGATTGTACCGGTCACAGTGCTCTCTTAGCGCGGCTTCTGCCGAAAGAAGCCCGGGAGCGGCTCTTAGCTCCGGAGAGCATCGTACCTTCGTCTTTAGCGTCTTTTGTGGTCTACATCTTAGCAAAAAGCTTTTCCACGACATCTGGCAAGGAGAAACTGTGCCAGCACAGAAAACATCTCCCATCGTGTTCTAACGTTGCACGGAGGTCTGGAAGTGTTTGGCATGAAGAAAAGAAAAGCTGTCCAAAAGAGATTCCAATCGAATATTCATGTGATTGGAAAAGTCAGGAGAGTGGTAAGGTACTGTTTTCTATCAGTTGGCAAGCTGCGCACACAATCCCAATGTAATACAGCATCCTTCTTCACCTTTCCGAAGCTGCCGCTCTCTCCGGCTCCTGGAGCCGAAGAAGCGGCTTCTTCGCGCAAAGACGATTGTACCGGTCACAGGGCTCTCTTAGCGCGGCTTCTGCCGAAAGAAGCCTGGGAGCGGCTCTTAGCTCCGGAGAGCATCGTACCTTCGTCTTTAGCGTCTTTTGTGGTCTACATCTTAGCAGAAAGCTTTTCCACTATGTCTGGCAAGGAGTAAGTGTGCCAGCACAGAAAACATCTCGCATCATGTTCTGGACGTTGCACGGAGGTCTGCCAAGTGTTTGAAAAGAAGAGAAGAATAGTTGTCCAAAACAGCTTCCAATCGAATATTCATGTGATTGGAAAAGTCAGGAGAGTGGTAAGGTACTGTTTTCTATCAGTTGGCAAGCTGCGCACACAATCCCAATGTAATACAGCATCCTTCTTCACCTTTCCGATGCTGCCGCTCTCTCCGGCTCCTGGAGCCGAAGAAGCGGCTTCTTCGCGCAAAGACGATTGTACCGGTCACAGTGCTCTCTTAGCGCGGCTTCTGCCGAAAGAAGCCCGGGAGCGGCTCTTAGCTCCGGAGAGCATCGTACCTTCGTCTTTAGCGTCTTTTGTGGTCTACATCTTAGCAAAAAGCTTTTCAACTACGTCTGGCAAGGAGAAAGTGTGCCAACACAGAAAACATCTCCCATCATGTTCTGGACGTTGCACGGATGTCATCCAAGTGCTTGGCATGAAGAAAAGAAAAGTTGTCCAAAACAGCTTCCAATCGAATATTCATGTGATTGGAAAAGTCAGGAGAGTGGTAAGGTACTGTTTTCTATCAGTTGGCAAGCTGCGCACACAATCCCAATGTAATACAGCATCCTTCTTCACCTTTCCGAAGCTGCCGCTCTCTCCGGCTCCTGGAGCCGAAGAAGCGGCTTCTTCGCGCAAAGACGATTGTACCGGTCACAGTGCTCTCTTAGCGCGGCTTCTGCCGAAAGAAGCCCGGGAGAGGCTCTTAGCTCCGGAGAGCATCGTACCTTCGTCTTTAGCGTCTTTTGTGGTCTACATCTTAGCAAAAAGCTTTTCCACTATGTCTGGCAAGGAGAAACTGTGCCAGCACAGAAAACATCTCCCATCGTGTTCTGGACGTTGCACGGAGGTCTGCAAGTGTTTGGCATGAAGAAAAGAAAAGCTGTCCAAAAGAGCTTCCAATCGAATATTCATGTGATTGGAAAAGTCAGGAGAGTGGTAAGGTACTGTTTTCTATCAGTTGGCAAGCTGCGCACACAATCCCAGTGCAATACAGCATCCTTCTTCACCTTTCCGATGCTGCCGCTCTCTCCGGCTCCTGGAGCCGAAGAAGCGGCTTCTTCGCGCAAAGACGATTGTACCGGTCACAGTGCTCTCTTAGCGCGGCTTCTGCCGAAAGAAGCCCGGGAGCGGCTCTTAGCTCCGGAGAGCATCGTACCTTCGTCTTTAGCGTCTTTTGTGGTCTACATCTTAGCAAAAAGCTTTTCCACTACGTCTGGAGGGTGAAAGTGTGCCAACACAGAAAATATCTCCCATCGTGTTCTAACGTTGCATGGAGGTCTGCCAAGTGCTTGGCATGAAGAAAAGAAAAGTTGTCCAAAACAGCTTCCAATCGAATATTCATGTGATTGGAAAAGTCAGGAGAGTGGTAAGGTACTGTTTTCTATCAGTTGGCAAGCTGCGCACACAATCCCAATGTAATACAGCATCCTTCTTCACGTTTCCGAAGCTGCCGCTCTCTCCGGCTCCTGGAGCCGAAGAAGCGGCTTCTTCGCGCAAAGACGATTGTACCGGTCACAGTGCTCTCTTAGCGCGGCTTCTGCCGAAAGAAGCCCGGGAGCGGCTCTTAGCTCCGGAGAGCATCGTACCTTCGTCTTTAGCGTCTTTTGTGGTCTACATCTTAACAGAAAGCTTTTCCACTATGTCTGGAAAGGAAAACCTGCGCCAGCACAGACAACTTTTCCCATCGTGATGTGGACGTTGCACAGAGGTCTGCCAAGTGTTTGACAAGAAGAGAAGTTGTCCAAAACAGCTTCCAATCAAATATTCATGTGATTGGAAAAGTCAGGAGAGTGGTAAGGTACTGTTTTCTATCAGTTGGCAAGCTGCGCACACATTCCCAGTGTTGTACAGCATCCTTCTTCACCTTTCCGATGCTGCCGCTCTCTCCGGCTCCTGGAGCCGAAGAATCTGCTTCTTCGTGCAAAGACGATTGTACCGGTCACAGTGCTCTCTTAGCGCGGCTTCTGCCGAAAGAAGCCCGGGAGCGGCTCTTAGCTCCGGAGAGCATCGTACCTTCGTCTTTAGCGTCTTTTGTGGTCTACATCTTAGCAGAAAGCTTTTCCACTATGTCTGGCAAGGAAAACCTGCGCAAGCACAGGAAACATCTCCCATCGTGTTCTGGACGTTGCACGGAGGTCTGCCAAGTGTTTGAAAAGAAGAGAAGAAAAGTTGTCCAAAACAGCTTCCAAGGTAATATTCATGTGATTGGAAAAGTCAGGAGAGTGGTAAGGTACTGTTTTCTATCAGTTGGCAAGCTGCGCACACAATCCCAATGTAATACAGCATCCTTCTTCACCTTCCCGATGCTGCCGCTTTCTCCGGCTCCTGGAGCCGAAGAAGCGGCTTCTTCGCGCAAAGACGATTGTACCGGTCACAGTGCTCTCTTAGCGCGGCTTCTGCCGAAAGAAGCCCGGGAGCGGCTCTTAGCTCCGGAGAGCATCGTACCTTTGTCTTTAGCGTCTTTTGTGGTCTACATCTTAGCAGAAAGCTTTCCCACTACGTCTGGCAAGGAGAAAGTGTGCCAACACAGAAAACATCTCCCATCGTGTTCTAACGTTGCACGGAGGTCTGCCAAGTTTTTGACAAGAAGAGAAGAAAAGTTGTCCAAAACAGCTTCCAATCGAATATTCATGTGATTGGAAAAGTCAGGAGAGTGGTAAGGTACTGTTTTCTATCAGTTGGCAAGCTGCGCACACAATCCTAGTGTAATACAGCATCCTTCTTCACCTTTCCGATGCTGCCGCTCTCTCCGGCTCCTGGAGCCGAAGAAGCGGCTTCTTCGCGCAAAGACGATTGTACCGGTTACAGTGCTCTCTTAGCGCGGCTTCTGCCGAAAGAAGCCCGGGAGCGGCTCTTAGCTCCGGAGAGCATCGTACCTTCGTCTTTAGCGTCTTTTGTGGTCTACATCTTAGCAGAAAGCTTTTCCACTATGTCTGGCAAGGAAAACCTGCGCCAGCACAGAAAACATCTCCCATCATGTTCTGGACGTTGCACGGAGGTCTGCCAAGTGTTTGAAAAGAAGAGAAGAAAAGTTGTCCAAAAAAGCTTCCAATCGAATATTCATGTGATTGGAAATGTCAGGAGAGTGGTAAGGTTCTGTTTTCTATCAGTTGGCAAGCTGCGCACACAATCCCAATGTAGTACAGCATCCTTCTTCACCTTTCCGAAGCTGCCGCTCTCTCCGGCTCCTGGAGCCGAAGAAGCGGCTTCTTCGCGCAAAGACGATTGTACCGGTCACAGTGCTCTCTTAGCGCGGCTTCTGCCGAAAGAAGCCCGGGAGCGGCTCTTAGCTCCGGAGAGCATCGTACCTTCGTCTTTAGCGTCTTTTGTGGTCTACATCTTAGCAGAAAGCTTTTCCACTATGTCTGGCAAGGAAAACCTGCGCCAGCACAGAAAACATCTCCCATCGTGTTCTGGACGTTGCACGGTGGTCTGCCAAGTGTTTGAAAAGAAGAGAAGAAAAGTTGTCCAAAACAGCTTCCAATCGAATATTCATGTGATTGGAAAAGTCAGGAGAGTGGTAAGGTACTGTTTTCTATCAGTTGGCAAGCTGCGCACAGAATCCCAGTGTTGTACAGCATCCTTCTTCACCTTTCCGATGCTGCCGCTCTCTCCGGCTCCTGGAGCCGAAGAAGCGGCTTCTTCGCGCAAAGACGATTGCACCGGTCACAGTGCTCTCTTAGCGTGGCTTCTGCCGAAAGAAGCCCGGGAGCGGCTCTTAGCTCCGGAGAGCATCGTACCTTCGTCTTTAGCGTCTTTTGTGGTCTACATCTTAGCAAAAAGCTTTTCCACTACGTCTGGCAAGGAGGAAGTGTGCCAGCACAGAAAACATCTCCCATCGTGTTCTAAATTTACACGGAGGTCTGCCAAGTGCTTGGCATGAAGAAAAGAATAGTTGTCCAAAAGAGCTTCCAATCGAATATTCATGTGATTGGAAAAGTCAGGAGAGTGGTAAGGTACTGTTTTCTATCAGTTGGCAAGCTGCGCACACAATCCCAATGTATTACAGCATCCTTCTTCACCTTTCCGAAGCTGCCGCTCTCTCCGGCTCCTGGAGCCGAAGAAGCGGCTTCTTCGCGCAAAGACGATTGTACCGGTCACAGTGCTCTCTTAGCGCGGCTTCTGCCGAAAGAAGCCCGGGAGCGGCTCTTAGCTCCGGAGAGCATCGTACCTTCGTCTTTAGCGTCTTTTGTGGTCTACATCTTAGCAAAAAGCTTTTCCACTATGTCTGGCAAGGAAAACATGCGCCAGCACAGAAAACATCTCCCATCCTGTTCTAACGTTGCACGGAGGTCTGCAAGTGTTTGGCATGAAGAAAAGAAAAGTTGTCCAAAACAGCTTCCAATCGAATATTCATGTGATTGGAAAAGTCAGGAGAGTGGTAAGGTACTGTTTTCTATCAGTTGGCAAGCTGCGCACACAATCCCAATGTAATACAGCATCCTTCTTCACCTTTCCGAAGCTGCCGCTCTCTCCGGCTCCTGGAGCCGAAGAAGCGGCTTCTTCGCGCAAAGACGATTGTACCGGTCACAGTGCTCTCTTAGCGCGGCTTCTGCCGAAAGAAGCCCGGGAGCGGCTCTTAGCTCCGGAGAGCATCGTACCTTCGTCTTTAGCGTCTTTTGTGGTCTACATCTTAGCAAAAAGCTTTTCCACGACATCTGGCAAGGAGAAACTGTGCCAGCACAGAAAACATCTCCCATCGTGTTCTAACGTTGCACGGAGGTCTGGAAGTGTTTGGCATGAAGAAAAGAAAAGCTGTCCAAAAGAGATTCCAATCGAATATTCATGTGATTGGAAAAGTCAGGAGAGTGGTAAGGTACTGTTTTCTATCAGTTGGCAAGCTGCGCACACAATCCCAATGTAATACAGCATCCTTCTTCACCTTTCCGAAGCTGCCGCTCTCTCCGGCTCCTGGAGCCGAAGAAGCGGCTTCTTCGCGCAAAGACGATTGTACCGGTCACAGGGCTCTCTTAGCGCGGCTTCTGCCGAAAGAAGCCTGGGAGCGGCTCTTAGCTCCGGAGAGCATCGTACCTTCGTCTTTAGCGTCTTTTGTGGTCTACATCTTAGCAGAAAGCTTTTCCACTATGTCTGGCAAGGAGTAAGTGTGCCAGCACAGAAAACATCTCGCATCATGTTCTGGACGTTGCACGGAGGTCTGCCAAGTTTTTGAAAAGAAGAGAAGAATAGTTGTCCAAAACAGCTTCCAATCGAATATTCATGTGATTGGAAAAGTCAGGAGAGTGGTAAGGTACTGTTTTCTATCAGTTGGCAAGCTGCGCACACATTCCCAGTGTTGTACAGCATCCTTCTTCACCTTTCCGATGCTGCCGCTCTCTCCGGCTCCTGGAGCCGAAGAATCTGCTTCTTCGTGCAAAGACGATTGTACCGGTCACAGTGCTCTCTTAGCGCGGCTTCTGCCGAAAGAAGCCCGGGAGCGGCTCTTAGCTCCGGAGAGCATCGTACCTTCGTCTTTAGCGTCTTTTGTGGTCTACATCTTAGCAAAAAGCTTTTCAACTACGTCTGGCAAGGAGAAAGTGTGCCAACACAGAAAACATCTCCCATCATGTTCTGGACGTTGCACGGATGTCATCCAAGTGCTTGGCATGAAGAAAAGAAAAGTTGTCCAAAACAGCTTCCAATCGAATATTCATGTGATTGGAAAAGTCAGGAGAGTGGTAAGGTACTGTTTTCTATCAGTTGGCAAGCTGCGCACACAATCCCAATGTAATACAGCATCCTTCTTCACCTTTCCGAAGCTGCCGCTCTCTCCGGCTCCTGGAGCCGAAGAAGCGGCTTCTTCGCGCAAAGACGATTGTACCGGTCACAGTGCTCTCTTAGCGCGGCTTCTGCCGAAAGAAGCCCGGGAGAGGCTCTTAGCTCCGGAGAGCATCGTACCTTCGTCTTTAGCGTCTTTTGTGGTCTACATCTTAGCAAAAAGCTTTTCCACTATGTCTGGCAAGGAGAAACTGTGCCAGCACAGAAAACATCTCCCATCGTGTTCTGGACGTTGCACGGAGGTCTGCAAGTGTTTGGCATGAAGAAAAGAAAAGCTGTCCAAAAGAGCTTCCAATCGAATATTCATGTGATTGGAAAAGTCAGGAGAGTGGTAAGGTACTGTTTTCTATCAGTTGGCAAGCTGCGCACACAATCCCAGTGCAATACAGCATCCTTCTTCACCTTTCCGATGCTGCCGCTCTCTCCGGCTCCTGGAGCCGAAGAAGCGGCTTCTTCGCGCAAAGACGATTGTACCGGTCACAGTGCTCTCTTAGCGCGGCTTCTGCCGAAAGAAGCCCGGGAGCGGCTCTTAGCTCCGGAGAGCATCGTACCTTCGTCTTTAGCGTCTTTTGTGGTCTACATCTTAGCAAAAAGCTTTTCCACTACGTCTGGAGGGTGAAAGTGTGCCAACACAGAAAATATCTCCCATCGTGTTCTAACGTTGCATGGAGGTCTGCCAAGTGCTTGGCATGAAGAAAAGAAAAGTTGTCCAAAACAGCTTCCAATCGAATATTCATGTGATTGGAAAAGTCAGGAGAGTGGTAAGGTACTGTTTTCTATCAGTTGGCAAGCTGCGCACACAATCCCAATGTAATACAGCATCCTTCTTCACCTTTCCGAAGCTGCCGCTCTCTCCGGCTCCTGGAGCCGAAGAAGCGGCTTCTTCGCGCAAAGACGATTGTACCGGTCACAGTGCTCTCTTAGCGCGGCTTCTGCCGAAAGAAGCCCGGGAGCGGCTCTTAGCTCCGGAGAGCATCGTACCTTCGTCTTTAGCGTCTTTTGTGGTCTACATCTTAACAGAAAGCTTTTCCACTATGTCTGGAAAGGAAAACCTGCGCCAGCACAGAAAACTTTTCCCATCGTGATGTGGACGTTGCACAGAGGTCTGCCAAGTGTTTGACAAGAAGAGAAGTTGTCCAAAACAGCTTCCAATCAAATATTCATGTGATTGGAAAAGTCAGGAGAGTGGTAAGGTACTGTTTTCTATCAGTTGGCAAGCTGCGCACACATTCCCAGTGTTGTACAGCATCCTTCTTCACCTTTCCGATGCTGCCGCTCTCTCCGGCTCCTGGAGCCGAAGAATCTGCTTCTTCGTGCAAAGACGATTGTACCGGTCACAGTGCTCTCTTAGCGCGGCTTCTGCCGAAAGAAGCCCGGGAGCGGCTCTTAGCTCCGGAGAGCATCGTACCTTCGTCTTTAGCGTCTTTTGTGGTCTACATCTTAGCAGAAAGCTTTTCCACTATGTCTGGCAAGGAAAACCTGCGCAAGCACAGGAAACATCTCCCATCGTGTTCTGGACGTTGCACGGAGGTCTGCCAAGTGTTTGAAAAGAAGAGAAGAAAAGTTGTCCAAAACAGCTTCCAAGGTAATATTCATGTGATTGGAAAAGTCAGGAGAGTGGTAAGGTACTGTTTTCTATCAGTTGGCAAGCTGCGCACACAATCCCAATGTAATACAGCATCCTTCTTCACCTTTCCGAAGCTGCCGCTCTCTCCGGCTCCTGGAGCCGAAGAAGCGGCTTGTTCGCGCAAAGACGATTGTACCGGTCACAGTGCTCTCTTAGCGCGGCTTCTGCCGAAAGAAGCCCGGGAGCGGCTCTTAGCTCCGGAGAGCATCGTACCTTCGTCTTTAGCGTCTTTTGTGGTCTACATCTTAACAGAAAGCTTTTCCACTATGTCTGGAAAGGAAAACCTGCGCCAGCACAGAAAACTTTTCCCATCGTGATGTGGACGTTGCACAGAGGTCTGCCAAGTGTTTGACAAGAAGAGAAGTTGTCCAAAACAGCTTCCAATCAAATATTCATGTGATTGGAAAAGTCAGGAGAGTGGTAAGGTACTGTTTTCTATCAGTTGGCAAGCTGCGCACACATTCCCAGTGTTGTACAGCATCCTTCTTCACCTTTCCGATGCTGCCGCTCTCTCCGGCTCCTGGAGCCGAAGAATCTGCTTCTTCGTGCAAAGACGATTGTACCGGTCACAGTGCTCTCTTAGCGCGGCTTCTGCCGAAAGAAGCCCGGGAGCGGCTCTTAGCTCCGGAGAGCATCGTACCTTCGTCTTTAGCGTCTTTTGTGGTCTACATCTTAGCAGAAAGCTTTTCCACTATGTCTGGCAAGGAAAACCTGCGCAAGCACAGGAAACATCTCCCATCGTGTTCTGGACGTTGCACGGAGGTCTGCCAAGTGTTTGAAAAGAAGAGAAGAAAAGTTGTCCAAAACAGCTTCCAAGGTAATATTCATGTGATTGGAAAAGTCAGGAGAGTGGTAAGGTACTGTTTTCTATCAGTTGGCAAGCTGCGCACACAATCCCAATGTAATACAGCATCCTTCTTCACCTTCCCGATGCTGCCGCTTTCTCCGGCTCCTGGAGCCGAAGAAGCGGCTTCTTCGCGCAAAGACGATTGTACCGGTCACAGTGCTCTCTTAGCGCGGCTTCTGCCGAAAGAAGCCCGGGAGCGGCTCTTAGCTCCGGAGAGCATCGTACCTTTGTCTTTAGCGTCTTTTGTGGTCTACATCTTAGCAGAAAGCTTTCCCACTACGTCTGGCAAGGAGAAAGTGTGCCAACACAGAAAACATCTCCCATCGTGTTCTAACGTTGCACGGAGGTCTGCCAAGTTTTTGACAAGAAGAGAAGAAAAGTTGTCCAAAACAGCTTCCAATCGAATATTCATGTGATTGGAAAAGTCAGGAGAGTGGTAAGGTACTGTTTTCTATCAGTTGGCAAGCTGCGCACACAATCCTAGTGTAATACAGCATCCTTCTTCACCTTTCCGATGCTGCCGCTCTCTCCGGCTCCTGGAGCCGAAGAAGCGGCTTCTTCGCGCAAAGACGATTGTACCGGTTACAGTGCTCTCTTAGCGCGGCTTCTGCCGAAAGAAGCCCGGGAGCGGCTCTTAGCTCCGGAGAGCATCGTACCTTCGTCTTTAGCGTCTTTTGTGGTCTACATCTTAGCAGAAAGCTTTTCCACTATGTCTGGCAAGGAAAACCTGCGCCAGCACAGAAAACATCTCCCATCATGTTCTGGACGTTGCACGGAGGTCTGCCAAGTGTTTGGCATGAAGAAAAGAAAAGTTGTACAAAACAGCTTCCAATCGAATATTCATGTGATTGGAAATGTCAGGAGAGTGGTAAGGTTCTGTTTTCTATCAGTTGGCAAGCTGCGCACACAATCCCAATGTAGTACAGCATCCTTCTTCACCTTTCCGAAGCTGCCGCTCTCTCCGGCTCCTGGAGCCGAAGAAGCGGCTTCTTCGCGCAAAGACGATTGTACCGGTCACAGTGCTCTCTTAGCGCGGCTTCTGCCGAAAGAAGCCCGGGAGCGGCTCTTAGCTCCGGAGAGCATCGTACCTTCGTCTTTAGCGTCTTTTGTGGTCTACATCTTAGCAGAAAGCTTTTCCACTATGTCTGGCAAGGAAAACCTGCGCCAGCACAGAAAACATCTCCCATCGTGTTCTAACGTTGCACGGAGGTCTGGAAGTGTTTGGCATGAAGAAAAGAAAAGCTGTCCAAAAGAGATTCCAATCGAATATTCATGTGATTGGAAAAGTCAGGAGAGTGGTAAGGTACTGTTTTCTATCAGTTGGCAAGCTGCGCACACAATCCCAATGTAATACAGCATCCTTCTTCACCTTTCCGAAGCTGCCGCTCTCTCCGGCTCCTGGAGCCGAAGAAGCGGCTTCTTCGCGCAAAGACGATTGTACCGGTCACAGGGCTCTCTTAGCGCGGCTTCTGCCGAAAGAAGCCTGGGAGCGGCTCTTAGCTCCGGAGAGCATCGTACCTTCGTCTTTAGCGTCTTTTGTGGTCTACATCTTAGCAGAAAGCTTTTCCACTATGTCTGGCAAGGAGTAAGTGTGCCAGCACAGAAAACATCTCGCATCATGTTCTGGACGTTGCACGGAGGTCTGCCAAGTTTTTGAAAAGAAGAGAAGAATAGTTGTCCAAAACAGCTTCCAATCGAATATTCATGTGATTGGAAAAGTCAGGAGAGTGGTAAGGTACTGTTTTCTATCAGTTGGCAAGCTGCGCACACATTCCCAGTGTTGTACAGCATCCTTCTTCACCTTTCCGATGCTGCCGCTCTCTCCGGCTCCTGGAGCCGAAGAATCTGCTTCTTCGTGCAAAGACGATTGTACCGGTCACAGTGCTCTCTTAGCGCGGCTTCTGCCGAAAGAAGCCCGGGAGCGGCTCTTAGCTCCGGAGAGCATCGTACCTTCGTCTTTAGCGTCTTTTGTGGTCTACATCTTAGCAAAAAGCTTTTCAACTACGTCTGGCAAGGAGAAAGTGTGCCAACACAGAAAACATCTCCCATCATGTTCTGGACGTTGCACGGATGTCATCCAAGTGCTTGGCATGAAGAAAAGAAAAGTTGTCCAAAACAGCTTCCAATCGAATATTCATGTGATTGGAAAAGTCAGGAGAGTGGTAAGGTACTGTTTTCTATCAGTTGGCAAGCTGCGCACACAATCCCAATGTAATACAGCATCCTTCTTCACCTTTCCGAAGCTGCCGCTCTCTCCGGCTCCTGGAGCCGAAGAAGCGGCTTCTTCGCGCAAAGACGATTGTACCGGTCACAGTGCTCTCTTAGCGCGGCTTCTGCCGAAAGAAGCCCGGGAGAGGCTCTTAGCTCCGGAGAGCATCGTACCTTCGTCTTTAGCGTCTTTTGTGGTCTACATCTTAGCAAAAAGCTTTTCCACTATGTCTGGCAAGGAGAAACTGTGCCAGCACAGAAAACATCTCCCATCGTGTTCTGGACGTTGCACGGAGGTCTGCAAGTGTTTGGCATGAAGAAAAGAAAAGCTGTCCAAAAGAGCTTCCAATCGAATATTCATGTGATTGGAAAAGTCAGGAGAGTGGTAAGGTACTGTTTTCTATCAGTTGGCAAGCTGCGCACACAATCCCAGTGCAATACAGCATCCTTCTTCACCTTTCCGATGCTGCCGCTCTCTCCGGCTCCTGGAGCCGAAGAAGCGGCTTCTTCGCGCAAAGACGATTGTACCGGTCACAGTGCTCTCTTAGCGCGGCTTCTGCCGAAAGAAGCCCGGGAGCGGCTCTTAGCTCCGGAGAGCATCGTACCTTCGTCTTTAGCGTCTTTTGTGGTCTACATCTTAGCAAAAAGCTTTTCCACTACGTCTGGAGGGTGAAAGTGTGCCAACACAGAAAATATCTCCCATCGTGTTCTAACGTTGCATGGAGGTCTGCCAAGTGCTTGGCATGAAGAAAAGAAAAGTTGTCCAAAACAGCTTCCAATCGAATATTCATGTGATTGGAAAAGTCAGGAGAGTGGTAAGGTACTGTTTTCTATCAGTTGGCAAGCTGCGCACACAATCCCAATGTAATACAGCATCCTTCTTCACCTTTCCGAAGCTGCCGCTCTCTCCGGCTCCTGGAGCCGAAGAAGCGGCTTCTTCGCGCAAAGACGATTGTACCGGTCACAGTGCTCTCTTAGCGCGGCTTCTGCCGAAAGAAGCCCGGGAGCGGCTCTTAGCTCCGGAGAGCATCGTACCTTCGTCTTTAGCGTCTTTTGTGGTCTACATCTTAACAGAAAGCTTTTCCACTATGTCTGGAAAGGAAAACCTGCGCCAGCACAGAAAACTTTTCCCATCGTGATGTGGACGTTGCACAGAGGTCTGCCAAGTGTTTGACAAGAAGAGAAGTTGTCCAAAACAGCTTCCAATCAAATATTCATGTGATTGGAAAAGTCAGGAGAGTGGTAAGGTACTGTTTTCTATCAGTTGGCAAGCTGCGCACACATTCCCAGTGTTGTACAGCATCCTTCTTCACCTTTCCGATGCTGCCGCTCTCTCCGGCTCCTGGAGCCGAAGAATCTGCTTCTTCGTGCAAAGACGATTGTACCGGTCACAGTGCTCTCTTAGCGCGGCTTCTGCCGAAAGAAGCCCGGGAGCGGCTCTTAGCTCCGGAGAGCATCGTACCTTCGTCTTTAGCGTCTTTTGTGGTCTACATCTTAGCAGAAAGCTTTTCCACTATGTCTGGCAAGGAAAACCTGCGCAAGCACAGGAAACATCTCCCATCGTGTTCTGGACGTTGCACGGAGGTCTGCCAAGTGTTTGAAAAGAAGAGAAGAAAAGTTGTCCAAAACAGCTTCCAAGGTAATATTCATGTGATTGGAAAAGTCAGGAGAGTGGTAAGGTACTGTTTTCTATCAGTTGGCAAGCTGCGCACACAATCCCAATGTAATACAGCATCCTTCTTCACCTTTCCGAAGCTGCCGCTCTCTCCGGCTCCTGGAGCCGAAGAAGCGGCTTCTTCGCGCAAAGACGATTGTACCGGTCACAGTGCTCTCTTAGCGCGGCTTCTGCCGAAAGAAGCCCGGGAGCGGCTCTTAGCTCCGGAGAGCATCGTACCTTCGTCTTTAGCGTCTTTTGTGGTCTACATCTTAACAGAAAGCTTTTCCACTATGTCTGGAAAGGAAAACCTGCGCCAGCACAGAAAACTTTTCCCATCGTGATGTGGACGTTGCACAGAGGTCTGCCAAGTGTTTGACAAGAAGAGAAGTTGTCCAAAACAGCTTCCAATCAAATATTCATGTGATTGGAAAAGTCAGGAGAGTGGTAAGGTACTGTTTTCTATCAGTTGGCAAGCTGCGCACACATTCCCAGTGTTGTACAGCATCCTTCTTCACCTTTCCGATGCTGCCGCTCTCTCCGGCTCCTGGAGCCGAAGAATCTGCTTCTTCGTGCAAAGACGATTGTACCGGTCACAGTGCTCTCTTAGCGCGGCTTCTGCCGAAAGAAGCCCGGGAGCGGCTCTTAGCTCCGGAGAGCATCGTACCTTCGTCTTTAGCGTCTTTTGTGGTCTACATCTTAGCAGAAAGCTTTTCCACTATGTCTGGCAAGGAAAACCTGCGCAAGCACAGGAAACATCTCCCATCGTGTTCTGGACGTTGCACGGAGGTCTGCCAAGTGTTTGAAAAGAAGAGAAGAAAAGTTGTCCAAAACAGCTTCCAAGGTAATATTCATGTGATTGGAAAAGTCAGGAGAGTGGTAAGGTACTGTTTTCTATCAGTTGGCAAGCTGCGCACACAATCCCAATGTAATACAGCATCCTTCTTCACCTTCCCGATGCTGCCGCTTTCTCCGGCTCCTGGAGCCGAAGAAGCGGCTTCTTCGCGCAAAGACGATTGTACCGGTCACAGTGCTCTCTTAGCGCGGCTTCTGCCGAAAGAAGCCCGGGAGCGGCTCTTAGCTCCGGAGAGCATCGTACCTTTGTCTTTAGCGTCTTTTGTGGTCTACATCTTAGCAGAAAGCTTTCCCACTACGTCTGGCAAGGAGAAAGTGTGCCAACACAGAAAACATCTCCCATCGTGTTCTAACGTTGCACGGAGGTCTGCCAAGTTTTTGACAAGAAGAGAAGAAAAGTTGTCCAAAACAGCTTCCAATCGAATATTCATGTGATTGGAAAAGTCAGGAGAGTGGTAAGGTACTGTTTTCTATCAGTTGGCAAGCTGCGCACACAATCCTAGTGTAATACAGCATCCTTCTTCACCTTTCCGATGCTGCCGCTCTCTCCGGCTCCTGGAGCCGAAGAAGCGGCTTCTTCGCGCAAAGACGATTGTACCGGTTACAGTGCTCTCTTAGCGCGGCTTCTGCCGAAAGAAGCCCGGGAGCGGCTCTTAGCTCCGGAGAGCATCGTACCTTCGTCTTTAGCGTCTTTTGTGGTCTACATCTTAGCAGAAAGCTTTTCCACTATGTCTGGCAAGGAAAACCTGCGCCAACACAGAAAACATCTCCCATCATGTTCTGGACGTTGCACGGAGGTCTGCCAAGTGTTTGGCATGAAGAAAAGAAAAGTTGTACAAAACAGCTTCCAATCGAATATTCATGTGATTGGAAATGTCAGGAGAGTGGTAAGGTTCTGTTTTCTATCAGTTGGCAAGCTGCGCACACAATCCCAATGTAGTACAGCATCCTTCTTCACCTTTCCGAAGCTGCCGCTCTCTCCGGCTCCTGGAGCCGAAGAAGCGGCTTCTTCGCGCAAAGACGATTGTACCGGTCACAGTGCTCTCTTAGCGCGGCTTCTGCCGAAAGAAGCCCGGGAGCGGCTCTTAGCTCCGGAGAGCATCGTACCTTCGTCTTTAGCGTCTTTTGTGGTCTACATCTTAGCAGAAAGCTTTTCCACTATGTCTGGCAAGGAAAACCTGCGCCAGCACAGAAAACATCTCCCATCGTGTTCTGGACGTTGCACGGTGGTCTGCCAAGTGTTTGAAAAGAAGAGAAGAAAAGTTGTCCAAAACAGCTTCCAATCGAATATTCATGTGATTGGAAAAGTCAGGAGAGTGGTAAGGTACTGTTTTCTATCAGTTGGCAAGCTGCGCACAGAATCCCAGTGTTGTACAGCATCCTTCTTCACCTTTCCGATGCTGCCGCTCTCTCCGGCTCCTGGAGCCGAAGAAGCGGCTTCTTCGCGCAAAGACGATTGCACCGGTCACAGTGCTCTCTTAGCGTGGCTTCTGCCGAAAGAAGCCCGGGAGCGGCTCTTAGCTCCGGAGAGCATCGTACCTTCGTCTTTAGCGTCTTTTGTGGTCTACATCTTAGCAAAAAGCTTTTCCACTACGTCTGGCAAGGAGGAAGTGTGCCAGCACAGAAAACATCTCCCATCGTGTTCTAAATTTACACGGAGGTCTGCCAAGTGCTTGGCATGAAGAAAAGAATAGTTGTCCAAAAGAGCTTCCAATCGAATATTCATGTGATTGGAAAAGTCAGGAGAGTGGTAAGGTACTGTTTTCTATCAGTTGGCAAGCTGCGCACACAATCCCAATGTATTACAGCATCCTTCTTCACCTTTCCGAAGCTGCCGCTCTCTCCGGCTCCTGGAGCCGAAGAAGCGGCTTCTTCGCGCAAAGACGATTGTACCGGTCACAGTGCTCTCTTAGCGCGGCTTCTGCCGAAAGAAGCCCGGGAGCGGCTCTTAGCTCCGGAGAGCATCGTACCTTCGTCTTTAGCGTCTTTTGTGGTCTACATCTTAGCAAAAAGCTTTTCCACTATGTCTGGCAAGGAAAACATGCGCCAGCACAGAAAACATCTCCCATCCTGTTCTAACGTTGCACGGAGGTCTGCAAGTGTTTGGCATGAAGAAAAGAAAAGTTGTCCAAAACAGCTTCCAATCGAATATTCATGTGATTGGAAAAGTCAGGAGAGTGGTAAGGTACTGTTTTCTATCAGTTGGCAAGCTGCGCACACAATCCCAATGTAATACAGCATCCTTCTTCACCTTTCCGAAGCTGCCGCTCTCTCCGGCTCCTGGAGCCGAAGAAGCGGCTTCTTCGCGCAAAGACGATTGTACCGGTCACAGTGCTCTCTTAGCGCGGCTTCTGCCGAAAGAAGCCCGGGAGCGGCTCTTAGCTCCGGAGAGCATCGTACCTTCGTCTTTAGCGTCTTTTGTGGTCTACATCTTAGCAAAAAGCTTTTCCACGACATCTGGCAAGGAGAAACTGTGCCAGCACAGAAAACATCTCCCATCGTGTTCTAACGTTGCACGGAGGTCTGGAAGTGTTTGGCATGAAGAAAAGAAAAGCTGTCCAAAAGAGATTCCAATCGAATATTCATGTGATTGGAAAAGTCAGGAGAGTGGTAAGGTACTGTTTTCTATCAGTTGGCAAGCTGCGCACACAATCCCAATGTAATACAGCATCCTTCTTCACCTTTCCGAAGCTGCCGCTCTCTCCGGCTCCTGGAGCCGAAGAAGCGGCTTCTTCGCGCAAAGACGATTGTACCGGTCACAGGGCTCTCTTAGCGCGGCTTCTGCCGAAAGAAGCCTGGGAGCGGCTCTTAGCTCCGGAGAGCATCGTACCTTCGTCTTTAGCGTCTTTTGTGGTCTACATCTTAGCAGAAAGCTTTTCCACTATGTCTGGCAAGGAGTAAGTGTGCCAGCACAGAAAACATCTCGCATCATGTTCTGGACGTTGCACGGAGGTCTGCCAAGTTTTTGAAAAGAAGAGAAGAATAGTTGTCCAAAACAGCTTCCAATCGAATATTCATGTGATTGGAAAAGTCAGGAGAGTGGTAAGGTACTGTTTTCTATCAGTTGGCAAGCTGCGCACACAATCCCAATGTAATACAGCATCCTTCTTCACCTTTCCGATGCTGCCGCTCTCTCCGGCTCCTAGAGCCGAAGAAGCGGCTTCTTCGCGCAAAGACGATTGTACCGGTCACAGTGCTCTCTTAGCGCGGCTTCTGCCGAAAGAAGCCCGGGAGCGGCTCTTAGCTCCGGAGAGCATCGTACCTTCGTCTTTAGCGTCTTTTGTGGTCTACATCTTAGCAAAAAGCTTTTCAACTACGTCTGGCAAGGAGAAAGTGTGCCAACACAGAAAACATCTCCCATCATGTTCTGGACGTTGCACGGAGGTCTGCCAAGTGCTTGGCATGAAGAAAAGAAAAGTTGTCCAAAACAGCTTCCAATCGAATATTCATGTGATTGGAAAAGTCAGGAGAGTGGTAAGGTACTGTTTTCTATCAGTTGGCAAGCTGCGCACACAATCCCAATGTAATACAGCATCCTTCTTCACCTTTCCGAAGCTGCCGCTCTCTCCGGCTCCTGGAGCCGAAGAAGCGGCTTCTTCGCGCAAAGACGATTGTACCGGTCACAGTGCTCTCTTAGCGCGGCTTCTGCCGAAAGAAGCCCGGGAGCGGCTCTTAGCTCCGGAGAGCATCGTACCTTCGTCTTTAGCGTCTTTTGTGGTCTACATCTTAGCAAAAAGCTTTTCCACTATGTCTGGCAAGGAGAAACTGTGCCAGCACAGAAAACATCTCCCATCGTGTTCTGGACGTTGCACGGAGGTCTGCAAGTGTTTGGCATGAAGAAAAGTAAAGTTGTACAAAACAGCTTCCAATCGAATATTCATGTGATTGGAAAAGTCAGGAGAGTGGTAAGGTACTGTTTTCTATCAGTTGGCAAGCTGCGCACACAATCCCAGTGCAATACAGCATCCTTCTTCACCTTTCCGATGCTGCCGCTCTCTCCGGCTCCTGGAGCCGAAGAAGCGGCTTCTTCGCGCAAAGACGATTGTACCGGTCACAGTGCTCTCTTAGCGCGGCTTCTGCCGAAAGAAGCCCGGGAGCGGCTCTTAGCTCCGGAGAGCATCGTACCTTCATCTTTAGCGTCTTTTGTGGTCTACATCTTAGCAAAAAGCTTTTCCACTACGTCTGGAGGGTGAAAGTGTGCCAACACAGAAAATATCTCCCATCGTGTTCTAACGTTGCATGGAGGTCTGCCAAGTGCTTGGCATGAAGAAAAGAAAAGTTGTCCAAAACAGCTTCCAATCGAATATTCATGTGATTGGAAAAGTCAGGAGAGTGGTAAGGTACTGTTTTCTATCAGTTGGCAAGCTGCGCACACAATCCCAATGTAATACAGCATCCTTCTTCACATTTCCGAAGCTGCCACTCTCTCCGGCTCCTGGAGCCGAAGAAGCGGCTTCTTCGCGCAAAGACGATTGTACCGGTCACAGTGCTCTCTTAGCGCGGCTTCTGCCGAAAGAAGCCCGGGAGCGGCTCTTAGCTCCGGAGAGCATCGTACCTTCGTCTTTAGCGTCTTTTGTGGTCTACATCTTAACAGAAAGCTTTTCCACTATGTCTGGAAAGGAAAACCTGCGCCAGCACAGAAAACTTTTCCCATCGTGATGTGGACGTTGCACAGAGGTCTGCCAAGTGTTTGACAAGAAGAGAAGTTGTCCAAAACAGCTTCCAATCAAATATTCATGTGATTGGAAAAGTCAGGAGAGTGGTAAGGTACTGTTTTCTATCAGTTGGCAAGCTGCGCACACAATCCCAGTGTTGTACAGCATCCTTCTTCACCTTTCCGATGCTGCCGCTCTCTCCGGCTCCTGGAGCCGAAGAATCTGCTTCTTCGTGCAAAGACGATTGTACCGGTCACAGTGCTCTCTTAGCGCGGCTTCTGCCGAAAGAAGCCCGGGAGCGGCTCTTAGCTCCGGAGAGCATCGTACCTTCGTCTTTAGCGTCTTTTGTGGTCTACATCTTAGCAGAAAGCTTTTCCACTATGTCTGGCAAGGAAAACCTGCGCAAGCACAGGAAACATCTCCCATCGTGTTCTGGACGTTGCACGGAGTTCTGCCAAGTGTTTGAAAAGAAGAGAAGAAAAGTTGTCCAAAACAGCTTCCAATGTAATATTCATGTGATTGGAAAAGTCAGGAGAGTGGTAAGGTACTGTTTTCTATCAGTTGGCAAGCTGCGCACACAATCCCAATGTAATACAGCATCCTTCTTCACCTTCCCGATGCTGCCGCTTTCTCCGGCTCCTGGAGCCGAAGAAGCGGCTTCTTCGCGCAAAGACGATTGTACCGGTCACAGTGCTCTCTTAGCGCGGCTTCTGCCGAAAGAAGCCCGGGAGCGGCTCTTAGCTCCGGAGAGCATCGTACCTTTGTCTTTAGCGTCTTTTGTGGTCTACATCTTAGCAGAAAGCTTTCCCACTACGTCTGGCAAGGAGAAAGTGTGCCAACACAGAAAACATCTCCCATCGTGTTCTAACGTTGCACGGAGGTCTGCCAAGTTTTTGACAAGAAGAGAAGAAAAGTTGTCCAAAACAGCTTCCAATCGAATATTCATGTGATTGGAAAAGTCAGGAGAGTGGTAAGGTACTGTTTTCTATCAGTTGGCAAGCTGCGCACACAATCCCAGTGCAATACAGCATCCTTCTTCACGTTTCCGATGCTGCCGCTCTCTCCGGCTCCTGGAGCCGAAGAAGCGGCTTCTTCGCGCAAAGACGATTGTACCGGTCACAGTGCTCTCTTAGCGCGGCTTCTGCCGAAAGAAGCCCGGGAGCGGCTCTTAGCTCCGGAGAGCATCGTACCTTCGTCTTTAGCGTCTTTTGTGGTCTACATCTTAGCAGAAAGCTTTTCCACTATGTCTGGCAAGGAAAACCTGCGCCAGCACAGAAAACATCTCCCATCATGTTCTGGACGTTGCACGGAGGTCTGCCAAGTGTTTGAAAAGAAGAGAAGAAAAGTTGTCCAAAAAAGCTTCCAATCGAATATTCATGTGATTGGAAATGTCAGGAGAGTGGTAAGGTTCTGTTTTCTATCAGTTGGCAAGCTGCGCACACAATCCCAATGTAATACAGCATCCTTCTTCACCTTTCCGAAGCTGCCGCTCTCTCCGGCTCCTGGAGCCGAAGAAGCGGCTTCTTCGCGCAAAGACGATTGTACCGGTCACAGTGCTCTCTTAGCGCGGCTTCTGCCGAAAGAAGCCCGGGAGCGGCTCTTAGCTCCGGAGAGCATCGTACCTTCGTCTTTAGCGTCTTTTGTGGTCTACATCTTAGCAGAAAGCTTTTCCACTATGTCTGGCAAGGAAAACCTGCGCCAGCACAGAAAACATCTCCCATCGTGTTCTGGACGTTGCACGGTGGTCTGCCAAGTGTTTGAAAAGAAGAGAAGAAAAGTTGTCCAAAACAGCTTCCAATCGAATATTCATGTGATTGGAAAAGTCAGGAGAGTGGTAAGGTACTGTTTTCTATCAGTTGGCAAGCTGCGCACAGAATCCCAGTGTTGTACAGCATCCTTCTTCACCTTTCCGATGCTGCCGCTCTCTCCGGCTCCTGGAGCCGAAGAAGCGGCTTCTTCGCGCAAAGACGATTGTACCGGTCACAGTGCTCTCTTAGCGTGGCTTCTGCCGAAAGAAGCCCGGGAGCGGCTCTTAGCTCCGGAGAGCATCGTACCTTCGTCTTTAGCGTCTTTTGTGGTCTACATCTTAGCAAAAAGCTTTTCCACTACGTCTGGCAAGGAGGAAGTGTGCCAGCACAGAAAACATCTCCCATCGTGTTCTAAATTTACACGGAGGTCTGCCAAGTGCTTGGCATGAAGAAAAGAATAGTTGTCCAAAAGAGCTTCCAATCGAATATTCATGTGATTGGAAAAGTCAGGAGAGTGGTAAGGTACTGTTTTCTATCAGTTGGCAAGCTGCGCACACAATCCCAATGTAATACAGCATCCTTCTTCACCTTTCCGAAGCTGCCGCTCTCTCCGGCTCCTGGAGCCGAAGAAGCGGCTTCTTCGCGCAAAGACGATTGTACCGGTCACAGTGCTCTCTTAGCGCGGCTTCTGCCGAAAGAAGCCCGGGAGCGGCTCTTAGCTCCGGAGAGCATCGTACCTTCGTCTTTAGCGTCTTTTGTGGTCTACATCTTAGCAAAAAGCTTTTCCACGACATCTGGCAAGGAAAACATGCGCCAGCACAGAAAACATCTCCCATCCTGTTCTAACGTTGCACGGAGGTCTGCAAGTGTTTGGCATGAAGAAAAGAAAAGTTGTCCAAAACAGCTTCCAATCGAATATTCATGTGATTGGAAAAGTCAGGAGAGTGGTAAGGTACTGTTTTCTATCAGTTGGCAAGCTGCGCACACAATCCCAATGTAATACAGCATCCTTCTTCACCTTTCCGAAGCTGCCGCTCTCTCCGGCTCCTGGAGCCGAAGAAGCGGCTTCTTCGCGCAAAGACGATTGTACCGGTCACAGTGCTCTCTTAGCGCGGCTTCTGCCGAAAGAAGCCCGGGAGCGGCTCTTAGCTCCGGAGAGCATCGTACCTTCGTCTTTAGCGTCTTTTGTGGTCTACATCTTAGCAAAAAGCTTTTCCACGACATCTGGCAAGGAGAAACTGTGCCAGCACAGAAAACATCTACCATCGTGTTCTAACGTTGCACGGAGGTCTGGAAGTGTTTGGCATGAAGAAAAAAAAAGCTGTCCAAAAGAGATTCCAATCGAATATTCATGTGATTGGAAAAGTCAGGAGAGTGGTAAGGTACTGTTTTCTATCAGTTGGCAAGCTGCGCACACAATCCCAATGTAATACAGCATCCTTCTTCACCTTTCCGATGCTGCCGCTCTCTCCGGCTCCTGGAGCCGAAGAAGCGGCTTCTTCGCGCAAAGACGATTGTACCGGTCACAGTGCTCTCTTAGCGCGGCTTCTGCCGAAAGAAGCCCGGGAGCGGCTCTTAGCTCCGGAGAGCATCGTACCTTCGTCTTTAGCGTCTTTTGTGGTCTACATCTTAGCAAAAAGCTTTTCAACTACGTCTGGCAACGAGAACGTGTGCCAACACAGAAAACATCTCCCATCATGTTCTGGACGTTGCACGGAGGTCTGCCAAGTGCTTGGCATGAAGAAAAGAAAAGTTGTCCAAAACAGCTTCCAATGGAATATTCATGTGATTGGAAAAGTCAGGAGAGTGGTAAGGTACTGTTTTCTATCAGTTGGCAAGCTGCGCACACAATCCCAATGTAATACAGCATCCTTCTTCACCTTTCCGAAGCTGCCGCTCTCTCCGGCTCCTGGAGCCGAAGAAGCGGCTTCTTCGCGCAAAGACGATTGTACCGGTCACAGTGCTCTCTTAGCGCGGCTTCTGCCGAAAGAAGCCCGGGAGCGGCTCTTAGCTCCGGAGAGCATCGTACCTTCGTATTTAGCGTCTTTTGTGGTCTACATCTTAGCAAAAAGCTTTTCCACGACATCTGGCAAGGAGAAACTGTGCCAGCACAGAAAACATCTCCCATCGTGTTCTGGACGTTGCACGGAGGTCTGCAAGTGTTTGGCATGAAGAAAAGAAAAGCTGTCCAAAACAGCTTCCAATCGAATATTCATGTGATTGGAAAAGTCAGGAGAGTGGTAAGGTACTGTTTTCTATCAGTTGGCAAGCTGCGCACACAATCCCAGTGCAATACAGCATCCTTCTTCACCTTTCCGATGCTGCCGCTCTCTCCGGCTCCTGGAGCCGAAGAAGCGGCTTCTTCGCGCAAAGACGATTGTACCGGTCACAGTGCTCTCTTAGCGCGGCTTCTGCCGAAAGAAGCCCGGGAGCGGCTCTTAGCTCCGGAGAGCATCGTACCTTCGTCTTTAGCGTCTTTTGTGGTCTACATCTTAGCAGAAAGCTTTTCCACTACGTCTGGAGGGTGAAAGTGTGCCAACACAGAAAATATCTCCCATCGTGTTCTAACGTTGCATGGAGGTCTGCCAAGTGCTTGGCATGTAGAAAAGAAAAGTTGTCCAAAACAGCTTCCAATCGAATATTCATGTGATTGGAAAAGTCAGGAGAGTGGTAAGGTACTGTTTTCTATCAGTTGGCAAGCTGCGCACACAATCCCAATGTAATACAGCATCCTTCTTCACCTTTCCGAAGCTGCCGCTCTCTCCGGCTCCTGGAGCCGAAGAAGCGGCTTCTTCGCGCAAAGACGATTGTACCGGTCACAGTGCTCTCTTAGCGCGGCTTCTGCCGAAAGAAGCCCGGGAGCGGCTCTTAGCTCCGGAGAGCATCGTACCTTCGTCTTTAGCGTCTTTTGTGGTCTACATCTTAGCAAAAAGCTTTTCCACTATGTCTGGCAAGGAGGAAGTGTGACAGCACAGAAAATATCTCCCATCGTGTTCTAACGTTGCACGGATGTCTGCAAAGTGCTTGGCATGAAGAAAAGAAAAGTTGTCCAAAACAGCTTCCAATCGAATATTCATGTGATTGGAAACGTAAGGAGAGTGGTAAGGTACTGATTTCTATCAGTTGGCAAGCTGCGCACACAATCCCAATGTAGTACAGCATCCTTCTTCACCTTTCCGAAGCTGCCGCTCTCTCCGGGTCCTGGAGCCGAAGAAGCGGCTTCTTCGCGCAAAGACGATTGTACCGGTCACAGTGCTCTCTTAGCGCGGCTTCTGCCGAAAGAAGCCCGGGAGCGGCTCTTAGCTCCGGAGAGCATCGTACCTTCGTCTTTAGCGTCTTTTGTGGTCTACATCTTAGCAAAAAGCTTTTCCACTATGTCTGGCAAGGAAAACCTGCGCCAACACAGAAAACATCTCCCATCGTGTTCTAACGTTGCATGGAGGTCTGCCAAGTGCTTGGCATGAAGAAAAGAAAAGTTGTCCAAAACAGCTTCCAATCGAATATTCATGTGATTGGAAAAGTCAGGAGAGTGGTAAGGTACTGATTTCTATCAGTTGGCAAGCTGCGCAAACCATCCCAGTGCAATACAGCATCCTTCTTCACCTTTCCGATGCTGCCGCTCTCTCCGGCTCCTGGAGCCGAAGAAGCGGCTTCTTCGCGCAAAGACGATTGTACCGGTCACAGTGCTCTCTTAGCGCGGCTTCTGCCGAAAGAAGCCCGGGAGTGGCTCTTAGCTCCGGAGAGCATCGTACCTTCGTCTTTAGCGTCTTTTGTGGTCTACATCTTAGCAGAAAACTTTTCCACTATGTCTGGCAAGGAGAAAGTGTGCCAACACAGAAAACATCTCCCATCGTGTTCTAACGTTGCACGGAGGTCTGCCAAGTTTTTGACAAGAAGAGAAGAAAAGTTGTCCAAAACAGCTTCCAATCGAATATTCATGTGATTGGAAAAGTCAGGAGAGTGGTAAGGTACTGTTTTCTATCAGTTGGCAAGCTGCGCACACAATCCCAGTGCAATACAGCATCCTTCTTCACGTTTCCGATGCTGCCGCTCTCTCCGGCTCCTGGAGCCGAAGAAGCGGCTTCTTCGCGCAAAGACGATTGTACCGGTCACAGTGCTCTCTTAGCGCGGCTTCTGCCGAAAGAAGCCCGGGAGCGGCTCTTAGCTCCGGAGAGCATCGTACCTTCGTCTTTAGCGTCTTTTGTGGTCTACATCTTAGCAGAAAGCTTTTCCACTATGTCTGGCAAGGAAAACCTGCGCCAGCACAGAAAACATCTCCCATCATGTTCTGGACGTTGCACGGAGGTCTGCCAAGTGTTTGAAAAGAAGAGAAGAAAAGTTGTCCAAAAAAGCTTCCAATCGAATATTCATGTGATTGGAAATGTCAGGAGAGTGGTAAGGTTCTGTTTTCTATCAGTTGGCAAGCTGCGCACACAATCCCAATGTAGTACAGCATCCTTCTTCACCTTTCCGAAGCTGCCGCTCTCTCCGGCTCCTGGAGCCGAAGAAGCGGCTTCTTCGCGCAAAGACGATTGTACCGGTCACAGTGCTCTCTTAGCGCGGCTTCTGCCGAAAGAAGCCCGGGAGCGGCTCTTAGCTCCGGAGAGCATCGTACCTTCGTCTTTAGCGTCTTTTGTGGTCTACATCTTAGCAGAAAGCTTTTCCACTATGTCTGGCAAGGAAAACCTGCGCCAGCACAGAAAACATCTCCCATCGTGTTCTGGACGTTGCACGGTGGTCTGCCAAGTGTTTGAAAAGAAGAGAAGAAAAGTTGTCCAAAACAGCTTCCAATCGAATATTCATGTGATTGGAAAAGTCAGGAGAGTGGTAAGGTACTGTTTTCTATCAGTTGGCAAGCTGCGCACAGAATCCCAGTGTTGTACAGCATCCTTCTTCACCTTTCCGATGCTGCCGCTCTCTCCGGCTCCTGGAGCCGAAGAAGCGGCTTCTTCGCGCAAAGACGATTGTACCGGTCACAGTGCTCTCTTAGCGTGGCTTCTGCCGAAAGAAGCCCGGGAGCGGCTCTTAGCTCCGGAGAGCATCGTACCTTCGTCTTTAGCGTCTTTTGTGGTCTACATCTTAGCAAAAAGCTTTTCCACTACGTCTGGCAAGGAGGAAGTGTGCCAGCACAGAAAACATCTCCCATCGTGTTCTAAATTTACACGGAGGTCTGCCAAGTGCTTGGCATGAAGAAAAGAATAGTTGTCCAAAAGAGCTTCCAATCGAATATTCATGTGATTGGAAAAGTCAGGAGAGTGGTAAGGTACTGTTTTCTATCAGTTGGCAAGCTGCGCACACAATCCCAATGTATTACAGCATCCTTCTTCACCTTTCCGAAGCTGCCGCTCTCTCCGGCTCCTGGAGCCGAAGAAGCGGCTTCTTCGCGCAAAGACGATTGTACCGGTCACAGTGCTCTCTTAGCGCGGCTTCTGCCGAAAGAAGCCCGGGAGCGGCTCTTAGCTCCGGAGAGCATCGTACCTTCGTCTTTAGCGTCTTTTGTGGTCTACATCTTAGCAAAAAGCTTTTCCACTATGTCTGGCAAGGAAAACATGCGCCAGCACAGAAAACATCTCCCATCCTGTTCTAACGTTGCACGGAGGTCTGCAAGTGTTTGGCATGAAGAGAAGAAAAGTTGTCCAAAACAGCTTCCAATCGAATATTCATGTGATTGGAAAAGTCAGGAGAGTGGTAAGGTTCTGTTTTCTATCAGTTGGCAAGCTGCGCACACAATCCCAATGTAGTACAGCATCCTTCTTCACCTTTCCGAAGCTGCCGCTCTCTCCGGCTCCTGGAGCCGAAGAAGCGGCTTCTTCGCGCAAAGACGATTGTACCGGTCACAGTGCTCTCTTAGCGCGGCTTCTGCCGAAAGAAGCCCGGGAGCGGCTCTTAGCTCCGGAGAGCATCGTACCTTCGTCTTTAGCGTCTTTTGTGGTCTACATCTTAGCAAAAAGCTTTTCCACTACGTCTGGCAAGGAGGAAGTGTGCCAGCACAGAAAACATCTCCCATCGTGTTCTAAATTTACACGGAGGTCTGCCAAGTGCTTGGCATGAAGAAAAGAATAGTTGTCCAAAAGAGCTTCCAATCGAATATTCATGTGATTGGAAAAGTCAGGAGAGTGGTAAGGTACTGTTTTCTATCAGTTGGCAAGCTGCGCACACAATCCCAATGTAATACAGCATCCTTCTTCACCTTTCCGAAGCTGCCGCTCTCTCCGGCTCCTGGAGCCGAAGAAGCGGCTTCTTCGCGCAAAGACGATTGTACCGGTCACAGTGCTCTCTTAGCGCGGCTTCTGCCGAAAGAAGCCCGGGAGCGGCTCTTAGCTCCGGAGAGCATCGTACCTTCGTCTTTAGCGTCTTTTGTGGTCTACATCTTAGCAAAAAGCTTTTCCACTATGTCTGGCAAGGAAAACATGCGCCAGCACAGAAAACATCTCCCATCCTGTTCTAACGTTGCACGGAGGTCTGCAAGTGTTTGGCATGAAGAAAAGAAAAGTTGTCCAAAACAGCTTCCAATCGAATATTCATGTGATTGGAAAAGTCAGGAGAGTGGTAAGGTACTGTTTTCTATCAGTTGGCAAGCTGCGCACACAATCCCAATGTAATACAGCATCCTTCTTCACCTTTCCGAAGCTGCCGCTCTCTCCGGCTCCTGGAGCCGAAGAAGCGGCTTCTTCGCGCAAAGACGATTGTACCGGTCACAGTGCTCTCTTAGCGCGGCTTCTGCCGAAAGAAGCCCGGGAGCGGCTCTTAGCTCCGGAGAGCATCGTACCTTCGTCTTTAGCGTCTTTTGTGGTCTACATCTTAGCAAAAAGCTTTTCCACGACATCTGGCAAGGAGAAACTGTGCCAGCACAGAAAACATCTACCATCGTGTTCTAACGTTGCACGGAGGTCTGGAAGTGTTTGGCATGAAGAAAAAAAAAGCTGTCCAAAAGAGATTCCAATCGAATATTCATGTGATTGGAAAAGTCAGGAGAGTGGTAAGGTACTGTTTTCTATCAGTTGGCAAGCTGCGCACACAATCCCAATGTAATACAGCATCCTTCTTCACCTTTCCGATGCTGCCGCTCTCTCCGGCTCCTGGAGCCGAAGAAGCGGCTTCTTCGCGCAAAGACGATTGTACCGGTCACAGTGCTCTCTTAGCGCGGCTTCTGCCGAAAGAAGCCCGGGAGCGGCTCTTAGCTCCGGAGAGCATCGTACCTTCGTCTTTAGCGTCTTTTGTGGTCTACATCTTAGCAAAAAGCTTTTCAACTACGTCTGGCAAGGAGAACGTGTGCCAACACAGAAAACATCTCCCATCATGTTCTGGACGTTGCACGGAGGTCTGCCAAGTGCTTGGCATGAAGAAAAGAAAAGTTGTCCAAAACAGCTTCCAATCGAATATTCATGTGATTGGAAAAGTCAGGAGAGTGGTAAGGTACTGTTTTCTATCAGTTGGCAAGCTGCGCACACAATCCCAATGTAATACAGCATCCTTCTTCACCTTTCCGAAGCTGCCGCTCTCTCCGGCTCCTGGAGCCGAAGAAGCGGCTTCTTCGCGCAAAGACGATTGTACCGGTCACAGTGCTCTCTTAGCGCGGCTTCTGCCGAAAGAAGCCCGGGAGCGGCTCTTAGCTCCGGAGAGCATCGTACCTTCGTCTTTAGCGTCTTTTGTGGTCTACATCTTAGCAAAAAGCTTTTCCACTATGTCTGGCAAGGAAAACCTGCGCCAGCACAGAAAACATCTCCCATCGTGTTCTGGACGTTGCACGGTGGTCTGCCAAGTGTTTGAAAAGAAGAGAAGAAAAGTTGTCCAAAACAGCTTCCAATCGAATATTCATGTGATTGGAAAAGTCAGGAGAGTGGTAAGGTACTGTTTTCTATCAGTTGGCAAGCTGCGCACAGAATCCCAGTGTTGTACAGCATCCTTCTTCACCTTTCCGATGCTGCCGCTCTCTCCGGCTCCTGGAGCCGAAGAAGCGGCTTCTTCGCGCAAAGACGATTGTACCGGTCACAGTGCTCTCTTAGCGTGGCTTCTGCCGAAAGAAGCCCGGGAGCGGCTCTTAGCTCCGGAGAGCATCGTACCTTCGTCTTTAGCGTCTTTTGTGGTCTACATCTTAGCAAAAAGCTTTTCCACTACGTCTGGCAAGGAGGAAGTGTGCCAGCACAGAAAACATCTCCCATCGTGTTCTAAATTTACACGGAGGTCTGCCAAGTGCTTGGCATGAAGAAAAGAATAGTTGTCCAAAAGAGCTTCCAATCGAATATTCATGTGATTGGAAAAGTCAGGAGAGTGGTAAGGTACTGTTTTCTATCATTTGGCAAGCTGCGCACACAATCCCAATGTATTACAGCATCCTTCTTCACCTTTCCGAAGCTGCCGCTCTCTCCGGCTCCTGGAGCCGAAGAAGCGGCTTCTTCGCGCAAAGACGATTGTACCGGTCACAGTGCTCTCTTAGCGCGGCTTCTGCCGAAAGAAGCCCGGGAGCGGCTCTTAGCTCCGGAGAGCATCGTACCTTCGTCTTTAGCGTCTTTTGTGGTCTACATCTTAGCAAAAAGCTTTTCCACTATGTCTGGCAAGGAAAACATGCGCCAGCACAGAAAACATCTCCCATCCTGTTCTAACGTTGCACGGAGGTCTGCAAGTGTTTGGCATGAAGAGAAGAAAAGTTGTCCAAAACAGCTTCCAATCGAATATTCATGTGATTGGAAAAGTCAGGAGAGTGGTAAGGTTCTGTTTTCTATCAGTTGGCAAGCTGCGCACACAATCCCAATGTAGTACAGCATCCTTCTTCACCTTTCCGAAGCTGCCGCTCTCTCCGGCTCCTGGAGCCGAAGAAGCGGCTTCTTCGCGCAAAGACGATTGTACCGGTCACAGTGCTCTCTTAGCGCGGCTTCTGCCGAAAGAAGCCCGGGAGCGGCTCTTAGCTCCGGAGAGCATCGTACCTTCGTCTTTAGCGTCTTTTGTGGTCTACATCTTAGCAAAAAGCTTTTCCACTACGTCTGGCAAGGAGGAAGTGTGCCAGCACAGAAAACATCTCCCATCGTGTTCTAAATTTACACGGAGGTCTGCCAAGTGCTTGGCATGAAGAAAAGAATAGTTGTCCAAAAGAGCTTCCAATCGAATATTCATGTGATTGGAAAAGTCAGGAGAGTGGTAAGGTACTGTTTTCTATCAGTTGGCAAGCTGCGCACACAATCCCAATGTAATACAGCATCCTTCTTCACCTTTCCGAAGCTGCCGCTCTCTCCGGCTCCTGGAGCCGAAGAAGCGGCTTCTTCGCGCAAAGACGATTGTACCGGTCACAGTGCTCTCTTAGCGCGGCTTCTGCCGAAAGAAGCCCGGGAGCGGCTCTTAGCTCCGGAGAGCATCGTACCTTCGTCTTTAGCGTCTTTTGTGGTCTACATCTTAGCAAAAAGCTTTTCCACTATGTCTGGCAAGGAAAACATGCGCCAGCACAGAAAACATCTCCCATCCTGTTCTAACGTTGCACGGAGGTCTGCAAGTGTTTGGCATGAAGAAAAGAAAAGTTGTCCAAAAGAGCTTCCAATCGAATATTCATGTGATTGGAAAAGTCAGGAGAGTGGTAAGGTACTGTTTTCTATCAGTTGGCAAGCTGCGCACACAATCCCAATGTAATACAGCATCCTTCTTCACCTTTCCGAAGCTGCCGCTCTCTCCGGCTCCTGGAGCCGAAGAAGCGGCTTCTTCGCGCAAAGACGATTGTACCGGTCACAGTGCTCTCTTAGCGCGGCTTCTGCCGAAAGAAGCCCGGGAGCGGCTCTTAGCTCCGGAGAGCATCGTACCTTCGTCTTTAGCGTCTTTTGTGGTCTACATCTTAGCAAAAAGCTTTTCCACGACATCTGGCAAGGAGAAACTGTGCCAGCACAGAAAACATCTACCATCGTGTTCTAACGTTGCACGGAGGTCTGGAAGTGTTTGGCATGAAGAAAAAAAAAGCTGTCCAAAAGAGATTCCAATCGAATATTCATGTGATTGGAAAAGTCAGGAGAGTGGTAAGGTACTGTTTTCTATCAGTTGGCAAGCTGCGCACACAATCCCAATGTAATACAGCATCCTTCTTCACCTTTCCGATGCTGCCGCTCTCTCCGGCTCCTGGAGCCGAAGAAGCGGCTTCTTCGCGCAAAGACGATTGTACCGGTCACAGTGCTCTCTTAGCGCGGCTTCTGCCGAAAGAAGCCCGGGAGCGGCTCTTAGCTCCGGAGAGCATCGTACCTTCGTCTTTAGCGTCTTTTGTGGTCTACATCTTAGCAAAAAGCTTTTCAACTACGTCTGGCAAGGAGAACGTGTGCCAACACAGAAAACATCTCCCATCATGTTCTGGACGTTGCACGGAGGTCTGCCAAGTGCTTGGCATGAAGAAAAGAAAAGTTGTCCAAAACAGCTTCCAATCGAATATTCATGTGATTGGAAAAGTCAGGAGAGTGGTAAGGTACTGTTTTCTATCAGTTGGCAAGCTGCGCACACAATCCCAATGTAATACAGCATCCTTCTTCACCTTTCCGAAGCTGCCGCTCTCTCCGGCTCCTGGAGCCGAAGAAGCGGCTTCTTCGCGCAAAGACGATTGTACCGGTCACAGTGCTCTCTTAGCGCGGCTTCTGCCGAAAGAAGCCCGGGAGCGGCTCTTAGCTCCGGAGAGCATCGTACCTTCGTCTTTAGCGTCTTTTGTGGTCTACATCTTAGCAAAAAGCTTTTCCACTATGTCTGGCAAGGAGAAACTGTGCCAGCACAGAAAACATCTCCCATCGTGTTCTGGACGTTGCACGGAGGTCTGCAAGTGTTTGGCATGAAGAAAAGAAAAGCTGTCCAAAACAGCTTCCAATCGAATATTCATGTGATTGGAAAAGTCAGGAGAGTGGTAAGGTACTGTTTTCTATCAGTTGGCAAGCTGCGCACACAATCCCAGTGCAATACAGCATCCTTCTTCACCTTTCCGATGCTGCCGCTCTCTCCGGCTCCTGGAGCCGAAGAAGCGGCTTCTTCGCGCAAAGACGATTGTACCGGTCACAGTGCTCTCTTAGCGCGGCTTCTGCCGAAAGAAGCCCGGGAGCGGCTCTTAGCTCCGGAGAGCATCGTACCTTCGTCTTTAGCGTCTTTTGTGGTCTACATCTTAGCAGAAAGCTTTTCCACTACGTCTGGAGGGTGAAAGTGTGCCAACACAGAAAATATCTCCCATCGTGTTCTAACGTTGCATGGAGGTCTGCCAAGTGCTTGGCATGAAGAAAAGAAAAGTTGTCCAAAACAGCTTCCAATCGAATATTCATGTGATTGGAAAAGTCAGGAGAGTGGTAAGGTACTGTTTTCTATCAGTTGGCAAGCTGCGCACACAATCCCGATGTAATACAGCATCCTTCTTCACCTTTCCGAAGCTGCCGCTCTCTCCGGCTCCTGGAGCCGAAGAAGCGGCTTCTTCGCGCAAAGACGATTGTACCGGTCACAGTGCTCTCTTAGCGCGGCTTCTGCCGAAAGAAGCCCGGGAGCGGCTCTTAGCTCCGGAGAGCATCGTACCTTCGTCTTTAGCGTCTTTTGTGGTCTACATCTTAGCAAAAAGCTTTTCCACTATGTCTGGCAAGGAGGAAGTGTGACAGCACAGAAAATATCTCCCATCGTGTTCTAACGTTGCACGGATGTCTGCAAAGTGCTTGGCATGAAGAAAAGAAAAGTTGTCCAAAACAGCTTCCAATCGAATATTCATGTGATTGGAAACGTAAGGAGAGTGGTAAGGTACTGTTTTCTATCAGTTGGCAAGCTGCGCACAGAATCCCAATGTAGTACAGCATCCTTCTTCACCTTTCCGAAGCTGCCGCTCTCTCCGGGTCCTGGAGCCGAAGAAGCGGCTTCTTCGCGCAAAGACGATTGTACCGGTCACAGTGCTCTCTTAGCGCGGCTTCTGCCGAAAGAAGCCCGGGAGCGGCTCTTAGCTCCGGAGAGCATCGTACCTTCGTCTTTAGCGTCTTTTGTGGTCTACATCTTAGCAAAAAGCTTTTCCACTATGTCTGGCAAGGAAAACCTGCGCCAACACAGAAAACATCTCCCATCGTGTTCTAACGTTGCATGGAGGTCTGCCAAGTGCTTGGCATGAAGAAAAGAAAAGTTGTCCAAAACAGCTTCCAATCGAATATTCATGTGATTGGAAAAGTCAGGAGAGTGGTAAGGTACTGTTTTCTATCAGTTGGCAAGCTGCGCACAGAATCCCAGTGCAATACAGCATCCTTCTTCACCTTTCCGATGCTGCCGCTCTCTCCGGCTCCTGGAGCCGAAGAAGCGGCTTCTTCGCGCAAAGACGATTGTACCGGTCACAGTGCTCTCTTAGCGCGGCTTCTGCCGAAAGAAGCCCGGGAGCGGCTCTTAGCTCCGGAGAGCATCGTACCTTCGTCTTTAGCGTCTTTTGTGGTCTACATCTTAGCAGAAAACTTTTCCACTATGTCTGGCAAGGAGAAAGTGTGCCAACACAGAAAACATCTCCCATCGTGTTCTAACGTTGCACGGAGGTCTGCCAAGTTTTTGACAAGAAGAGAAGAAAAGTTGTCCAAAACAGCTTCCAATCGAATATTCATGTGATTGGAAAAGTCAGGAGAGTGGTAAGGTACTGTTTTCTATCAGTTGGCAAGCTGCGCACACAATCCCAGTGCAATACAGCATCCTTCTTCACGTTTCCGATGCTGCCGCTCTCTCCGGCTCCTGGAGCCGAAGAAGCGGCTTCTTCGCGCAAAGACGATTGTACCGGTCACAGTGCTCTCTTAGCGCGGCTTCTGCCGAAAGAAGCCCGGGAGCGGCTCTTAGCTCCGGAGAGCATCGTACCTTCGTCTTTAGCGTCTTTTGTGGTCTACATCTTAGCAGAAAGCTTTTCCACTATGTCTGGCAAGGAAAACCTGCGCCAGCACAGAAAACATCTCCCATCATGTTCTGGACGTTGCACGGAGGTCTGCCAAGTGTTTGAAAAGAAGAGAAGAAAAGTTGTCCAAAAAAGCTTCCAATCGAATATTCATGTGATTGGAAAAGTCAGGAGAGTGGTAAGGTTCTGTTTTCTATCAGTTGGCAAGCTGCGCACACAATCCCAATGTAGTACAGCATCCTTCTTCACCTTTCCGAAGCTGCCGCTCTCTCCGGCTCCTGGAGCCGAAGAAGCGGCTTCTTCGCGCAAAGACGATTGTACCGGTCACAGTGCTCTCTTAGCGCGGCTTCTGCCGAAAGAAGCCCGGGAGCGGCTCTTAGCTCCGGAGAGCATCGTACCTTCGTCTTTAGCGTCTTTTGTGGTCTACATCTTAGCAGAAAGCTTTTCCACTATGTCTGGCAAGGAAAACCTGCGCCAGCACAGAAAACATCTCCCATCGTGTTCTGGACGTTGCACGGTGGTCTGCCAAGTGTTTGAAAAGAAGAGAAGAAAAGTTGTCCAAAACAGCTTCCAATCGAATATTCATGTGATTGGAAAAGTCAGGAGAGTGGTAAGGTACTGTTTTCTATCAGTTGGCAAGCTGCGCACAGAATCCCAGTGTTGTACAGCATCCTTCTTCACCTTTCCGATGCTGCCGCTCTCTCCGGCTCCTGGAGCCGAAGAAGCGGCTTCTTCGCGCAAAGACGATTGTACCGGTCACAGTGCTCTCTTAGCGTGGCTTCTGCCGAAAGAAGCCCGGGAGCGGCTCTTAGCTCCGGAGAGCATCGTACCTTCGTCTTTAGCGTCTTTTGTGGTCTACATCTTAGCAAAAAGCTTTTCCACTACGTCTGGCAAGGAGGAAGTGTGCCAGCACAGAAAACATCTCCCATCGTGTTCTAAATTTACACGGAGGTCTGCCAAGTGCTTGGCATGAAGAAAAGAATAGTTGTCCAAAAGAGCTTCCAATCGAATATTCATGTGATTGGAAAAGTCAGGAGAGTGGTAAGGTACTGTTTTCTATCAGTTGGCAAGCTGCGCACACAATCCCAATGTATTACAGCATCCTTCTTCACCTTTCCGAAGCTGCCGCTCTCTCCAGCTCCTGGAGCCGAAGAAGCGGCTTCTTCGCGCAAAGACGATTGTACCGGTCACAGTGCTCTCTTAGCGCGGCTTCTGCCGAAAGAAGCCCGGGAGCGGCTCTTAGCTCCGGAGAGCATCGTACCTTCGTCTTTAGCGTCTTTTGTGGTCTACATCTTAGCAAAAAGCTTTTCCACTATGTCTGGCAAGGAAAACATGCGCCAGCACAGAAAACATCTCCCATCCTGTTCTAACGTTGCACGGAGGTCTGCAAGTGTTTGGCATGAAGAGAAGAAAAGTTGTCCAAAACAGCTTCCAATCGAATATTCATGTGATTGGAAAAGTCAGGAGAGTGGTAAGGTACTGTTTTCTATCAGTTGGCAAGCTGCGCACACAATCCCAATGTAATACAGCATCCTTCTTCACCTTTCCGAAGCTGCCGCTCTCTCCGGCTCCTGGAGCCGAAGAAGCGGCTTCTTCGCGCAAAGACGATTGTACCGGTCACAGTGCTCTCTTAGCGCGGCTTCTGCCGAAAGAAGCCCGGGAGCGGCTCTTAGCTCCGGAGAGCATCGTACCTTCGTCTTTAGCGTCTTTTGTGGTCTACATCTTAGCAAAAAGCTTTTCCACGACATCTGGCAAGGAGAAACTGTGCCAGCACAGAAAACATCTACCATCGTGTTCTAACGTTGCACGGAGGTCTGGAAGTGTTTGGCATGAAGAAAAAAAAAGCTGTCCAAAAGAGATTCCAATCGAATATTCATGTGATTGGAAAAGTCAGGAGAGTGGTAAGGTACTGTTTTCTATCAGTTGGCAAGCTGCGCACACAATCCCAATGTAATACAGCATCCTTCTTCACCTTTCCGATGCTGCCGCTCTCTCCGGCTCCTGGAGCCGAAGAAGCGGCTTCTTCGCGCAAAGACGATTGTACCGGTCACAGGGCTCTCTTAGCGCGGCTTCTGCCGAAAGAAGCCTGGGAGCGGCTCTTAGCTCCGGAGAGCATCGTACCTTTGTCTTTAGCGTCTTTTGTGGTCTACATCTTAGCAAAAAGCTTTTCAACTACGTCTGGCAAGGAGAACGTGTGCCAACACAGAAAACATCTCCCATCATGTTCTGGACGTTGCACGGAGGTCTGCCAAGTGCTTGGCATGAAGAAAAGAAAAGTTGTCCAAAACAGCTTCCAATCGAATATTCATGTGATTGGAAAAGTCAGGAGAGTGGTAAGGTACTGTTTTCTATCAGTTGGCAAGCTGCGCACACAATCCCAATGTAATACAGCATCCTTCTTCACCTTTCCGAAGCTGCCGCTCTCTCCGGCTCCTGGAGCCGAAGAAGCGGCTTCTTCGCGCAAAGACGATTGTACCGGTCACAGTGCTCTCTTAGCGCGGCTTCTGCCGAAAGAAGCCCGGGAGCGGCTCTTAGCTCCGGAGAGCATCGTACCTTCGTCTTTAGCGTCTTTTGTGGTCTACATCTTAGCAAAAAGCTTTTCCACTATGTCTGGCAAGGAGAAACTGTGCCAGCACAGAAAACATCTCCCATCGTGTTCTGGACGTTGCACGGAGGTCTGCAAGTGTTTGGCATGAAGAAAAGAAAAGCTGTCCAAAACAGCTTCCAATCGAATATTCATGTGATTGGAAAAGTCAGGAGAGTGGTAAGGTACTGTTTTCTATCAGTTGGCAAGCTGCGCACACAATCCCAGTGCAATACAGCATCCTTCTTCACCTTTCCGATGCTGCCGCTCTCTCCGGCTCCTGGAGCCGAAGAAGCGGCTTCTTCGCGCAAAGACGATTGTACCGGTCACAGTGCTCTCTTAGCGCGGCTTCTGCCGAAAGAAGCCCGGGAGCGGCTCTTAGCTCCGGAGAGCATCGTACCTTCGTCTTTAGCGTCTTTTGTGGTCTACATCTTAGCAAAAAGCTTTTCCACTATGTCTGGCAAGGAAAACCTGCGCCAACACAGAAAACATCTCCCATCGTGTTCTAACGTTGCACGGAGGTCTGCCAAGTGCTTGGCATGAAGAAAAGAAAAGTTGTCCAAAACAGCTTCCAATCGAATATTCATGTGATTGGAAAAGTCAGGAGAGTGGTAAGGTACTGATTTCTATCAGTTGGCAAGCTGCGCAAACAATCCCAGTGCAATACAGCATCCTTCTTCACCTTTCCGATGCTGCCGCTCTCTCCGGCTCCTGGAGCCGAAGAAGCGGCTTCTTCGCGCAAAGACGATTGTACCGGTCACAGTGCTCTCTTAGCGCGGCTTCTGCCGAAAGAAGCCCGGGAGCGGCTCTTAGCTCCGGAGAGCATCGTACCTTCGTCTTTAGCGTCTTTTGTGGTCTACATCTTAGCAGAAAACTTTTCCACCATGTCTGGCAAGGAGAAAGTGTGCCAACACAGAAAACATCTCCCATCGTGTTCTAACGTTGCACGGAGGTCTGCCAAGTGCTTGGCATGAAGAAAAGAAAAGTTGTCCAAAACAGCTAAACAGCTTCCAATGGAATATTCATGTGATTGGAAAAGTCAGGAGAGTGGTAAGGTACTGTTTTCTATCAGTTGGCAAGCTGCGCACACAATCCTAGTGTAATACAGCATCCTTCTTCACCTTTCCGATGCTGCCGCTCTCTCCGGCTCCTGGAGCCGAAGAAGCGGCTTCTTCGCGCAAAGACGATTGTACCGGTCACAGTGCTCTCTTAGCGCGGCTTCTGCCGAAAGAAGCCCGGGAGCGGCTCTTAGCTCCGGAGAGCATCGTACCTTCGTCTTTAGCGTCTTTTGTGGTCTACATCTTAGCTGAAAGCTTTTCCACTATGTCTGGCAAGGAAAACCTGCGCCAGCACAGAAAACATCTCCCATCATGTTCTGGACGTTGCACGGAGGTCTGCCAAGTGTTTGAAAAGAAGAGAAGAAAAGTTGTCCAAAAAAGCTTCCAATCGAATATTCATGTGATTGGAAATGTCAGGAGAGTGGTAAGGTTCTGTTTTCTATCAGTTGGCAAGCTGCGCACACAATCCCAATGTAGTACAGCATCCTTCTTCACCTTTCCGAAGCTGCCGCTCTCTCCGGCTCCTGGAGCCGAAGAAGCGGCTTCTTCGCGCAAAGACGATTGTACCGGTCACAGTGCTCTCTTAGCGCGGCTTCTGCCGAAAGAAGCCCGGGAGCGGCTCTTAGCTCCGGAGAGCATCGTACCTTCGTCTTTAGCGTCTTTTGTGGTCTACATCTTAGCAGAAAGCTTTTCCACTATGTCTGGCAAGGAAAACCTGCGCCAGCACAGAAAACATCTCCCATCGTGTTCTGGACGTTGCACGGTGGTCTGCCAAGTGTTTGAAAAGAAGAGAAGAAAAGTTGTCCAAAACAGCTTCCAATCGAATATTCATGTGATTGGAAAAGTCAGGAGAGTGGTAAGGTACTGTTTTCTATCAGTTGGCAAGCTGCGCACACAATCCCAGTGCAATACAGCATCCTTCTTCACCTTTCCGATGCTGCCGCTCTCTCCGCCTCCTGGAGCCTAAGAAGCGGCTTCTTCGCGCAAAGACGATTGTACCGGTCACAGTGCTCTCTTAGCGCGGCTTCTGCCGAAAGAAGCCCGGGAGCGGCTCTTAGCTCCGGAGAGCATCGTACCTTCGTCTTTAGCGTCTTTTGTGGTCTACATCTTAGCAGAAAGCTTTTCCACTATGTCTGGAAAGGAGAAAGTGTGCCAACACAGAAAACATCTCCCATCGTGTTCTAACGTTGCACGGAGGTCTGCCAAGTGTTTGACATGAAGAGAAGAAAAGTTGTCCAAAACAGCTTCCAATCAAATATTCATGTGATTGGAAAAGTCAGGAGAGTGGTAAGGTTCTGTTTTCTATCAGTTGGCAAGCTGCGCACACAATCCCAATGTAATACAGCATCCTTCTTCACCTTTCCGATGCTGCCGCTCTCTCCGGCTCCTGGAGCCAAAGAAGCGGCTTCTTCGCGCAAAGACGATTGTACTGGTCACAGCGCTCTCTTAGCGCGGCTTCTGCCGAAAGAAGCCCGGGAGCGGCTCTTAGCTCCGGAGAGCATCGTACCTTCGTCTTTAGCGTCTTTTGTGGTCTACATTATAGCAGAAAGCTTTTCCACTATGTCTGGCAAGGAGTAAGTGTGCCAGCACAGAAAACATCTCCCATCGTGTTCTAACGTTGCACGGTGGTCTGCCAAGTGTTTGAAAAGAAGAGAAGAAAAGTTGTCAAAAACAGCTTCCAATCGAATATTCATGTGATTGGAAAAGTCAGGAGAGTGGTAAGGTACTGTTTTCTATCAGTTGGCAAGCTGCGCACACAATCCCAATGTAATACAGCATCCTTCTTCACCTTTCCGATGCTGCCGCTCTCTCCGGCTCCTGGAGCCGAAGAAGCGGCTTCTTCACGCAAAGACGATTGTACCGGTCACAGTGCTCTCTTAGCGCGGCTTCTGCCGAAAGAAGCCCGGGAGCGGCTCTTAGCTCCGGAGAGCATCGTACCTTCGTCTTTAGCGTCTTTTGTGGTCTACATCTTAGCAGAAAGCTTTTCCACTATGTCGGCAAGGAAAACATGCGCCAGCACAGAAAACATCTCCCATCGTGTTCTAACGTTGCACGGAGGTCTGCCAAGTGCTTGGCATGAAGAAAAGAAAAGTTGTCCAAAACAGCTTCCAATCGAATATTCATGTGTTTGGAAAAGTCAGGAGAGTGGTAAGGTACTGTTTTCTATCAGTTGGCAAGCTGCGCACACAATCCCAATGTAATACAGCATCCTTCTTCACCTTTCCGAAGCTGCCGCTCTCTCCGGCTCCTGGAGCCGAAGAAGCGGCTTCTTCGCGCAAAGACGATTGTACCGGTCACAGTGCTCTCTTAGCGCGGCTTCTGCCGAAAGAAGCCCGGGAGCGGCTCTTAGCTCCGGAGAGCATCGTACCTTCGTCTTTAGCGTCTTTTGTGGTCTACATCTTAGCAGAAAGCTTTTCCACTATGTCTGGCAAGGAAAACCTGCGCAAGCACAGGAAACATCTCCCATCGTGTTCTGGACGTTGCACGGAGGTCTGCCAAGTGTTTGAAAAGAAGAGAAGAAAAGTTGTCCAAAACAGCTTCCAAGGTAATATTCATGTGATTGGAAAAGTCAGGAGAGTGGTAAGGTACTGTTTTCTATCAGTTGGCAAGCTGCGCACACAATCCCAATGTAATACAGCATCCTTCTTCACCTTCCCGATGCTGCCGCTTTCTCCGGCTCCTGGAGCCGAAGAAGCGGCTTCTTCGCGCAAAGACGATTGTACCGGTCACAGTGCTCTCTTAGCGCGGCTTCTGCCGAAAGAAGCCCGGGAGCGGCTCTTAGCTCCGGAGAGCATCGTACCTTTGTCTTTAGCGTCTTTTGTGGTCTACATCTTAGCAAAAAGCTTTCCCACTACGTCTGGCAAGGAGAAAGTGTGCCAACACAGAAAACATCTCCCATCGTGTTCTAACGTTGCACGGAGGTCTGCCAAGTTTTTGACAAGAAGAGAAGAAAAGTTGTCCAAAACAGCTTCCAATCGAATATTCATGTGATTGGAAAAGTCAGGAGAGTGGTAAGGTACTGTTTTCTATCAGTTGGCAAGCTGCGCACACAATCCTAGTGTAATACAGAATCCTTCTTCACCTTTCCGATGCTGCCGCTCTCTCCGGCTCCTGGAGCCGAAGAAGCGGCTTCTTCGCGCAAAGACGATTGTACCGGTTACAGTGCTCTCTTAGCGCGGCTTCTGCCGAAAGAAGCCCGGGAGCGGCTCTTAGCTCCGGAGAGCATCGTACCTTCGTCTTTAGCGTCTTTTGTGGTCTACATCTTAGCAGAAAGCTTTTCCACTATGTCTGGCAAGGAAAACCTGCGCCAGCACAGAAAACATCTCCCATCATGTTCTGGACGTTGCACGGAGGTCTGCCAAGTGTTTGAAAAGAAGAGAAGAAAAGTTGTCCAAAAAAGCTTCCAATCGAATATTCATGTGATTGGAAATGTCAGGAGAGTGGTAAGGTTCTGTTTTCTATCAGTTGGCAAGCTGCGCACACAATCCCAATGTAGTACAGCATCCTTCTTCACCTTTCCGAAGCTGCCGCTCTCTCCGGCTCCTGGAGCCGAAGAAGCGGCTTCTTCGCGCAAAGACGATTGTACCGGTCACAGTGCTCTCTTAGCGCGGCTTCTGCCGAAAGAAGCCCGGGAGCGGCTCTTAGCTCCGGAGAGCATCGTACCTTCGTCTTTAGCGTCTTTTGTGGTCTACATCTTAGCAGAAAGCTTTTCCACTATGTCTGGCAAGGAAAACCTGCGCCAGCACAGAAAACATCTCCCATCGTGTTCTGGACGTTGCACGGTGGTCTGCCAAGTGTTTGAAAAGAAGAGAAGAAAAGTTGTCCAAAACAGCTTCCAATCGAATATTCATGTGATTGGAAAAGTCAGGAGAGTGGTAAGGTACTGTTTTCTATCAGTTGGCAAGCTGCGCACAGAATCCCAGTGTTGTACAGCATCCTTCTTCACCTTTCCGATGCTGCCGCTCTCTCCGGCTCCTGGAGCCGAAGAAGCGGCTTCTTCGCGCAAAGACGATTGTACCGGTCACAGTGCTCTCTTAGCGTGGCTTCTGCCGAAAGAAGCCCGGGAGCGGCTCTTAGCTCCGGAGAGCATCGTACCTTCGTCTTTAGCGTCTTTTGTGGTCTACATCTTAGCAAAAAGCTTTTCCACTACGTCTGGCAAGGAGGAAGTGTGCCAGCACAGAAAACATCTCCCATCGTGTTCTAAATTTACACGGAGGTCTGCCAAGTGCTTGGCATGAAGAAAAGAATAGTTGTCCAAAAGAGCTTCCAATCGAATATTCATGTGATTGGAAAAGTCAGGAGAGTGGTAAGGTACTGTTTTCTATCAGTTGGCAAGCTGCGCACACAATCCCAATGTATTACAGCATCCTTCTTCACCTTTCCGAAGCTGCCGCTCTCTCCGGCTCCTGGAGCCGAAGAAGCGGCTTCTTCGCGCAAAGACGATTGTACCGGTCACAGTGCTCTCTTAGCGCGGCTTCTGCCGAAAGAAGCCCGGGAGCGGCTCTTAGCTCCGGAGAGCATCGTACCTTCGTCTTTAGCGTCTTTTGTGGTCTACATCTTAGCAAAAAGCTTTTCCACTATGTCTGGCAAGGAAAACATGCGCCAGCACAGAAAACATCTCCCATCCTGTTCTAACGTTGCACGGAGGTCTGCAAGTGTTTGGCATGAAGAAAAGAAAAGTTGTCCAAAACAGCTTCCAATCGAATATTCATGTGATTGGAAAAGTCAGGAGAGTGGTAAGGTACTGTTTTCTATCAGTTGGCAAGCTGCGCACACAATCCCAATGTAATACAGCATCCTTCTTCACCTTTCCGAAGCTGCCGCTCTCTCCGGCTCCTGGAGCCGAAGAAGCGGCTTCTTCGCGCAAAGACGATTGTACCGGTCACAGTGCTCTCTTAGCGCGGCTTCTGCCGAAAGAAGCCCGGGAGCGGCTCTTAGCTCCGGAGAGCATCGTACCTTCGTCTTTAGCGTCTTTTGTGGTCTACATCTTAGCAAAAAGCTTTTCCACGACATCTGGCAAGGAGAAACTGTGCCAGCACAGAAAACATCTCCCATCGTGTTCTAACGTTGCACGGAGGTCTGGAAGTGTTTGGCATGAAGAAAAGAAAAGCTGTTTAAAAGAGATTCCAATCGAATATTCATGTGATTGGAAAAGTCAGGAGAGTGGTAAGGTACTGTTTTCTATCAGTTGGCAAGCTGCGCACACAATCCCAATGTAATACAGCATCCTTCTTCACCTTTCCGAAGCTGCCGCTCTCTCCGGCTCCTGGAGCCGAAGAAGCGGCTTCTTCGCGCAAAGACGATTGTACCGGTCACAGGGCTCTCTTAGCGCGGCTTCTGCCGAAAGAAGCCTGGGAGCGGCTCTTAGCTCCGGAGAGCATCGTACCTTCGTCTTTAGCGTCTTTTGTGGTCTACATCTTAGCAGAAAGCTTTTCCACTATGTCTGGCAAGGAGTAAGTGTGCCAGCACAGAAAACATCTCGCATCATGTTCTGGACGTTGCACGGAGGTCTGCCAAGTTTTTGAAAAGAAGAGAAGAATAGTTGTCCAAAACAGCTTCCAATCGAATATTCATGTGATTGGAAAAGTCAGGAGAGTGGTAAGGTACTGTTTTCTATCAGTTGGCAAGCTGCGCACACAATCCCAATGTAATACAGCATCCTTCTTCACCTTTCCGATGCTGCCGCTCTCTCCGGCTCCTAGAGCCGAAGAAGCGGCTTCTTCGCGCAAAGACGATTGTACCGGTCACAGTGCTCTCTTAGCGCGGCTTCTGCCGAAAGAAGCCCGGGAGCGGCTCTTAGCTCCGGAGAGCATCGTACCTTCGTCTTTAGCGTCTTTTGTGGTCTACATCTTAGCAAAAAGCTTTTCAACTACGTCTGGCAAGGAGAAAGTGTGCCAACACAGAAAACATCTCCCATCATGTTCTGGACGTTGCACGGAGGTCTGCCAAGTGCTTGGCATGAAGAAAAGAAAAGTTGTCCAAAACAGCTTCCAATCGAATATTCATGTGATTGGAAAAGTCAGGAGAGTGGTAAGGTACTGTTTTCTATCAGTTGGCAAGCTGCGCACACAATCCCAATGTAATACAGCATCCTTCTTCACCTTTCCGAAGCTGCCGCTCTCTCCGGCTCCTGGAGCCGAAGAAGCGGCTTCTTCGCGCAAAGACGATTGTACCGGTCACAGTGCTCTCTTAGCGCGCCTTCTACCAAAGAAGCCCGGGAGCGGCTCTTAGCTCCGGAGAGCATCGTACCTTCGTCTTTAGCGTCTTTTGTGGTCTACATCTTAGCAAAAAGCTTTTCCACTATGTCTGGCAAGGAGAAACTGTGCCAGCACAGAAAACATCTCCCATCGTGTTCTGGACGTTGCACGGAGGTCTGCAAGTGTTTGGCATGAAGAAAAGAAAAGCTGTCCAAAAGAGCTTCCAATCGAATATTCATGTGATTGGAAAAGTCAGGAGAGTGGTAAGGTACTGTTTTCTATCAGTTGGCAAGCTGCGCACACAATCCCAGTGCAATACAGCATCCTTCTTCACCTTTCCGATGCTGCCGCTCTCTCCGGCTCCTGGAGCCGAAGAAGCGGCTTCTTCGCGCAAAGACGATTGTACCGGTCACAGTGCTCTCTTAGCGCGGCTTCTGCCGAAAGAAGCCCGGGAGCGGCTCTTAGCTCCGGAGAGCATCGTACCTTCGTCTTTAGCGTCTTTTGTGGTCTACATCTTAGCAAAAAGCTTTTCCACTACGTCTGGAGGGTGAAAGTGTGCCAACACAGAAAATATCTCCCATCGTGTTCTAACGTTGCATGGAGGTCTGCCAAGTGCTTGGCATGAAGAAAAGAAAAGTTGTCCAAAACAGCTTCCAATCGAATATTCATGTGATTGGAAAAGTCAGGAGAGTGGTAAGGTACTGTTTTCTATCAGTTGGCAAGCTGCGCACACAATCCCAATGTAATACAGCATCCTTCTTCACGTTTCCGAAGCTGCCACTCTCTCCGGCTCCTGGAGCCGAAGAAGCGGCTTCTTCGCGCAAAGACGATTGTACCGGTCACAGTGCTCTCTTAGCGCGGCTTCTGCCGAAAGAAGCCCGGGAGCGGCTCTTAGCTCCGGAGAGCATCGTACCTTCGTCTTTAGCGTCTTTTGTGGTCTACATCTTAACAGAAAGCTTTTCCACTATGTCTGGAAAGGAAAACCTGCGCCAGCACAGAAAACTTTTCCCATCGTGATGTGGACGTTGCACAGAGGTCTGCCAAGTGTTTGACAAGAAGAGAAGTTGTCCAAAACAGCTTCCAATCAAATATTCATGTGATTGGAAAAGTCAGGAGAGTGGTAAGGTACTGTTTTCTATCAGTTGGCAAGCTGCGCACACAATCCCAGTGTTGTACAGCATCCTTCTTCACCTTTCCGATGCTGCCGCTCTCTCCGGCTCCTGGAGCCGAAGAATCTGCTTCTTCGTGCAAAGACGATTGTACCGGTCACAGTGCTCTCTTAGCGCGGCTTCTGCCGAAAGAAGCCCGGGAGCGGCTCTTAGCTCCGGAGAGCATCGTACCTTCGTCTTTAGCGTCTTTTGTGGTCTACATCTTAGCAGAAAGCTTTTCCACTATGTCTGGCAAGGAAAACCTGCGCAAGCACAGGAAACATCTCCCATCGTGTTCTGGACGTTGCACGGAGGTCTGCCAAGTGTTTGAAAAGAAGAGAAGAAAAGTTGTCCAAAACAGCTTCCAATGTAATATTCATGTGATTGGAAAAGTCAGGAGAGTGGTAAGGTACTGTTTTCTATCAGTTGGCAAGCTGCGCACACAATCCCAATGTAATACAGCATCCTTCTTCACCTTCCCGATGCTGCCGCTTTCTCCGGCTCCTGGAGCCGAAGAAGCGGCTTCTTCGCGCAAAGACGATTGTACCGGTCACAGTGCTCTCTTAGCGCGGCTTCTGCCGAAAGAAGCCCGGGAGCGGCTCTTAGCTCCGGAGAGCATCGTACCTTTGTCTTTAGCGTCTTTTGTGGTCTACATCTTAGCAGAAAGCTTTCCCACTACGTCTGGCAAGGAGAAAGTGTGCCAACACAGAAAACATCTCCCATCGTGTTCTAACGTTGCACGGAGGTCTGCCAAGTTTTTGACAAGAAGAGAAGAAAAGTTGTCCAAAACAGCTTCCAATCGAATATTCATGTGATTGGAAAAGTCAGGAGAGTGGTAAGGTACTGTTTTCTATCAGTTGGCAAGCTGCGCACACAATCCCAGTGCAATACAGCATCCTTCTTCACGTTTCCGATGCTGCCGCTCTCTCCGGCTCCTGGAGCCGAAGAAGCGGCTTCTTCGCGCAAAGACGATTGTACCGGTCACAGTGCTCTCTTAGCGCGGCTTCTGCCGAAAGAAGCCCGGGAGCGGCTCTTAGCTCCGGAGAGCATCGTACCTTCGTCTTTAGCGTCTTTTGTGGTCTACATCTTAGCAGAAAGCTTTTCCACTATGTCTGGCAAGGAAAACCTGCGCCAGCACAGAAAACATCTCCCATCATGTTCTGGACGTTGCACGGAGGTCTGCCAAGTGTTTGAAAAGAAGAGAAGAAAAGTTGTCCAAAAAAGCTTCCAATCGAATATTCATGTGATTGGAAATGTCAGGAGAGTGGTAAGGTTCTGTTTTCTATCAGTTGGCAAGCTGCGCACACAATCCCAATGTAGTACAGCATCCTTCTTCACCTTTCCGAAGCTGCCGCTCTCTCCGGCTCCTGGAGCCGAAGAAGCGGCTTCTTCGCGCAAAGACGATTGTACCGGTCACAGTGCTCTCTTAGCGCGGCTTCTGCCGAAAGAAGCCCGGGAGCGGCTCTTAGCTCCGGAGAGCATCGTACCTTCGTCTTTAGCGTCTTTTGTGGTCTACATCTTAGCAGAAAGCTTTTCCACTATGTCTGGCAAGGAAAACCTGCGCCAGCACAGAAAACATCTCCCATCGTGTTCTGGACGTTGCACGGTGGTCTGCCAAGTGTTTGAAAAGAAGAGAAGAAAAGTTGTCCAAAACAGCTTCCAATCGAATATTCATGTGATTGGAAAAGTCAGGAGAGTGGTAAGGTACTGTTTTCTATCAGTTGGCAAGCTGCGCACAGAATCCCAGTGTTGTACAGCATCCTTCTTCACCTTTCCGATGCTGCCGCTCTCTCCGGCTCCTGGAGCCGAAGAAGCGGCTTCTTCGCGCAAAGACGATTGTACCGGTCACAGTGCTCTCTTAGCGTGGCTTCTGCCGAAAGAAGCCCGGGAGCGGCTCTTAGCTCCGGAGAGCATCGTACCTTCGTCTTTAGCGTCTTTTGTGGTCTACATCTTAGCAAAAAGCTTTTCCACTACGTCTGGCAAGGAGGAAGTGTGCCAGCACAGAAAACATCTCCCATCGTGTTCTAAATTTACACGGAGGTCTGCCAAGTGCTTGGCATGAAGAAAAGAATAGTTGTCCAAAAGAGCTTCCAATCGAATATTCATGTGATTGGAAAAGTCAGGAGAGTGGTAAGGTACTGTTTTCTATCAGTTGGCAAGCTGCGCACACAATCCCAATGTAATACAGCATCCTTCTTCACCTTTCCGAAGCTGCCGCTCTCTCCGGCTCCTGGAGCCGAAGAAGCGGCTTCTTCGCGCAAAGACGATTGTACCGGTCACAGTGCTCTCTTAGCGCGGCTTCTGCCGAAAGAAGCCCGGGAGCGGCTCTTAGCTCCGGAGAGCATCGTACCTTCGTCTTTAGCGTCTTTTGTGGTCTACATCTTAGCAAAAAGCTTTTCCACTATGTCTGGCAAGGAAAACATGCGCCAGCACAGAAAACATCTCCCATCCTGTTCTAACGTTGCACGGAGGTCTGCAAGTGTTTGGCATGAAGAAAAGAAAAGTTGTCCAAAACAGCTTCCAATCGAATATTCATGTGATTGGAAAAGTCAGGAGAGTGGTAAGGTACTGTTTTCTATCAGTTGGCAAGCTGCGCACACAATCCCAATGTAATACAGCATCCTTCTTCACCTTTCCGAAGCTGCCGCTCTCTCCGGCTCCTGGAGCCGAAGAAGCGGCTTCTTCGCGCAAAGACGATTGTACCGGTCACAGTGCTCTCTTAGCGCGGCTTCTGCCGAAAGAAGCCCGGGAGCGGCTCTTAGCTCCGGAGAGCATCGTACCTTCGTCTTTAGCGTCTTTTGTGGTCTACATCTTAGCAAAAAGCTTTTCCACGACATCTGGCAAGGAGAAACTGTGCCAGCACAGAAAACATCTACCATCGTGTTCTAACGTTGCACGGAGGTCTGGAAGTGTTTGGCATGAAGAAAAAAAAAGCTGTCCAAAAGAGATTCCAATCGAATATTCATGTGATTGGAAAAGTCAGGAGAGTGGTAAGGTACTGTTTTCTATCAGTTGGCAAGCTGCGCACACAATCCCAATGTAATACAGCATCCTTCTTCACCTTTCCGATGCTGCCGCTCTCTCCGGCTCCTGGAGCCGAAGAAGCGGCTTCTTCGCGCAAAGACGATTGTACCGGTCACAGTGCTCTCTTAGCGCGGCTTCTGCCGAAAGAAGCCCGGGAGCGGCTCTTAGCTCCGGAGAGCATCGTACCTTCGTCTTTAGCGTCTTTTGTGGTCTACATCTTAGCAAAAAGCTTTTCAACTACGTCTGGCAAGGAGAACGTGTGCCAACACAGAAAACATCTCCCATCATGTTCTGGACGTTGCACGGAGGTCTGCCAAGTGCTTGGCATGAAGAAAAGAAAAGTTGTCCAAAACAGCTTCCAATCGAATATTCATGTGATTGGAAAAGTCAGGAGAGTGGTAAGGTACTGTTTTCTATCAGTTGGCAAGCTGCGCACACAATCCCAATGTAATACAGCATCCTTCTTCACCTTTCCGAAGCTGCCGCTCTCTCCGGCTCCTGGAGCCGAAGAAGCGGCTTCTTCGCGCAAAGACGATTGTACCGGTCACAGTGCTCTCTTAGCGCGGCTTCTGCCGAAAGAAGCCCGGGAGCGGCTCTTAGCTCCGGAGAGCATCGTACCTTCGTCTTTAGCGTCTTTTGTGGTCTACATCTTAGCAAAAAGCTTTTCCACTATGTCTGGCAAGGAGAAACTGTGCCAGCACAGAAAACATCTCCCATCGTGTTCTGGACGTTGCACGGAGGTCTGCAAGTGTTTGGCATGAAGAAAAGAAAAGCTGTCCAAAACAGCTTCCAATCGAATATTCATGTGATTGGAAAAGTCAGGAGAGTGGTAAGGTACTGTTTTCTATCAGTTGGCAAGCTGCGCACACAATCCCAGTGCAATACAGCATCCTTCTTCACCTTTCCGATGCTGCCGCTCTCTCCGGCTCCTGGAGCCGAAGAAGCGGCTTCTTCGCGCAAAGACGATTGTACCGGTCACAGTGCTCTCTTAGCGCGGCTTCTGCCGAAAGAAGCCCGGGAGCGGCTCTTAGCTCCGGCGAGCATCGTACCTTCGTCTTTAGCGTCTTTTGTGGTCTACATCTTAGCAGAAAGCTTTTCCACTACGTCTGGAGGGTGAAAGTGTGCCAACACAGAAAATATCTCCCATCGTGTTCTAACGTTGCATGGAGGTCTGCCAAGTGCTTGGCATGAAGAAAAGAAAAGTTGTCCAAAACAGCTTCCAATCGAATATTCATGTGATTGGAAAAGTCAGGAGAGTGGTAAGGTACTGTTTTCTATCAGTTGGCAAGCTGCGCACACAATCCCAATGTAATACAGCATCCTTCTTCACCTTTCCGAAGCTGCCGCTCTCTCCGGCTCCTGGAGCCGAAGAAGCGGCTTCTTCGCGCAAAGACGATTGTACCGGTCACAGTGCTCTCTTAGCGCGGCTTCTGCCGAAAGAAGCCCGGGAGCGGCTCTTAGCTCCGGAGAGCATCGTACCTTCGTCTTTAGCGTCTTTTGTGGTCTACATCTTAGCAAAAAGCTTTTCCACTACGTCTGGAGGGTGAAAGTGTGCCAACACAGAAAATATCTCCCATCGTGTTCTAACGTTGCATGGAGGTCTGCCAAGTGCTTGGCATGAAGAAAAGAAAAGTTGTCCAAAACAGCTTCCAATCGAATATTCATGTGATTGGAAAAGTCAGGAGAGTGGTAAGGTACTGTTTTCTATCAGTTGGCAAGCTGCGCACACAATCCCAATGTAATACAGCATCCTTCTTCACGTTTCCGAAGCTGCCACTCTCTCCGGCTCCTGGAGCCGAAGAAGCGGCTTCTTCGCGCAAAGACGATTGTACCGGTCACAGTGCTCTCTTAGCGCGGCTTCTGCCGAAAGAAGCCCGGGAGCGGCTCTTAGCTCCGGAGAGCATCGTACCTTCGTCTTTAGCGTCTTTTGTGGTCTACATCTTAACAGAAAGCTTTTCCACTATGTCTGGAAAGGAAAACCTGCGCCAGCACAGAAAACTTTTCCCATCGTGATGTGGACGTTGCACAGAGGTCTGCCAAGTGTTTGACAAGAAGAGAAGTTGTCCAAAACAGCTTCCAATCAAATATTCATGTGATTGGAAAAGTCAGGAGAGTGGTAAGGTACTGTTTTCTATCAGTTGGCAAGCTGCGCACACAATCCCAGTGTTGTACAGCATCCTTCTTCACCTTTCCGATGCTGCCGCTCTCTCCGGCTCCTGGAGCCGAAGAATCTGCTTCTTCGTGCAAAGACGATTGTACCGGTCACAGTGCTCTCTTAGCGCGGCTTCTGCCGAAAGAAGCCCGGGAGCGGCTCTTAGCTCCGGAGAGCATCGTACCTTCGTCTTTAGCGTCTTTTGTGGTCTACATCTTAGCAGAAAGCTTTTCCACTATGTCTGGCAAGGAAAACCTGCGCAAGCACAGGAAACATCTCCCATCGTGTTCTGGACGTTGCACGGAGGTCTGCCAAGTGTTTGAAAAGAAGAGAAGAAAAGTTGTCCAAAACAGCTTCCAATGTAATATTCATGTGATTGGAAAAGTCAGGAGAGTGGTAAGGTACTGTTTTCTATCAGTTGGCAAGCTGCGCACACAATCCCAATGTAATACAGCATCCTTCTTCACCTTCCCGATGCTGCCGCTTTCTCCGGCTCCTGGAGCCGAAGAAGCGGCTTCTTCGCGCAAAGACGATTGTACCGGTCACAGTGCTCTCTTAGCGCGGCTTCTGCCGAAAGAAGCCCGGGAGCGGCTCTTAGCTCCGGAGAGCATCGTACCTTTGTCTTTAGCGTCTTTTGTGGTCTACATCTTAGCAGAAAGCTTTCCCACTACGTCTGGCAAGGAGAAAGTGTGCCAACACAGAAAACATCTCCCATCGTGTTCTAACGTTGCACGGAGGTCTGCCAAGTTTTTGACAAGAAGAGAAGAAAAGTTGTCCAAAACAGCTTCCAATCGAATATTCATGTGATTGGAAAAGTCAGGAGAGTGGTAAGGTACTGTTTTCTATCAGTTGGCAAGCTGCGCACACAATCCCAGTGCAATACAGCATCCTTCTTCACGTTTCCGATGCTGCCGCTCTCTCCGGCTCCTGGAGCCGAAGAAGCGGCTTCTTCGCGCAAAGACGATTGTACCGGTCACAGTGCTCTCTTAGCGCGGCTTCTGCCGAAAGAAGCCCGGGAGCGGCTCTTAGCTCCGGAGAGCATCGTACCTTCGTCTTTAGCGTCTTTTGTGGTCTACATCTTAGCAGAAAGCTTTTCCACTATGTCTGGCAAGGAAAACCTGCGCCAGCACAGAAAACATCTCCCATCATGTTCTGGACGTTGCACGGAGGTCTGCCAAGTGTTTGAAAAGAAGAGAAGAAAAGTTGTCCAAAAAAGCTTCCAATCGAATATTCATGTGATTGGAAATGTCAGGAGAGTGGTAAGGTTCTGTTTTCTATCAGTTGGCAAGCTGCGCACACAATCCCAATGTAGTACAGCATCCTTCTTCACCTTTCCGAAGCTGCCGCTCTCTCCGGCTCCTGGAGCCGAAGAAGCGGCTTCTTCGCGCAAAGACGATTGTACCGGTCACAGTGCTCTCTTAGCGCGGCTTCTGCCGAAAGAAGCCCGGGAGCGGCTCTTAGCTCCGGAGAGCATCGTACCTTCGTCTTTAGCGTCTTTTGTGGTCTACATCTTAGCAGAAAGCTTTTCCACTATGTCTGGCAAGGAAAACCTGCGCCAGCACAGAAAACATCTCCCATCGTGTTCTGGACGTTGCACGGTGGTCTGCCAAGTGTTTGAAAAGAAGAGAAGAAAAGTTGTCCAAAACAGCTTCCAATCGAATATTCATGTGATTGGAAAAGTCAGGAGAGTGGTAAGGTACTGTTTTCTATCAGTTGGCAAGCTGCGCACAGAATCCCAGTGTTGTACAGCATCCTTCTTCACCTTTCCGATGCTGCCGCTCTCTCCGGCTCCTGGAGCCGAAGAAGCGGCTTCTTCGCGCAAAGACGATTGTACCGGTCACAGTGCTCTCTTAGCGTGGCTTCTGCCGAAAGAAGCCCGGGAGCGGCTCTTAGCTCCGGAGAGCATCGTACCTTCGTCTTTAGCGTCTTTTGTGGTCTACATCTTAGCAAAAAGCTTTTCCACTACGTCTGGCAAGGAGGAAGTGTGCCAGCACAGAAAACATCTCCCATCGTGTTCTAAATTTACACGGAGGTCTGCCAAGTGCTTGGCATGAAGAAAAGAATAGTTGTCCAAAAGAGCTTCCAATCGAATATTCATGTGATTGGAAAAGTCAGGAGAGTGGTAAGGTACTGTTTTCTATCAGTTGGCAAGCTGCGCACACAATCCCAATGTAATACAGCATCCTTCTTCACCTTTCCGAAGCTGCCGCTCTCTCCGGCTCCTGGAGCCGAAGAAGCGGCTTCTTTGCGCAAAGACGATTGTACCGGTCACAGTGCTCTCTTAGCGCGGCTTCTGCCGAAAGAAGCCCGGGAGCGGCTCTTAGCTCCGGAGAGCATCGTACCTTCGTCTTTAGCGTCTTTTGTGGTCTACATCTTAGCAAAAAGCTTTTCCACTATGTCTGGCAAGGAAAACATGCGCCAGCACAGAAAACATCTCCCATCCTGTTCTAACGTTGCACGGAGGTCTGCAAGTGTTTGGCATGAAGAAAAGAAAAGTTGTCCAAAACAGCTTCCAATCGAATATTCATGTGATTGGAAAAGTCAGGAGAGTGGTAAGGTACTGTTTTCTATCAGTTGGCAAGCTGCGCACACAATCCCAATGTAATACAGCATCCTTCTTCACCTTTCCGAAGCTGCCGCTCTCTCCGGGTCCTGGAGCCGAAGAAGCGGCTTCTTCGCGCAAAGACGATTGTACCGGTCACAGTGCTCTCTTAGCGCGGCTTCTGCCGAAAGAAGCCCGGGAGCGGCTCTTAGCTCCGGAGAGCATCGTACCTTCGTCTTTAGCGTTTTTTGTGGTCTACATCTTAGCAAAAAGCTTTTCCACGACATCTGGCAAGGAGAAACTGTGCCAGCACAGAAAACATCTACCATCGTGTTCTAACGTTGCACGGAGGTCTGGAAGTGTTTGGCATGAAGAAAAAAAAAGCTGTCCAAAAGAGATTCCAATCGAATATTCATGTGATTGGAAAAGTCAGGAGAGTGGTAAGGTACTGTTTTCTATCAGTTGGCAAGCTGCGCACACAATCCCAATGTAATACAGCATCCTTCTTCACCTTTCCGATGCTGCCGCTCTCTCCGGCTCCTGGAGCCGAAGAAGCGGCTTCTTCGCGCAAAGACGATTGTACCGGTCACAGTGCTCTCTTAGCGCGGCTTCTGCCGAAAGAAGCCCGGGAGCGGCTCTTAGCTCCGGAGAGCATCGTACCTTCGTCTTTAGCGTCTTTTGTGGTCTACATCTTAGCAAAAAGCTTTTCAACTACGTCTGGCAAGGAGAACGTGTGCCAACACAGAAAACATCTCCCATCATGTTCTGGACGTTGCACGGAGGTCTGCCAAGTGCTTGGCATGAAGAAAAGAAAAGTTGTCCAAAACAGCTTCCAATCGAATATTCATGTGATTGGAAAAGTCAGGAGAGTGGTAAGGTACTGTTTTCTATCAGTTGGCAAGCTGCGCACACAATCCCAATGTAATACAGCATCCTTCTTCACCTTTCCGAAGCTGCCGCTCTCTCCGGCTCCTGGAGCCGAAGAAGCGGCTTCTTCGCGCAAAGACGATTGTACCGGTCACAGTGCTCTCTTAGCGCGGCTTCTGCCGAAAGAAGCCCGGGAGCGGCTCTTAGCTCCGGAGAGCATCGTACCTTCGTCTTTAGCGTCTTTTGTGGTCTACATCTTAGCAAAAAGCTTTTCCACTATGTCTGGCAAGGAGAAACTGTGCCAGCACAGAAAACATCTCCCATCGTGTTCTGGACGTTGCACGGAGGTCTGCAAGTGTTTGGCATGAAGAAAAGAAAAGCTGTCCAAAACAGCTTCCAATCGAATATTCATGTGATTGGAAAAGTCAGGAGAGTGGTAAGGTACTGTTTTCTATCAGTTGGCAAGCTGCGCACACAATCCCAGTGCAATACAGCATCCTTCTTCACCTTTCCGATGCTGCCGCTCTCTCCGGCTCCTGGAGCCGAAGAAGCGGCTTCTTCGCGCAAAGACGATTGTACCGGTCACAGTGCTCTCTTAGCGCGGCTTCTGCCGAAAGAAGCCCGGGAGCGGCTCTTAGCTCCGGCGAGCATCGTACCTTCGTCTTTAGCGTCTTTTGTGGTCTACATCTTAGCAGAAAGCTTTTCCACTACGTCTGGAGGGTGAAAGTGTGCCAACACAGAAAATATCTCCCATCGTGTTCTAACGTTGCATGGAGGTCTGCCAAGTGCTTGGCATGAAGAAAAGAAAAGTTGTCCAAAACAGCTTCCAATCGAATATTCATGTGATTGGAAAAGTCAGGAGAGTGGTAAGGTACTGTTTTCTATCAGTTGGCAAGCTGCGCACACAATCCCAATGTAATACAGCATCCTTCTTCACCTTTCCGAAGCTGCCGCTCTCTCCGGCTCCTGGAGCCGAAGAAGCGGCTTCTTCGCGCAAAGACGATTGTACCGGTCACAGTGCTCTCTTAGCGCGGCTTCTGCCGAAAGAAGCCCGGGAGCAGCTCTTAGCTCCGGAGAGCATCGTACCTTCGTCTTTAGCGTCTTTTGTGGTCTACATCTTAGCAAAAAGCTTTTCCACTATGTCTGGCAAGGAGGAAGTGTGACAGCACAGAAAATATCTCCCATCGTGTTCTAACGTTGCACGGATGTCTGCAAAGTGCTTGGCATGAAGAAAAGAAAAGTTGTCCAAAACAGCTTCCAATCGAATATTCATGTGATTGGAAACGTAAGGAGAGTGGTAAGGTACTGATTTCTATCAGTTGGCAAGCTGCGCACACAATCCCAATGTAGTACAGCATCCTTCTTCACCTTTCCGAAGCTGCCGCTCTCTCCGGGTCCTGGAGCCGAAGAAGCGGCTTCTTCGCGCAAAGACGATTGTACCGGTCACAGTGCTCTCTTAGCGCGGCTTCTGCCGAAAGAAGCCCGGGAGCGGCTCTTAGCTCCGGAGAGCATCGTACCTTCGTCTTTAGCGTCTTTTGTGGTCTACATCTTAGCAAAAAGCTTTTCCACTATGTCTGGCAAGGAAAACCTGCGCCAACACAGAAAACATCTCCCATCGTGTTCTAACGTTGCATGGAGGTCTGCCAAGTGCTTGGCATGAAGAAAAGAAAAGTTGTCCAAAACAGCTTCCAATCGAATATTCATGTGATTGGAAAAGTCAGGAGAGTGGTAAGGTACTGATTTCTATCAGTTGGCAAGCTGCGCAAACAATCCCAGTGCAATACAGCATCCTTCTTCACCTTTCCGATGCTGCCGCTCTCTCCGGCTCCTGGAGCCGAAGAAGCGGCTTCTTCGCGCAAAGACGATTGTACCGGTCACAGTGCTCTCTTAGCGCGGCTTCTGCCGAAAGAAGCCCGGGAGCGGCTCTTAGCTCCGGAGAGCATCGTACCTTCGTCTTTAGCGTCTTTTGTGGTCTACATCTTAGCAGAAAACTTTTCCACTATGTCTGGCAAGGAGAAAGTGTGCCAACACAGAAAACATCTCCCATCGTGTTCTAACGTTGCACGGAGGTCTGCCAAGTGCTTGGCATGAAGAAAAGAAAAGTTGTCCAAAACAGCTTCCAATCGAATATTCATGTGATTGGAAAAGTCAGGAGAGTGGTAAGGTACTGTTTTCTATCAGTTGGCAAGCTGCGCACACAATCCTAGTGCAATACAGCATCCTTCTTCACGTTTCCGATGCTGCCGCTCTCTCCGGCTCCTGGAGCCGAAGAAGCGGCTTCTTCGCGCAAAGACGATTGTACCGGTCACAGTGCTCTCTTAGCGCGGCTTCTGCCGAAAGAAGCCCGGGAGCGGCTCTTAGCTCCGGAGAGCATCGTACCTTCGTCTTTAGCGTCTTTTGTGGTCTACATCTTAGCAGAAAGCTTTTCCACTATGTCTGGCAAGGAAAACCTGCGCCAGCACAGAAAACATCTCCCATCATGTTCTGAACGTTGCACGGAGGTCTGCCAAGTGTTTGAAAAGAAGAGAAGAAAAGTTGTCCAAAAAAGCTTCCAATCGAATATTCATGTGATTGGAAATGTCAGGAGAGTGGTAAGGTTCTGTTTTCTATCAGTTGGCAAGCTGCGCACACAATCCCAATGTAGTACAGCATCCTTCTTCACCTTTCCGAAGCTGCCGCTCTCTCCGGCTCCTGGAGCCGAAGAAGCGGCTTCTTCGCGCAAAGACGATTGTACCGGTCACAGTGCTCTCTTAGCGCGGCTTCTGCCGAAAGAAGCCCGGGAGCGGCTCTTAGCTCCGGAGAGCATCGTACCTTCGTCTTTAGCGTCTTTTGTGGTCTACATCTTAGCAGAAAGCTTTTCCACTATGTCTGGCAAGGAAAACCTGCGCCAGCACAGAAAACATCTCCCATCGTGTTCTGGACGTTGCACGGTGGTCTGCCAAGTGTTTGAAAAGAAGAGAAGAAAAGTTGTCCAAAACAGCTTCCAATCGAATATTCATGTGATTGGAAAAGTCAGGAGAGTGGTAAGGTACTGTTTTCTATCAGTTGGCAAGCTGCGCACAGAATCCCAGTGTTGTACAGCATCCTTCTTCACCTTTCCGATGCTGCCGCTCTCTCCGGCTCCTGGAGCCGAAGAAGCGGCTTCTTCGCGCAAAGACGATTGTACCGGTCACAGTGCTCTCTTAGCGTGGCTTCTGCCGAAAGAAGCCCGGGAGCGGCTCTTAGCTCCGGAGAGCATCGTACCTTCGTCTTTAGCGTCTTTTGTGGTCTACATCTTAGCAAAAAGCTTTTCCACTACGTCTGGCAAGGAGGAAGTGTGCCAGCACAGAAAACATCTCCCATCGTGTTCTAAATTTACACGGAGGTCTGCCAAGTGCTTGGCATGAAGAAAAGAATAGTTGTCCAAAAGAGCTTCCAATCGAATATTCATGTGATTGGAAAAGTCAGGAGAGTGGTAAGGTACTGTTTTCTATCAGTTGGCAAGCTGCGCACACAATCCCAATGTATTACAGCATCCTTCTTCACCTTTCCGAAGCTGCCGCTCTCTCCGGCTCCTGGAGCCGAAGAAGCGGCTTCTTCGCGCAAAGACGATTGTACCGGTCACAGTGCTCTCTTAGCGCGGCTTCTGCCGAAAGAAGCCCGGGAGCGGCTCTTAGCTCCGGAGAGCATCGTACCTTCGTCTTTAGCGTCTTTTGTGGTCTACATCTTAGCAAAAAGCTTTTCCACTATGTCTGGCAAGGAAAACATGCGCCAGCACAGAAAACATCTCCCATCCTGTTCTAACGTTGCACGGAGGTCTGCAAGTGTTTGGCATGAAGAGAAGAAAAGTTGTCCAAAACAGCTTCCAATCGAATATTCATGTGATTGGAAAAGTCAGGAGAGTGGTAAGGTACTGTTTTCTATCAGTTGGCAAGCTGCGCACACAATCCCAATGTAATACAGCATCCTTCTTCACCTTTCCGAAGCTGCCGCTCTCTCCGGCTCCTGGAGCCGAAGAAGCGGCTTCTTCGCGCAAAGACGATTGTACCGGTCACAGTGCTCTCTTAGCGCGGCTTCTGCCGAAAGAAGCCCGGGAGCGGCTCTTAGCTCCGGAGAGCATCGTACCTTCGTCTTTAGCGTCTTTTGTGGTCTACATCTTAGCAAAAAGCTTTTCCACGACATCTGGCAAGGAGAAACTGTGCCAGCACAGAAAACATCTACCATCGTGTTCTAACGTTGCACGGAGGTCTGGAAGTGTTTGGCATGAAGAAAAAAAAAGCTGTCCAAAAGAGATTCCAATCGAATATTCATGTGATTGGAAAAGTCAGGAGAGTGGTAAGGTACTGTTTTCTATCAGTTGGCAAGCTGCGCACACAATCCCAATGTAATACAGCATCCTTCTTCACCTTTCCGATGCTGCCGCTCTCTCCGGCTCCTGGAGCCGAAGAAGCGGCTTCTTCGCGCAAAGACGATTGTACCGGTCACAGGGCTCTCTTAGCGCGGCTTCTGCCGAAAGAAGCCTGGGAGCGGCTCTTAGCTCCGGAGAGCATCGTACCTTCGTCTTTAGCGTCTTTTGTGGTCTACATCTTAGCAGAAAGCTTTTCCACTATGTCTGGCAAGGAGTAAGTGTGCCAGCACAGAAAACATCTCCCATCATGTTCTGGACGTTGCACGGAGGTCTGCCAAGTGTTTGACAAGAAGAGAAGAAAAGTTGTCCAAAACAGCTTCCAATCGAATATTCATGTGATTGGAAAAGTCAGGAGAGTGGTAAGGTACTGTTTTCTATCAGTTGGCAAGCTGCGCACACAATCCCAATGTAATACAGCATCCTTCTTCACCTTTCCGATGCTGCCGCTCTCTCCGGCTCCTGGAGCCGAAGAAGCGGCTTCTTCGCGCAAAGACGATTGTACCGGTCACAGTGCTCTCTTAGCGCGGCTTCTGCCGAAAGAAGCCCGGGAGCGGCTCTTAGCTCCGGAGAGCATCGTACCTTCGTCTTTAGCGTCTTTTGTGGTCTACATCTTAGCAAAAAGCTTTTCAACTACGTCTGGCAAGGAGAACGTGTGCCAACACAGAAAACATCTCCCATCATGTTCTGGACGTTGCACGGAGGTCTGCCAAGTGCTTGGCATGAAGAAAAGAAAAGTTGTCCAAAACAGCTTCCAATCGAATATTCATGTGATTGGAAAAGTCAGGAGAGTGGTAAGGTACTGTTTTCTATCAGTTGGCAAGCTGCGCACACAATCCCAATGTAATACAGCATCCTTCTTCACCTTTCCGAAGCTGCCGCTCTCTCCGGCTCCTGGAGCCGAAGAAGCGGCTTCTTCGCGCAAAGACGATTGTACCGGTCACAGTGCTCTCTTAGCGCGGCTTCTGCCGAAAGAAGCCCGGGAGCGGCTCTTAGCTCCGGAGAGCATCGTACCTTCGTCTTTAGCGTCTTTTGTGGTCTACATCTTAGCAAAAAGCTTTTCCACTATGTCTGGCAAGGAGAAACTGTGCCAGCACAGAAAACATCTCCCATCGTGTTCTGGACGTTGCACGGAGGTCTGCAAGTGTTTGGCATGAAGAAAAGAAAAGCTGTCCAAAACAGCTTCCAATCGAATATTCATGTGATTGGAAAAGTCAGGAGAGTGGTAAGGTACTGTTTTCTATCAGTTGGCAAGCTGCGCACACAATCCCAGTGCAATACAGCATCCTTCTTCACCTTTCCGATGCTGCCGCTCTCTCCGGCTCCTGGAGCCGAAGAAGCGGCTTCTTCGCGCAAAGACGATTGTACCGGTCACAGTGCTCTCTTAGCGCGGCTTCTGCCGAAAGAAGCCCGGGAGCGGCTCTTAGCTCCGGCGAGCATCGTACCTTCGTCTTTAGCGTCTTTTGTGGTCTACATCTTAGCAGAAAGCTTTTCCAATACGTCTGGCAAGGAGAAAGTGTGCCAGCACAGAAAACATCTCCCATCGTGTTCTAAATTTACACGGAGGTCTGCCAAGTGCTTGGCATGAAGAAAAGAATAGTTGTCCAAAAGAGCTTCCAATCGAATATTCATGTGATTGGAAAAGTCAGGAGAGTGGTAAGGTACTGTTTTCTATCAGTTGGCAAGCTGCGCACACAATCCCAATGTAATACAGCATCCTTCTTCACCTTTCCGAAGCTGCCGCTCTCTCCGGCTCCTGGAGCCGAAGAAGCGGCTTCTTTGCGCAAAGACGATTGTACCGGTCACAGTGCTCTCTTAGCGCGGCTTCTGCCGAAAGAAGCCCGGGAGCGGCTCTTAGCTCCGGAGAGCATCGTACCTTCGTCTTTAGCGTCTTTTGTGGTCTACATCTTAGCAAAAAGCTTTTCCACTATGTCTGGCAAGGAAAACATGCGCCAGCACAGAAAACATCTCCCATCCTGTTCTAACGTTGCACGGAGGTCTGCAAGTGTTTGGCATGAAGAAAAGAAAAGTTGTCCAAAACAGCTTCCAATCGAATATTCATGTGATTGGAAAAGTCAGGAGAGTGGTAAGGTACTGTTTTCTATCAGTTGGCAAGCTGCGCACACAATCCCAATGTAATACAGCATCCTTCTTCACCTTTCCGAAGCTGCCGCTCTCTCCGGGTCCTGGAGCCGAAGAAGCGGCTTCTTCGCGCAAAGACGATTGTACCGGTCACAGTGCTCTCTTAGCGCGGCTTCTGCCGAAAGAAGCCCGGGAGCGGCTCTTAGCTCCGGAGAGCATCGTACCTTCGTCTTTAGCGTTTTTTGTGGTCTACATCTTAGCAAAAAGCTTTTCCACGACATCTGGCAAGGAGAAACTGTGCCAGCACAGAAAACATCTACCATCGTGTTCTAACGTTGCACGGAGGTCTGGAAGTGTTTGGCATGAAGAAAAAAAAAGCTGTCCAAAAGAGATTCCAATCGAATATTCATGTGATTGGAAAAGTCAGGAGAGTGGTAAGGTACTGTTTTCTATCAGTTGGCAAGCTGCGCACACAATCCCAATGTAATACAGCATCCTTCTTCACCTTTCCGATGCTGCCGCTCTCTCCGGCTCCTGGAGCCGAAGAAGCGGCTTCTTCGCGCAAAGACGATTGTACCGGTCACAGTGCTCTCTTAGCGCGGCTTCTGCCGAAAGAAGCCCGGGAGCGGCTCTTAGCTCCGGAGAGCATCGTACCTTCGTCTTTAGCGTCTTTTGTGGTCTACATCTTAGCAAAAAGCTTTTCAACTACGTCTGGCAAGGAGAACGTGTGCCAACACAGAAAACATCTCCCATCATGTTCTGGACGTTGCACGGAGGTCTGCCAAGTGCTTGGCATGAAGAAAAGAAAAGTTGTCCAAAACAGCTTCCAATCGAATATTCATGTGATTGGAAAAGTCAGGAGAGTGGTAAGGTACTGTTTTCTATCAGTTGGCAAGCTGCGCACACAATCCCAATGTAATACAGCATCCTTCTTCACCTTTCCGAAGCTGCCGCTCTCTCCGGCTCCTGGAGCCGAAGAAGCGGCTTCTTCGCGCAAAGACGATTGTACCGGTCACAGTGCTCTCTTAGCGCGGCTTCTGCCGAAAGAAGCCCGGGAGCGGCTCTTAGCTCCGGAGAGCATCGTACCTTCGTCTTTAGCGTCTTTTGTGGTCTACATCTTAGCAAAAAGCTTTTCCACTATGTCTGGCAAGGAGAAACTGTGCCAGCACAGAAAACATCTCCCATCGTGTTCTGGACGTTGCACGGAGGTCTGCAAGTGTTTGGCATGAAGAAAAGAAAAGCTGTCCAAAACAGCTTCCAATCGAATATTCATGTGATTGGAAAAGTCAGGAGAGTGGTAAGGTACTGTTTTCTATCAGTTGGCAAGCTGCGCACACAATCCCAGTGCAATACAGCATCCTTCTTCACCTTTCCGATGCTGCCGCTCTCTCCGGCTCCTGGAGCCGAAGAAGCGGCTTCTTCGCGCAAAGACGATTGTACCGGTCACAGTGCTCTCTTAGCGCGGCTTCTGCCGAAAGAAGCCCGGGAGCGGCTCTTAGCTCCGGCGAGCATCGTACCTTCGTCTTTAGCGTCTTTTGTGGTCTACATCTTAGCAGAAAGCTTTTCCACTACGTCTGGAGGGTGAAAGTGTGCCAACACAGAAAATATCTCCCATCGTGTTCTAACGTTGCATGGAGGTCTGCCAAGTGCTTGGCATGAAGAAAAGAAAAGTTGTCCAAAACAGCTTCCAATCGAATATTCATGTGATTGGAAAAGTCAGGAGAGTGGTAAGGTACTGTTTTCTATCAGTTGGCAAGCTGCGCACACAATCCCAATGTAATACAGCATCCTTCTTCACCTTTCCGAAGCTGCCGCTCTCTCCGGCTCCTGGAGCCGAAGAAGCGGCTTCTTCGCGCAAAGACGATTGTACCGGTCACAGTGCTCTCTTAGCGCGGCTTCTGCCGAAAGAAGCCCGGGAGCAGCTCTTAGCTCCGGAGAGCATCGTACCTTCGTCTTTAGCGTCTTTTGTGGTCTACATCTTAGCAAAAAGCTTTTCCACTATGTCTGGCAAGGAGGAAGTGTGACAGCACAGAAAATATCTCCCATCGTGTTCTAACGTTGCACGGATGTCTGCAAAGTGCTTGGCATGAAGAAAAGAAAAGTTGTCCAAAACAGCTTCCAATCGAATATTCATGTGATTGGAAACGTAAGGAGAGTGGTAAGGTACTGATTTCTATCAGTTGGCAAGCTGCGCACACAATCCCAATGTAGTACAGCATCCTTCTTCACCTTTCCGAAGCTGCCGCTCTCTCCGGGTCCTGGAGCCGAAGAAGCGGCTTCTTCGCGCAAAGACGATTGTACCGGTCACAGTGCTCTCTTAGCGCGGCTTCTGCCGAAAGAAGCCCGGGAGCGGCTCTTAGCTCCGGAGAGCATCGTACCTTCGTCTTTAGCGTCTTTTGTGGTCTACATCTTAGCAAAAAGCTTTTCCACTATGTCTGGCAAGGAAAACCTGCGCCAACACAGAAAACATCTCCCATCGTGTTCTAACGTTGCATGGAGGTCTGCCAAGTGCTTGGCATGAAGAAAAGAAAAGTTGTCCAAAACAGCTTCCAATCGAATATTCATGTGATTGGAAAAGTCAGGAGAGTGGTAAGGTACTGATTTCTATCAGTTGGCAAGCTGCGCAAACAATCCCAGTGCAATACAGCATCCTTCTTCACCTTTCCGATGCTGCCGCTCTCTCCGGCTCCTGGAGCCGAAGAAGCGGCTTCTTCGCGCAAAGACGATTGTACCGGTCACAGTGCTCTCTTAGCGCGGCTTCTGCCGAAAGAAGCCCGGGAGCGGCTCTTAGCTCCGGAGAGCATCGTACCTTCGTCTTTAGCGTCTTTTGTGGTCTACATCTTAGCAGAAAACTTTTCCACTATGTCTGGCAAGGAGAAAGTGTGCCAACACAGAAAACATCTCCCATCGTGTTCTAACGTTGCACGGAGGTCTGCCAAGTGCTTGGCATGAAGAAAAGAAAAGTTGTCCAAAACAGCTTCCAATCGAATATTCATGTGATTGGAAAAGTCAGGAGAGTGGTAAGGTACTGTTTTCTATCAGTTGGCAAGCTGCGCACACAATCCTAGTGCAATACAGCATCCTTCTTCACGTTTCCGATGCTGCCGCTCTCTCCGGCTCCTGGAGCCGAAGAAGCGGCTTCTTCGCGCAAAGACGATTGTACCGGTCACAGTGCTCTCTTAGCGCGGCTTCTGCCGAAAGAAGCCCGGGAGCGGCTCTTAGCTCCGGAGAGCATCGTACCTTCGTCTTTAGCGTCTTTTGTGGTCTACATCTTAGCAGAAAGCTTTTCCACTATGTCTGGCAAGGAAAACCTGCGCCAGCACAGAAAACATCTCCCATCATGTTCTGAACGTTGCACGGAGGTCTGCCAAGTGTTTGAAAAGAAGAGAAGAAAAGTTGTCCAAAAAAGCTTCCAATCGAATATTCATGTGATTGGAAATGTCAGGAGAGTGGTAAGGTTCTGTTTTCTATCAGTTGGCAAGCTGCGCACACAATCCCAATGTAGTACAGCATCCTTCTTCACCTTTCCGAAGCTGCCGCTCTCTCCGGCTCCTGGAGCCGAAGAAGCGGCTTCTTCGCGCAAAGACGATTGTACCGGTCACAGTGCTCTCTTAGCGCGGCTTCTGCCGAAAGAAGCCCGGGAGCGGCTCTTAGCTCCGGAGAGCATCGTACCTTCGTCTTTAGCGTCTTTTGTGGTCTACATCTTAGCAGAAAGCTTTTCCACTATGTCTGGCAAGGAAAACCTGCGCCAGCACAGAAAACATCTCCCATCGTGTTCTGGACGTTGCACGGTGGTCTGCCAAGTGTTTGAAAAGAAGAGAAGAAAAGTTGTCCAAAACAGCTTCCAATCGAATATTCATGTGATTGGAAAAGTCAGGAGAGTGGTAAGGTACTGTTTTCTATCAGTTGGCAAGCTGCGCACAGAATCCCAGTGTTGTACAGCATCCTTCTTCACCTTTCCGATGCTGCCGCTCTCTCCGGCTCCTGGAGCCGAAGAAGCGGCTTCTTCGCGCAAAGACGATTGTACCGGTCACAGTGCTCTCTTAGCGTGGCTTCTGCCGAAAGAAGCCCGGGAGCGGCTCTTAGCTCCGGAGAGCATCGTACCTTCGTCTTTAGCGTCTTTTGTGGTCTACATCTTAGCAAAAAGCTTTTCCACTACGTCTGGCAAGGAGGAAGTGTGCCAGCACAGAAAACATCTCCCATCGTGTTCTAAATTTACACGGAGGTCTGCCAAGTGCTTGGCATGAAGAAAAGAATAGTTGTCCAAAAGAGCTTCCAATCGAATATTCATGTGATTGGAAAAGTCAGGAGAGTGGTAAGGTACTGTTTTCTATCAGTTGGCAAGCTGCGCACACAATCCCAATGTATTACAGCATCCTTCTTCACCTTTCCGAAGCTGCCGCTCTCTCCGGCTCCTGGAGCCGAAGAAGCGGCTTCTTCGCGCAAAGACGATTGTACCGGTCACAGTGCTCTCTTAGCGCGGCTTCTGCCGAAAGAAGCCCGGGAGCGGCTCTTAGCTCCGGAGAGCATCGTACCTTCGTCTTTAGCGTCTTTTGTGGTCTACATCTTAGCAAAAAGCTTTTCCACTATGTCTGGCAAGGAAAACATGCGCCAGCACAGAAAACATCTCCCATCCTGTTCTAACGTTGCACGGAGGTCTGCAAGTGTTTGGCATGAAGAGAAGAAAAGTTGTCCAAAACAGCTTCCAATCGAATATTCATGTGATTGGAAAAGTCAGGAGAGTGGTAAGGTACTGTTTTCTATCAGTTGGCAAGCTGCGCACACAATCCCAATGTAATACAGCATCCTTCTTCACCTTTCCGAAGCTGCCGCTCTCTCCGGCTCCTGGAGCCGAAGAAGCGGCTTCTTCGCGCAAAGACGATTGTACCGGTCACAGTGCTCTCTTAGCGCGGCTTCTGCCGAAAGAAGCCCGGGAGCGGCTCTTAGCTCCGGAGAGCATCGTACCTTCGTCTTTAGCGTCTTTTGTGGTCTACATCTTAGCAAAAAGCTTTTCCACGACATCTGGCAAGGAGAAACTGTGCCAGCACAGAAAACATCTACCATCGTGTTCTAACGTTGCACGGAGGTCTGGAAGTGTTTGGCATGAAGAAAAAAAAAGCTGTCCAAAAGAGATTCCAATCGAATATTCATGTGATTGGAAAAGTCAGGAGAGTGGTAAGGTACTGTTTTCTATCAGTTGGCAAGCTGCGCACACAATCCCAATGTAATACAGCATCCTTCTTCACCTTTCCGATGCTGCCGCTCTCTCCGGCTCCTGGAGCCGAAGAAGCGGCTTCTTCGCGCAAAGACGATTGTACCGGTCACAGGGCTCTCTTAGCGCGGCTTCTGCCGAAAGAAGCCTGGGAGCGGCTCTTAGCTCCGGAGAGCATCGTACCTTCGTCTTTAGCGTCTTTTGTGGTCTACATCTTAGCAGAAAGCTTTTCCACTATGTCTGGCAAGGAGTAAGTGTGCCAGCACAGAAAACATCTCCCATCATGTTCTGGACGTTGCACGGAGGTCTGCCAAGTGTTTGACAAGAAGAGAAGAAAAGTTGTCCAAAACAGCTTCCAATCGAATATTCATGTGATTGGAAAAGTCAGGAGAGTGGTAAGGTACTGTTTTCTATCAGTTGGCAAGCTGCGCACACAATCCCAATGTAATACAGCATCCTTCTTCACCTTTCCGATGCTGCCGCTCTCTCCGGCTCCTGGAGCCGAAGAAGCGGCTTCTTCGCGCAAAGACGATTGTACCGGTCACAGTGCTCTCTTAGCGCGGCTTCTGCCGAAAGAAGCCCGGGAGCGGCTCTTAGCTCCGGAGAGCATCGTACCTTCGTCTTTAGCGTCTTTTGTGGTCTACATCTTAGCAAAAAGCTTTTCAACTACGTCTGGCAAGGAGAACGTGTGCCAACACAGAAAACATCTCCCATCATGTTCTGGACGTTGCACGGAGGTCTGCCAAGTGCTTGGCATGAAGAAAAGAAAAGTTGTCCAAAACAGCTTCCAATCGAATATTCATGTGATTGGAAAAGTCAGGAGAGTGGTAAGGTACTGTTTTCTATCAGTTGGCAAGCTGCGCACACAATCCCAATGTAATACAGCATCCTTCTTCACCTTTCCGAAGCTGCCGCTCTCTCCGGCTCCTGGAGCCGAAGAAGCGGCTTCTTCGCGCAAAGACGATTGTACCGGTCACAGTGCTCTCTTAGCGCGGCTTCTGCCGAAAGAAGCCCGGGAGCGGCTCTTAGCTCCGGAGAGCATCGTACCTTCGTCTTTAGCGTCTTTTGTGGTCTACATCTTAGCAAAAAGCTTTTCCACTATGTCTGGCAAGGAGAAACTGTGCCAGCACAGAAAACATCTCCCATCGTGTTCTGGACGTTGCACGGAGGTCTGCAAGTGTTTGGCATGAAGAAAAGAAAAGCTGTCCAAAACAGCTTCCAATCGAATATTCATGTGATTGGAAAAGTCAGGAGAGTGGTAAGGTACTGTTTTCTATCAGTTGGCAAGCTGCGCACACAATCCCAGTGCAATACAGCATCCTTCTTCACCTTTCCGATGCTGCCGCTCTCTCCGGCTCCTGGAGCCGAAGAAGCGGCTTCTTCGCGCAAAGACGATTGTACCGGTCACAGTGCTCTCTTAGCGCGGCTTCTGCCGAAAGAAGCCCGGGAGCGGCTCTTAGCTCCGGCGAGCATCGTACCTTCGTCTTTAGCGTCTTTTGTGGTCTACATCTTAGCAGAAAGCTTTTCCACTACGTCTGGAGGGTGAAAGTGTGCCAACACAGAAAATATCTCCCATCGTGTTCTAACGTTGCATGGAGGTCTGCCAAGTGCTTGGCATGAAGAAAAGAAAAGTTGTCCAAAACAGCTTCCAATCGAATATTCATGTGATTGGAAAAGTCAGGAGAGTGGTAAGGTACTGTTTTCTATCAGTTGGCAAGCTGCGCACACAATCCCAATGTAATACAGCATCCTTCTTCACCTTTCCGAAGCTGCCGCTCTCTCCGGCTCCTGGAGCCGAAGAAGCGGCTTCTTCGCGCAAAGACGATTGTACCGGTCACAGTGCTCTCTTAGCGCGGCTTCTGCCGAAAGAAGCCCGGGAGCGGCTCTTAGCTCCGGAGAGCATCGTACCTTCGTCTTTAGCGTCTTTTGTGGTCTACATCTTAGCAAAAAGCTTTTCCACTATGTCTGGCAAGGAGGAAGTGTGACAGCACAGAAAATATCTCCCATCGTGTTCTAACGTTGCACGGATGTCTGCAAAGTGCTTGGCATGAAGAAAAGAAAAGTTGTCCAAAACAGCTTCCAATCGAATATTCATGTGATTGGAAACGTAAGGAGAGTGGTAAGGTACTGATTTCTATCAGTTGGCAAGCTGCGCACACAATCCCAATGTAGTACAGCATCCTTCTTCACCTTTCCGAAGCTGCCGCTCTCTCCGGGTCCTGGAGCCGAAGAAGCGGCTTCTTCGCGCAAAGACGATTGTACCGGTCACAGTGCTCTCTTAGCGCGGCTTCTGCCGAAAGAAGCCCGGGAGCGGCTCTTAGCTCCGGAGAGCATCGTACCTTCGTCTTTAGCGTCTTTTGTGGTCTACATCTTAGCAAAAAGCTTTTCCACTATGTCTGGCAAGGAAAACCTGCGCCAACACAGAAAACATCTCCCATCGTGTTCTAACGTTGCATGGAGGTCTGCCAAGTGCTTGGCATGAAGAAAAGAAAAGTTGTCCAAAACAGCTTCCAATCGAATATTCATGTGATTGGAAAAGTCAGGAGAGTGGTAAGGTACTGTTTTCTATCAGTTGGCAAGCTGCGCACAGAATCCCAGTGCAATACAGCATCCTTCTTCACCTTTCCGATGCTGCCGCTCTCTCCGGCTCCTGGAGCCGAAGAAGCGGCTTCTTCGCGCAAAGACGATTGTACCGGTCACAGTGCTCTCTTAGCGCGGCTTCTGCCGAAAGAAGCCCGGGAGCGGCTCTTAGCTCCGGAGAGCATCGTACCTTCGTCTTTAGCGTCTTTTGTGGTCTACATCTTAGCAGAAAACTTTTCCACTATGTCTGGCAAGGAGAAAGTGTGCCAACACAGAAAACATCTCCCATCGTGTTCTAACGTTGCACGGAGGTCTGCCAAGTTTTTGACAAGAAGAGAAGAAAAGTTGTCCAAAACAGCTTCCAATCGAATATTCATGTGATTGGAAAAGTCAGGAGAGTGGTAAGGTACTGTTTTCTATCAGTTGGCAAGCTGCGCACACAATCCCAGTGCAATACAGCATCCTTCTTCACGTTTCCGATGCTGCCGCTCTCTCCGGCTCCTGGAGCCGAAGAAGCGGCTTCTTCGCGCAAAGACGATTGTACCGGTCACAGTGCTCTCTTAGCGCGGCTTCTGCCGAAAGAAGCCCGGGAGCGGCTCTTAGCTCCGGAGAGCATCGTACCTTCGTCTTTAGCGTCTTTTGTGGTCTACATCTTAGCAGAAAGCTTTTCCACTATGTCTGGCAAGGAAAACCTGCGCCAGCACAGAAAACATCTCCCATCATGTTCTGAACGTTGCACGGAGGTCTGCCAAGTGTTTGAAAAGAAGAGAAGAAAAGTTGTCCAAAAAAGCTTCCAATCGAATATTCATGTGATTGGAAATGTCAGGAGAGTGGTAAGGTTCTGTTTTCTATCAGTTGGCAAGCTGCGCACACAATCCCAATGTAGTACAGCATCCTTCTTCACCTTTCCGAAGCTGCCGCTCTCTCCGGCTCCTGGAGCCGAAGAAGCGGCTTCTTCGCGCAAAGACGATTGTACCGGTCACAGTGCTCTCTTAGCGCGGCTTCTGCCGAAAGAAGCCCGGGAGCGGCTCTTAGCTCCGGAGAGCATCGTACCTTCGTCTTTAGCGTCTTTTGTGGTCTACATCTTAGCAGAAAGCTTTTCCACTATGTCTGGCAAGGAAAACCTGCGCCAGCACAGAAAACATCTCCCATCGTGTTCTGGACGTTGCACGGTGGTCTGCCAAGTGTTTGAAAAGAAGAGAAGAAAAGTTGTCCAAAACAGCTTCCAATCGAATATTCATGTGATTGGAAAAGTCAGGAGAGTGGTAAGGTACTGTTTTCTATCAGTTGGCAAGCTGCGCACAGAATCCCAGTGTTGTACAGCATCCTTCTTCACCTTTCCGATGCTGCCGCTCTCTCCGGCTCCTGGAGCCGAAGAAGCGGCTTCTTCGCGCAAAGACGATTGTACCGGTCACAGTGCTCTCTTAGCGCGGCTTCTGCCGAAAGAAGCCCGGGAGCGGCTCTTAGCTCCGGAGAGCATCGTACCTTCGTCTTTAGCGTCTTTTGTGGTCTACATCTTAGCAAAAAGCTTTTCCACTACGTCTGGCAAGGAGGAAGTGTGCCAGCACAGAAAACATCTCCCATCGTGTTCTAAATTTACACGGAGGTCTGCCAAGTGCTTGGCATGAAGAAAAGAATAGTTGTCCAAAAGAGCTTCCAATCGAATATTCATGTGATTGGAAAAGTCAGGAGAGTGGTAAGGTACTGTTTTCTATCAGTTGGCAAGCTGCGCACACAATCCCAATGTATTACAGCATCCTTCTTCACCTTTCCGAAGCTGCCGCTCTCTCCGGCTCCTGGAGCCGAAGAAGCGGCTTCTTCGCGCAAAGACGATTGTACCGGTCACAGTGCTCTCTTAGCGCGGCTTCTGCCGAAAGAAGCCCGGGAGCGGCTCTTAGCTCCGGAGAGCATCGTACCTTCGTCTTTAGCGTCTTTTGTGGTCTACATCTTAGCAAAAAGCTTTTCCACTATGTCTGGCAAGGAAAACATGCGCCAGCACAGAAAACATCTCCCATCCTGTTCTAACGTTGCACGGAGGTCTGCAAGTGTTTGGCATGAAGAGAAGAAAAGTTGTCCAAAACAGCTTCCAATCGAATATTCATGTGATTGGAAAAGTCAGGAGAGTGGTAAGGTACTGTTTTCTATCAGTTGGCAAGCTGCGCACACAATCCCAATGTAATACAGCATCCTTCTTCACCTTTCCGAAGCTGCCGCTCTCTCCGGCTCCTGGAGCCGAAGAAGCGGCTTCTTCGCGCAAAGACGATTGTACCGGTCACAGTGCTCTCTTAGCGCGGCTTCTGCCGAAAGAAGCCCGGGAGCGGCTCTTAGCTCCGGAGAGCATCGTACCTTCGTCTTTAGCGTCTTTTGTGGTCTACATCTTAGCAAAAAGCTTTTCCACGACATCTGGCAAGGAGAAACTGTGCCAGCACAGAAAACATCTACCATCGTGTTCTAACGTTGCACGGAGGTCTGGAAGTGTTTGGCATGAAGAAAAAAAAAGCTGTCCAAAAGAGATTCCAATCGAATATTCATGTGATTGGAAAAGTCAGGAGAGTGGTAAGGTACTGTTTTCTATCAGTTGGCAAGCTGCGCACACAATCCCAATGTAATACAGCATCCTTCTTCACCTTTCCGATGCTGCCGCTCTCTCCGGCTCCTGGAGCCGAAGAAGCGGCTTCTTCGCGCAAAGACGATTGTACCGGTCACAGGGCTCTCTTAGCGCGGCTTCTGCCGAAAGAAGCCTGGGAGCGGCTCTTAGCTCCGGAGAGCATCGTACCTTCGTCTTTAGCGTCTTTTGTGGTCTACATCTTAGCAGAAAGCTTTTCCACTATGTCTGGCAAGGAGTAAGTGTGCCAGCACAGAAAACATCTCCCATCATGTTCTGGACGTTGCACGGAGGTCTGCCAAGTGTTTGACAAGAAGAGAAGAAAAGTTGTCCAAAACAGCTTCCAATCGAATATTCATGTGATTGGAAAAGTCAGGAGAGTGGTAAGGTACTGTTTTCTATCAGTTGGCAAGCTGCGCACACAATCCCAATGTAATACAGCATCCTTCTTCACCTTTCCGATGCTGCCGCTCTCTCCGGCTCCTGGAGCCGAAGAAGCGGCTTCTTCGCGCAAAGACGATTGTACCGGTCACAGTGCTCTCTTAGCGCGGCTTCTGCCGAAAGAAGCCCGGGAGCGGCTCTTAGCTCCGGAGAGCATCGTACCTTCGTCTTTAGCGTCTTTTGTGGTCTACATCTTAGCAAAAAGCTTTTCAACTACGTCTGGCAAGGAGAACGTGTGCCAACACAGAAAACATCTCCCATCATGTTCTGGACGTTGCACGGAGGTCTGCCAAGTGCTTGGCATGAAGAAAAGAAAAGTTGTCCAAAACAGCTTCCAATCGAATATTCATGTGATTGGAAAAGTCAGGAGAGTGGTAAGGTACTGTTTTCTATCAGTTGGCAAGCTGCGCACACAATCCCAATGTAATACAGCATCCTTCTTCACCTTTCCGAAGCTGCCGCTCTCTCCGGCTCCTGGAGCCGAAGAAGCGGCTTCTTCGCGCAAAGACGATTGTACCGGTCACAGTGCTCTCTTAGCGCGGCTTCTGCCGAAAGAAGCCCGGGAGCGGCTCTTAGCTCCGGAGAGCATCGTACCTTCGTCTTTAGCGTCTTTTGTGGTCTACATCTTAGCAAAAAGCTTTTCCACTATGTCTGGCAAGGAGAAACTGTGCCAGCACAGAAAACATCTCCCATCGTGTTCTGGACGTTGCACGGAGGTCTGCAAGTGTTTGGCATGAAGAAAAGAAAAGCTGTCCAAAACAGCTTCCAATCGAATATTCATGTGATTGGAAAAGTCAGGAGAGTGGTAAGGTACTGTTTTCTATCAGTTGGCAAGCTGCGCACACAATCCCAGTGCAATACAGCATCCTTCTTCACCTTTCCGATGCTGCCGCTCTCTCCGGCTCCTGGAGCCGAAGAAGCGGCTTCTTCGCGCAAAGACGATTGTACCGGTCACAGTGCTCTCTTAGCGCGGCTTCTGCCGAAAGAAGCCCGGGAGCGGCTCTTAGCTCCGGAGAGCATCGTACCTTCGTCTTTAGCGTCTTTTGTGGTCTACATCTTAGCAGAAAGCTTTTCCACTACGTCTGGAGGGTGAAAGTGTGCCAACACAGAAAATATCTCCCATCGTGTTCTAACGTTGCATGGAGGTCTGCCAAGTGCTTGGCATGATGAAAAGAAAAGTTGTCCAAAACAGCTTCCAATCGAATATTCATGTGATTGGAAAAGTCAGGAGAGTGGTAAGGTACTGTTTTCTATCAGTTGGCAAGCTGCGCACACAATCCCGATGTAATACAGCATCCTTCTTCACCTTTCCGAAGCTGCCGCTCTCTCCGGCTCCTGGAGCCGAAGAAGCGGCTTCTTCGCGCAAAGACGATTGTACCGGTCACAGTGCTCTCTTAGCGCGGCTTCTGCCGAAAGAAGCCCGGGAGCGGCTCTTAGCTCCGGAGAGCATCGTACCTTCGTCTTTAGCGTCTTTTGTGGTCTACATCTTAGCAAAAAGCTTTTCCACTATGTCTGGCAAGGAGGAAGTGTGACAGCACAGAAAATATCTCCCATCGTGTTCTAACGTTGCACGGATGTCTGCAAAGTGCTTGGCATGAAGAAAAGAAAAGTTGTCCAAAACAGCTTCCAATCGAATATTCATGTGATTGGAAACGTAAGGAGAGTGGTAAGGTACTGATTTCTATCAGTTGGCAAGCTGCGCACACAATCCCAATGTAGTACAGCATCCTTCTTCACCTTTCCGAAGCTGCCGCTCTCTCCGGCTCCTGGAGCCGAAGAAGCGGCTTCTTCGCGCAAAGACGATTGTACCGGTCACAGTGCTCTCTTAGCGCGGCTTCTGCCGAAAGAAGCCCGGGAGCGGCTCTTAGCTCCGGAGAGCATCGTACCTTCGTCTTTAGCGTCTTTTGTGGTCTACATCTTAGCAAAAAGCTTTTCCACTATGTCTGGCAAGGAAAACCTGCGCCAACACAGAAAACATCTCCCATCGTGTTCTAACGTTGCATGGAGGTCTGCCAAGTGCTTGGCATGAAGAAAAGAAAAGTTGTCCAAAACAGCTTCCAATCGAATATTCATGTGATTGGAAAAGTCAGGAGAGTGGTAAGGTACTGATTTCTATCAGTTGGCAAGCTGCGCAAACAATCCCAGTGCAATACAGCATCCTTCTTCACCTTTCCGATGCTGCCGCTCTCTCCGGCTCCTGGAGCCGAAGAAGCGGCTTCTTCGCGCAAAGACGATTGTACCGGTCACAGTGCTCTCTTAGCGCGGCTTCTGCCGAAAGAAGCCCGGGAGCGGCTCTTAGCTCCGGAGAGCATCGTACCTTCGTCTTTAGCGTCTTTTGTGGTCTACATCTTAGCAGAAAACTTTTCCACCATGTCTGGCAAGGAGAAAGTGTGCCAACACAGAAAACATCTCCCATCGTGTTCTAACGTTGCACGGAGGTCTGCCAAGTGCTTGGCATGAAGAAAAGAAAAGTTGTCCAAAACAGCTAAACAGCTTCCAATGGAATATTCATGTGATTGGAAAAGTCAGGAGAGTGGTAAGGTACTGTTTTCTATCAGTTGGCAAGCTGCGCACACAATCCCAGTGTAATACAGCATCCTTCTTCACCTTTCCGATGCTGCCGCTCTCTCCGGCTCCTGGAGCCGAAGAAGCGGCTTCTTCGCGCAAAGACGATTGTACCGGTCACAGTGCTCTCTTAGCGCGGCTTCTGCCGAAAGAAGCCCGGGAGCGGCTCTTAGCTCCGGAGAGCATCGTACCTTCGTCTTTAGCGTCTTTTGTGGTCTACATCTTAGCAGAAAGCTTTTCCACTATGTCTGGCAAGGAAAACCTGCGCCAGCACAGAAAACATCTCCCATCATGTTCTGGACGTTGCACGGAGGTCTGCCAAGTGTTTGAAAAGAAGAGAAGAAAAGTTGTCCAAAAAAGCTTCCAATCGAATATTCATGTGATTGGAAATGTCAGGAGAGTGGTAAGGTTCTGTTTTCTATCAGTTGGCAAGCTGCGCACACAATCCCAATGTAGTACAGCATCCTTCTTCACCTTTCCGAAGCTGCCGCTCTCTCCGGCTCCTGGAGCCGAAGAAGCGGCTTCTTCGCGCAAAGACGATTGTACCGGTCACAGTGCTCTCTTAGCGCGGCTTCTGCCGAAAGAAGCCCGGGAGCGGCTCTTAGCTCCGGAGAGCATCGTACCTTCGTCTTTAGCGTCTTTTGTGGTCTACATCTTAGCAGAAAGCTTTTCCACTATGTCTGGCAAGGAAAACCTGCGCCAGCACAGAAAACATCTCCTATCGTGTTCTGGACGTTGCACGGTGGTCTGCCAAGTGTTTGAAAAGAAGAGAAGAAAAGTTGTCCAAAACAGCTTCCAATCGAATATTCATGTGATTGGAAAAGTCAGGAGAGTGGTAAGGTTCTGTTTTCTATCAGTTGGCAAGCTGCGCACACAATCCCAATGTAATACAGCATCCTTCTTCACCTTTCCGATGCTGCCGCTCTCTCCGGCTCCTGGAGCCAAAGAAGCGGCTTCTTCGCGCAAAGACGATTGTACTGGTCACAGCGCTCTCTTAGCGCGGCTTCTGCCGAAAGAAGCCCGGGAGCGGCGCTTAGCTCCGGAGAGCATCGTACCTTCGTCTTTAGCGTCTTTTGTGGTCTACATTATAGCAGAAAGCTTTTCCACTATGTCTGGCAAGGAGTAAGTGTGCCAGCACAGAAAACATCTCCCATCGTGTTCTAACGTTGCACGGTGGTCTGCCAAGTGTTTGAAAAGAAGAGAAGAAAAGTTGTCAAAAACAGCTTCCAATCGAATATTCATGTGATTGGAAAAGTCAGGAGAGTGGTAAGGTACTGTTTTCTATCAGTTGGCAAGCTGCGCACACAATCCCAATGTAATACAGCATCCTTCTTCACCTTTCCGATGCTGCCGCTCTCTCCGGCTCCTGGAGCCGAAGAAGCGGCTTCTTCACGCAAAGACGATTGTACCGGTCACAGTGCTCTCTTAGCGCGGCTTCTGCCGAAAGAAGCCCGGGAGCGGCTCTTAGCTCCGGAGAGCATCGTACCTTCGTCTTTAGCGTCTTTTGTGGTCTACATCTTAGCAGAAAGCTTTTCCACTATGTCGGCAAGGAAAACCTGCGCCAGCACAGAAAACATCTCCCATCGTGTTCTAACGTTGCACGGAGGTCTGCCAAGTGCTTGGCATGAAGAAAAGAAAAGTTGTCCAAAACAGCTTCCAATCGAATATTCATGTGATTGGAAAAGTCAGGAGAGTGGTAAGGTACTGTTTTCTATCAGTTGGCAAGCTGTGCACACAATCCTATTGTAATTCAGCATACGTGTTCACGTTTCCGATGCTGCCGCTCTCTCCGGCTCCTGGAGCCGAAGAAGCGGCTTCTTCGCGCAAAGACTATTGTCCCGGTCACAGGGCTCTCTTAGCGCGGCTTCTGCCGAAAGAAGCCCGGGAGCGGCTCTTAGCTCCGGAGAGCATCGTACCTTCGTCTTTAGCGTCTTTTGTGGTCTACATCTTAGCAGAAAGCTTTTCCACTATGTCTGGCAAGCAAAACCTGCGCCAGCACAGAAAACATCTCCCATCGTGTTCTGGTTGTTGCACGGAGGTCTGCCAAGTGTTTGACAAGAAGAGAAGAAAAGTTGTCCAAAAGAGCTTCCAATCGAATATTCATGTGATTGGAAAAGTCAGGAGAGTGGTAAGGTACTGTTTTCTATCAGTTGGCAAGCTGCGCACACAATCCCAATGTAATACAGCATCCTTCTTCACCTTTCCGAAGCTGCCGCTCACTCCGGCTCCCGGAGCCGAAGAAGCGGCTTCTTCGCGCAAAGACGATTGTACCGGTCACAGTGCTCTCTTAGCGCGGCTTCTGCCGAAAGAAGCCCGGGAGCGGCTCTTAGCTCCGGAGAGCATCGTACCTTCGTCTTTAGCGTCTTTTGTGGTCTACAATTTAGCAAAAAGCTTTTCCACTATGTCTGGCAAGGAGGAAGTGTGCCAGCACAGAAAATATCTCCCATCTTGTTCTAACGTTGCACGGAGGTCTGCCAAGTGCTTGGCATGAAGAAAAGAAAAGTTGTCCAAAAGAGCTTCCAATCGAATATTCATGTGATTGGAAAATTCAGGAGAGTGGTAAGGTACTGTTTTCTATCAGTTGGCAAGCTGCTCCCCGGCTCCTGCAGCCGAAGAAGCGTCTTGTTTGCTCAAAGACGATTGTATCGGTCACCGTGCTCTCTTAGCGCGGCTTCTGCCGAAAGAAGCCCGGGAGCGGCTCTTAGCTCCGGAGAGCATCGTACCTTCGTCTTTAGCGTCTTTTGTGGTCTACATCTTAGCAAAAAGCTTTTCCAATACGTCTGGCAAGGAAAACCTGCGCCAACACAGAAAACATCTCCCATCGTGTTCTAACGTTGCATGGAGGTCTGCCAAGTGCTTGGCATGAAGAAAAGAAAAGTTGTCCAAAACAGCTTCCAATGGAATATTCATGTGATTGGAAAAGTCAGGAGAGTGGTAAGGTACTGTTTTCTATCTGTTGGCAAGCTGCGCACACAATCCCATTGCAATACAGCATCCTTCTTCACCTTTCCGATGCTGCCGCTCTCTCCGGCTCCTGGAGCCGAAGAAGCGGCTTCTTCGCGCAAAGACGATTGTACCGGTCACAGTGCTCTCTTACCGCGGCTTCTGCCGAAAGAAGCCCGGGAGAGGCTCTTAGCTCCGGAGAGCATCGTACCTTCGTCTTTAGCGTCTTTTGTGGTCTACATCTTAGCAGAAAGCTTTTCCACTATGTCTGGCAAGCAAAACCTGCGCCAGCACAGAAAACATCTCCCATCGTGTTCTGGACGTTGCACGGAGGTCTGCCAAGTGTTTGACAAGAAGATAAGAAAAGTTGTCCAAAACAGCTTCCAATCGAATATTCATGTGATTGGAAAAGTCAGGAGAGTGGTAAGGTACTGTTTTCTATCAGTTGGCAAGCTGCGCACACAATCCCAATGTAATACAGCATCCTTCTTCACCTTTCCGAAGCTGCCGCTCTCTCCGGCTCCCGGAGCCAAGAAGCGGCTTCTTCGCGCAAAGACGATTGTACCGGTCACAGTGCTCTCTTAGCGCGGCTTCTGCCGAAAGAAGCCCGGGAGCGGCTCTTAGCTCCGGAGAGCATCGTACCTTCATCTTTAGCGTCTTTTGTGGTCTACATCTTAGCAAAAAGCTTTTCCACTACGTCTGGTAAGGAAAACTTGCGCCAGCACAGAAAACATCTCCCATCGTGTTCTAACGTTGCACGGAGGTCTGCCAAGTGCTTGGCATGAAGAAAAGAAAAGTTGTCCAAAACAGCTTCCAATCGAATATTCATGTGATTGGAAAAGTCAGGAGAGTGGTAAGGTACTCTTTTCTATCAGTTGGCAAGCTGCGCACACAATCCCAGTGCAATACAGCATCCTTCTTCACCTTTCCGATGCTGCCGCTCTCTCCGGCTCCTGGAGCCGAAGAAGCGGCTTCTTCGCGCAAAGACGATTGTACCGGTCACAGTGCTCTCTTAGCGCGGCTTCTGCCGAAAGAAGCCCGGGAGCGGCTCTTAGCTCCGGAGAGCATCGTACCTTCGTCTTTAGCGTCTTTTGTGGTCTACATCTTAGCAGAAAGATTTTCCACTATGTCTGGCAAGGAGAAACTGTGCCAGCACAGAAAACATCTCCCATCGTGTTCTAACGTTGCATGGAGGTTTGCCAAGTGCTTGGCATGAAGAAAAGAAAAGATGTCCAAAAGAGTTTCCAATCGAATATTCATGTGATTGGAAAAGTCAGGAGAGTGGTAAGGTACTGTTTTCTATCAGTTGGCAAGCTGCGCACACAATCCCAGTGTAATACAGCATCCTTCTTCACCTTTCCGAAGCTGCCGCTCTCTCCGGCTCCTGGAGCCGAAGAAGCGGCTTCTTCGCGCAAAGACGATTGTACCAGTCACAGTGCTCTCTTAGGGCGGCTTCTGCCGAAAGAAGCCCGGGAGCGGCTCTTAGCTCCGGAGAGCATCGTACCTTCGTCTTTAGCGTCTTTTGTGGTCTACATCTTAGCAGAAAGCTTTTCCACTATGTCTGGCAAGAAAACCTGCGCCAGCACAGAAAACATCTCCCATCGTGTTCTGGACGTTGCACGGAGGTCTGCAAGTGTTTGGCATGAAGAAAAGAAAAGCTGTCCAAAAGAGCTTCCAATCGAATATTCATGTGATTGGAAAAGTCAGGAGAGTGGTAAGGTACTGTTTTCGATCAGTTGGCAAGCTGCGCACACAATCCCAATGTAATACAGAGCATTGTACTTTTGTCTTTAGCGTCTTTTGTGGTCTACATCTTAGCAAAAAGCTTTTCCACTACATCTGGCAAGGAGAAACTCTGCCAGCACAGAAAACATCTCCCATTGTGTTCTAACTTTACACGGAGGTCTGCCAAGTGCTTGGCATGAAGAAAAGAATAGTTGTCCAAAACAGCTTCCAATGGAATATTCATGTGATTGGAAAAGTCAGGAGAGTGGTAAGGTACTGTTTTCTATCAGTTGGCAAGCTGCGCACACAATCCCAATGTAATACGGCATCCTTCTTCACCTTACCAATGCTGCCACTCTCTCCGGCTCCTGGAGCCGAAGAAGCGGCTTCTTCGCGCAAAGACGATTGTACCGGTCACAGTGCTCTCTTAGCGCGGCTTCTGCCGAAAGAAGCCCGGGAGAGGCTCTTAGCTCCGGAGAGCATCGTACCTTCGTCTTTAGCGTCTTTTGTGGTCTACATCTTAGCAGAAAGCTTTTCCACTATGTCTGGCAAGGAGAAACTGTGCCAGCACAGAAAACATCTCCCATCGTGTTCTGGACATTGCACAGAGGTCTGCAAGTGTTTGGCATGAAGAAAAGAAAAGATGTCCAAAAGAGCTTCCAATCGAATATTCATGTGATTGGAAAAGTCAGGAGAGTGGTAAGGTACTGTTTTCTATCAGTTGGCAAGCTGCGCACACAATCCCAATGTTGTACAGCATCCTCCTTCACCTTTCCGAAGCTGCCGCTCTCTCCGGCTCCTGGAGCCGAAGAAGCGGCTTCTTCGCGCAAAGACGATTGTACCGGTCACAGTGCTCTCTTAGCGCGGCTTCTGCCGAAAGAAGCCCGGGAGCGGCTCTTAGCTCCGGAGAGCATCGTACCTTCGTCTTTAGCGTCTTTTGTGGTCTACATCTTAGCAGAAAGCTTTTCCACTATGTCTGGCATGGAAAACCTGCGCCAGCACAGAAAACATCTCCCATCATGTTCTGGACGTTGCACGGAGGTCTGCCAAGTGTTTGACAAGAAGAGAAGAAAAGCTGTCCAAAAGAGCTTCCAATCGAATATTCATGTGATTGGAAAAGTCAGGAGAGTGGTAAGGTACTGTTTTCTATCAGTTGGCAAGCTGCGCACACAATCCCAATGTAATACAGCATCCTTCTTCACCTTTCTGAAGCTGCCGCTCTCTCCGGCTCCTGGAGCCGAAGAAGCGGCTTCTTCGCGCAAAGACGATTGTACCGGTCACAGTGCTCTCTTAGCGCGGCTTCTGCCGAAAGAAGCCCGGGAGCGGCTCTTAGCTCCGGAGAGCATCGTACCTTCGTCTTTAGCGTCTTTTGTGGTCTACATCTTAGCAAAAAGCTTTTCCAATACGTCTGGCAAGGAGAAACTGTGCCAGCACAGAAAACATCTCCCATCGTGTTCTAAAGTTGCACGGAGGTCTGCCAAGTGCTTAGCATGAAGAAGAGAAAAGTTGTCCAAAACAGCTTCCAATGGAATATTCATGTGATTGGAAAAGTCAGGAGAGTGGTAAGGTACTGTTTTTCTATCAGTTGGCAAGCTGCGCACACAATCCCAATGTAATACAGCATCCTTCTTCACCTTTCCGAAGCTGCCGCTCACTCCGGCTCCCGGAGCCGAAGAAGCGGCTTCTTCGCGCAAAGACGATTGTACCGCTCACAGTGCTCTCTTAGCGCGGCTTCTGCCGAAAGAAGCCCGGGAGCGGCTCTTAGCTCCGGAGAGCATCGTACCTTCGTCTTTAGCGTCTTTTGTGGTCTACAATTTAGCAAAAAGCTTTTCCACTATGTCTGGCAAGGAGGAAGTGTGCCAGCACAGAAAATATCTCCCATCTTGTTCTAACGTTGCACGGAGGTCTGCCAAGTGCTTGGCATGAAGAAAAGAAAAGTTGTCCAAAAGAGCTTCCAATCGAATATTCATGTGATTGGAAAATTCAGGAGAGTGGTAAGGTACTGTTTTCTATCAGTTGGCAAGCTGCTCCCCGGCTCCTGCAGCCGAAGAAGCGTCTTGTTTGCTCAAAGACGATTGTATCGGTCACCGTGCTCTCTTAGCGCGGCTTCTGCCGAAAGAAGCCCGGGAGCGGCTCTTAGCTCCGGAGAGCATCGTACCTTCGTCTTTAGCGTCTTTTGTGGTCTACATCTTAGCAAAAAGCTTTTCCACTATGTCTGGCAAGGAAAACCTGCGCCAACACAGAAAACATCTCCCATCGTGTTCTAACGTTGCATGGAGGTCTGCCAAGTGCTTGGCATGAAGAAAAGAAAAGTTGTCCAAAACAGCTTCCAATGGAATATTCATGTGATTGGAAAAGTCAGGAGAGTGGTAAGGTACTGTTTTCTATCTGTTGGCAAGCTGCGCACACAATCCCATTGCAATACAGCATCCTTCTTCACCTTTCCGATGCTGCCGCTCTCTCCGGCTCCTGGAGCCGAAGAAGCGGCTTCTTCGCGCAAAGACGATTGTACCGGTCACAGTGCTCTCTTACCGCGGCTTCTGCCGAAAGAAGCCCGGGAGCGGCTCTTAGCTCCGGAGAGCATCGTACCTTCGTCTTTAGCGTCTTTTGTGGTCTACATCTTAGCAGAAAGCTTTTCCACTATGTCTGGCAAGCAAAACCTGCGCCAGCACAGAAAACATCTCCCATCGTGTTCTGGTTGTTGCACGGAGGTCTGCCAAGTGTTTGACAAGAAGATAAGAAAAGTTGTCCAAAACAGCTTCCAATCGAATATTCATGTGATTGGAAAAGTCAGGAGAGTGGTAAGGTACTGTTTTCTATCAGTTGGCAAGCTGCGCACACAATCCCAATGTAATACAGCATCCTTCTTCACCTTTCCGAAGCTGCCGCTCTCTCCGGCTCCCGGAGCCAAGAAGCGGCTTCTTCGCGCAAAGACGATTGTACCGGTCACAGTGCTCTCTTAGCGCGGCTTCTGCCGAAAGAAGCCCGGGAGCGGCTCTTAGCTCCGGAGAGCATCGTACCTTCATCTTTAGCGTCTTTTGTGGTCTACATCTTAGCAAAAAGCTTTTCCACTACGTCTGGTAAGGAAAACTTGCGCCAGCACAGAAAACATCTCCCATCGTGTTCTAACGTTGCACGGAGGTCTGCCAAGTGCTTGGCATGAAGAAAAGAAAAGTTGTCCAAAACAGCTTCCAATCGAATATTCATGTGATTGGAAAAGTCAGGAGAGTGGTAAGGTACTCTTTTCTATCAGTTGGCAAGCTGCGCACACAATCCCAGTGCAATACAGCATCCTTCTTCACCTTTCCGATGCTGCCGCTCTCTCCGGCTCCTGGAGCCGAAGAAGCGGCTTCTTCGCGCAAAGACGATTGTACCGGTCACAGTGCTCTCTTAGCGCGGCTTCTGCCGAAAGAAGCCCGGGAGCGGCTCTTAGCTCCGGAGAGCATCGTACCTTCGTCTTTAGCGTCTTTTGTGGTCTACATCTTAGCAGAAAGATTTTCCACTATGTCTGGCAAGGAGAAACTGTGCCAGCACAGAAAACATCTCCCATCGTGTTCTAACGTTGCATGGAGGTTTGCCAAGTGCTTGGCATGAAGAAAAGAAAAGTTGTCCAAAAGAGTTTCCAATCGAATATTCATGTGATTGGAAAAGTCAGGAGAGTGGTAAGGTACTGTTTTCTATCAGTTGGCAAGCTGCGCACACAATCCCAGTGTAATACAGCATCCTTCTTCACCTTTCCGAAGCTGCCGCTCTCTCCGGCTCCCGGAGCCGAAGAAGCGGCTTCTTCGCGCAAAGACGATTGTACCAGTCACAGTGCTCTCTTAGGGCGGCTTCTGCCGAAAGAAGCCCGGGAGCGGCTCTTAGCTCCGGAGAGCATCGTACCTTCGTCTTTAGCGTCTTTTGTGGTCTACATCTTAGCAGAAAGCTTTTCCACTATGTCTGGCAAGAAAACCTGCGCCAGCACAGAATACATCTCCCATCGTGTTCTGGACGTTGCACGGAGGTCTGCAAGTGTTTGGCATGAAGAAAAGAAAAGCTGTCCAAAAGAGCTTCCAATCGAATATTCATGTGATTGGAAAAGTCAGGAGAGTGGTAAGGTACTGTTTTCGATCAGTTGGCAAGCTGCGCACACAATCCCAATGTAATACAGAGCATTGTACTTTTGTCTTTAGCGTCTTTTGTGGTCTACATCTTAGCAAAAAGCTTTTCCACTACATCTGGCAAGGAGAAACTCTGCCAGCACAGAAAACATCTCCCATTGTGTTCTAACTTTACACGGAGGTCTGCCAAGTGCTTGGCATGAAGAAAAGAATAGTTGTCCAAAACAGCTTCCAATGGAATATTCATGTGATTGGAAAAGTCAGGAGAGTGGTAAGGTACTGTTTTCTATCAGTTGGCAAGCTGCGCACACAATCCCAATGTAATACGGCATCCTTCTTCACCTTACCAATGCTGCCACTCTCTCCGGCTCCTGGAGCCGAAGAAGCGGCTTCTTCGCGCAAAGACGATTGTACCGGTCACAGTGCTCTCTTAGCGCGGCTTCTGCCGAAAGAAGCCCGGGAGTGGCTCTTAGCTCCGGAGAGCATCGTACCTTCGTCTTTAGCGTCTTTTGTGGTCTACATCTTAGCAGAAAGCTTTTCCACTATGTCTGGCAAGGAGAAACTGTGCCAGCACAGAAAACATCTCCCATCGTGTTCTGGACGTTGCACAGAGGTCTGCAAGTGTTTGGCATGAAGAAAAGAAAAGATGTCCAAAAGAGCTTCCAATCGAATATTCATGTGATTGGAAAAGTCAGGAGAGTGGTAAGGTACTGTTTTCTATCAGTTGGCAAGCTGCGCACACAATCCCAATGTTGTACAGCATCCTCCTTCACTTTCCGAAGCTGCCGCTCTCTCCGGCTCCTGGAGCCGAAGAAGCGGCTTCTTCGCGCAAAGACGATTGTACCGGTCACAGTGCTCTCTTAGCGCGGCTTCTGCCGAAAGAAGCCCGGGAGCGGCTCTTAGCTCCGGAGAGCATCGTACCTTCGTCTTTAGCGTCTTTTGTGGTCTACATCTTAGCAGAAAGCTTTTCCACTATGTCTGGCATGGAAAACCTGCGCCAGCACAGAAAACATCTCCCATCATGTTCTGGACGTTGCACGGAGGTCTGCCAAGTGTTTGATAAGAAGAGAAGAAAAGCTGTCCAAAAGAGCTTCCAATCGAATATTCATGTGATTGGAAAAGTCAGGAGAGTGGTAAGGTACTGTTTTCTATCAGTTGGCAAGCTGCGCACACAATCCCAATGTAATACAGCATCCTTCTTCACCTTTCTGAAGCTGCCGCTCTCTCCGGCTCCTGGAGCCGAAGAAGCGGCTTCTTCGCGCAAAGACGATTGTACCGGTCACAGTGCTCTCTTAGCGCGGCTTCTGCCGAAAGAAGCCCGGGAGCGGCTCTTAGCTCCGGAGAGCATCGTACCTTCGTCTTTAGCGTCTTTTGTGGTCTACATCTTAGCAAAAAGCTTTTCCAATACGTCTGGCAAGGAGAAACTGTGCCAGCACAGAAAACATCTCCCATCGTGTTCTAAAGTTGCACGGAGGTCTGCCAAGTGCTTAGCATGAAGAAGAGAAAAGTTGTCCAAAACAGCTTCCAATGGAATATTCATGTGATTGGAAAAGTCAGGAGAGTGGTAAGGTACTGTTTTTCTATCAGTTGGCAAGCTGCGCACACAATCCCAATGTAATACAGCATCCTTCTTCACCTTTCCGATGCTGCCGCTCTCTCCGGCTCCTGGAGCCGAAGAAGCGGCTTCTTCGCGCAAAGACTATTGTCCCGGTCACAGGGCTCTCTTAGCGCGGCTTCTGCCGAAAGAAGCCCGGGAGCGGCTCTTAGCTCCGGAGAGCATCGTACCTTCGTCTTTAGCGTCTTTTGTGGTCTACATCTTAGCAGAAAGCTTTTCCATTATGTCTGGCAAGCAAAACCTGCGCCAGCACAGAAAACATCTCCCATCGTGTTCTGGTTGTTGCACGGAGGTCTGCCAAGTGTTTGAGAAGAAGAGAAGAAAAGTTGTCCAAAAGAGCTTCCAATCGAATATTCATGTGATTGGAAAAGTCAGGAGAGTGGTAAGGTACTGTTTTCTATCAGTTGGCAAGCTGCGCACACAATCCCAATGTAATACAGCATCCTTCTTCACCTTTCCGAAGCTGCCGCTCACTCCGGCTCCCGGAGCCGAAGAAGCGGCTTCTTCGCGCAAAGACGATTGTACCGCTCACAGTGCTCTCTTAGCGCGGCTTCTGCCGAAAGAAGCCCGGGAGCGGCTCTTAGCTCCGGAGAGCATCGTACCTTCGTCTTTAGCGTCTTTTGTGGTCTACAATTTAGCAAAAAGCTTTTCCACTATGTCTGGCAAGGAGGAAGTGTGCCAGCACAGAAAATATCTCCCATCTTGTTCTAACGTTGCACGGAGGTCTGCCAAGTGCTTGGCATGAAGAAAAGAAAAGTTGTCCAAAAGAGCTTCCAATCGAATATTCATGTGATTGGAAAATTCAGGAGAGTGGTAAGGTACTGTTTTCTATCAGTTGGCAAGCTGCTCCCCGGCTCCTGCAGCCGAAGAAGCGTCTTGTTTGCTCAAAGACGTTTGTACCGGTCACCGTGCTCTCTTAGCGCGGCTTCTGCCGAAAGAAGCCCGGGAGCGGCTCTTAGCTCCGGAGAGCATCGTACCTTCGTCTTTAGCGTCTTTTGTGGTCTACATCTTAGCAAAAAGCTTTTCCACTATGTCTGGCAAGGAAAACCTGCGCCAACACAGAAAACATCTCCCATCGTGTTCTAACGTTGCATGGAGGTCTGCCAAGTGCTTGGCATGAAGAAAAGAAAAGTTGTCCAAAACAGCTTCCAATGGAATATTCATGTGATTGGAAAAGTCAGGAGAGTGGTAAGGTACTGTTTTCTATCTGTTGGCAAGCTGCGCACACAATCCCAGTGCAATACAGCATCCTTCTTCACCTTTCCGATGCTGCCGCTCTCTCCGGCTCCTGGAGCCGAAGAAGCGGCTTCTTCGCGCAAAGACGATTGTACCAGTCACAGTGCTCTCTTACCGCGGCTTCTGCCGAAAGAAGCCCGGGAGCGGCTCTTAGCTCCGGAGAGCATCGTCCCTTCGTCTTTAGCGTCTTTTGTGGTCTACATCTTAGCAGAAAGCTTTTCCACTATGTCTGGCAAGGAGAAAGTGTGCCAACACAGAAAACATCTCCCATCGTGTTCTAACTTTGCACGGAGGTCTGCCAAGTGCTTGGCATGAAGAAAAGGAAAGTTGTCCAAAACAGCTTCCAATGGAATATTCATGTGATTGGAAAAGTCAGGAGAGTGGTAAGGTACTGTTTTCTATCAGTTGGCAAGCTGCGCACACAATCCCAATGTAATACAGCATCCTTCTTCACCTTTCCGAAGCTGCCGCTCTCTCCGGCTCCTGGAGCCGAAGAAGCGGCTTCTTCGCGCAAAGACGATTGTACCGGTCACAGTGCTCTCTTAGCGCGGCTTCTGCCGAAAGAAGCCCGGGAGCGGCTCTTAGCTCCGGAGAGCATCGTACCTTCGTCTTTAGCGTCTTTTGTGGTCTACATCTTAGCAGAAAGCTTTTCCACTATGTCTGGCAAGGAAAACCTGCGCCAGCACAGAAAACATCTCCCATCGTGATCTAACGTTGCACGGATGTCTGCAAGTGTTTGGCATGAAGAAAAGAAAAGCTGTCCAAAACAGCTTCCAATCGAATATTCATGTGATTGGAAAAGTCAGGAGAGTGGTAAGGTACTGTTTTCTATCAGTTGGCAAGCTGCGCACACAATCCCAGTGCAATACAGCATCCTTCTCCACCTTTCCGATGCTGCCGCTCTCTCCGCCTCCTGGAGCCGACGAACCGGCTTCTTCGCGCAAAGACGATTGTACCGGTCACAGTGCTCTCTTAGCGCGGCTTCTGCCGAAAGAAGCCCGGGAGCGGTTCTTAACTCCGGAGAGCATCGTACCTTCGTCTTTAGCGTCTTTTGTGGTCTACATCTTAGCAAAAGGCTTTTCCACTACGTTTGGCAAGGAGAAAGTGTGCCAGCACAGAAAACATCTCCCATCGTGTTCTAACGTTGCACGGAGGTCTACCAAGTGCTTGGCATGAAGAAAAGAAAAGTTGCCCAAAACAGCTTCCAATCGAATATTCATGTGATTGGAAAAGTCAGGAGAGTGGTAAGGTACTGTTTTCTATCAGTTGGCAAGCTGTGCACACAATCCTAGTGTAATACAGCATCCTTCTTCACCTTTCCGATGCTGCCGCTCTCTCCGGCTCCTGGAGCCGAAAAAGCGGCTTCTTCGCGCAAAGACGATTGTACCGGTCACAGTGCTCTCTTAGCGCGGCTTCTGCCGAAAGAAGCCCGGGAGCGGCTCTTAGCTCCGGAGAGCATCGTACCTTCGTCTTTAGCGTCTTTTGTGGTCTACATCTTAGCAAAAAGCTTTTCCACTACATCTGGCAAGGAGAAAGTGTGCCAGCACAGAAAACATCTCCCATCGTGTTCTGGACGTTGCACGGAGGTCTGCCAAGTGTTTGACAAGAAGATAAGAAAAGTTGTCCAAAACAGCTTCCAATCGAATATTCATGTGATTGGAAAAGTCAGGAGAGTGGTAAGGTACTGTTTTCTATCAGTTGGCAAGCTGCGCACACAATCCCAATGTAATACAGCATCCTTCTTCACCTTTCCGAAGCTGCCGCTCTCTCCGGCTCCCGGAGCCAAGAAGCGGCTTCTTCGCGCAAAGACGATTGTACCGGTCACAGTGCTCTCTTAGCGCGGCTTCTGCCGAAAGAAGCCCGGGAGCGGCTCTTAGCTCCGGAGAGCATCGTACCTTCATCTTTAGCGTCTTTTGTGGTCTACATCTTAGCAAAAAGCTTTTCCACTACGTCTGGTAAGGAAAACTTGCGCCAGCACAGAAAACATCTCCCATCGTGTTCTAACGTTGCACGGAGGTCTGCCAAGTGCTTGGCATGAAGAAAAGTAAAGTTGTCCAAAACAGCTTCCAATCGAATATTCATGTGATTGGAAAAGTCAGGAGAGTGGTAAGGTACTCTTTTCTATCAGTTGGCAAGCTGCGCACACAATCCCAGTGCAATACAGCATCCTTCTTCACCTTTCCGATGCTGCCGCTCTCTCCGGCTCCTGGAGCCGAAGAAGCGGCTTCTTCGCGCAAAGACGATTGTACCGGTCACAGTGCTCTCTTAGCGCGGCTTCTGCCGAAAGAAGCCCGGGAGCGGCTCTTAGCTCCGGAGAGCATCGTACCTTCGTCTTTAGCGTCTTTTGTGGTCTACATCTTAGCAGAAAGATTTTCCACTATGTCTGGCAAGGAGAAACTGTGCCAACACAGAAAACATCTCCCATCGTGTTCTAACGTTGCACGGAGGTCTGCCAAGTGCTTGGCATGAAGAAAAGAAAAGTTGTCCAAAACAGCTTCCAATCGAATATTCATGTGATTGGAAAAGTCAGGAGAGTGGTAAGGTACTGTTTTCTATCAGTTGGCAAGCTGCGCACACAATCCCAGTGTAATACAGCATCCTTCTTCACCTTTCCGAAGCTGCCGCTCTCTCCGGCTCCCGGAGCCGAAGAAGCGGCTTCTTCGCGCAAAGACGATTGTACCAGTCACAGTGCTCTCTTAGGGCGGCTTCTGCCGAAAGAAGCCCGGGAGCGGCTCTTAGCTCCGGAGAGCATCGTACCTTCGTCTTTAGCGTCTTTTGTGGTCTACATCTTAGCAGAAAGCTTTTCCACTATGTCTGGCAAGAAAACCTGCGCCAGCACAGAAAACATCTCCCATCGTGTTCTGGACGTTGCACGGAGGTCTGCAAGTGTTTGGCATGAAGAAAAGAAAAGCTGTCCAAAAGAGCTTCCAATCGAATATTCATGTGATTGGAAAAGTCAGGAGAGTGGTAAGGTACTGTTTTCGATCAGTTGGCAAGCTGCGCACACAATCCCAATGTAATACAGAGCATTGTACTTTTGTCTTTAGCGTCTTTTGTGGTCTACATCTTAGCAAAAAGCTTTTCCACTACATCTGGCAAGGAGAAACTCTGCCAGCACAGAAAACATCTCCCATTGTGTTCTAACTTTACACGGAGGTCTGCCAAGTGCTTGGCATGAAGAAAAGAATAGTTGTCCAAAACAGCTTCCAATGGAATATTCATGTGATTGGAAAAGTCAGGAGAGTGGTAAGGTACTGTTTTCTATCAGTTGGCAAGCTGCGCACACAATCCCAATGTAATACGGCATCCTTCTTCACCTTACCAATGCTGCCACTCTCTCCGGCTCCTGGAGCCGAAGAAGCGGCTTCTTCGCGCAAAGACGATTGTACCGGTCACAGTGCTCTCTTAGCGCGGCTTCTGCCGAAAGAAGCCCGGGAGTGGCTCTTAGCTCCGGAGAGCATCGTACCTTCGTCTTTAGCGTCTTTTGTGGTCTACATCTTAGCAGAAAGCTTTTCCACTATGTCTGGCAAGGAGAAACTGTGCCAGCACAGAAAACATCTCCCATCGTGTTCTGGACGTTGCACAGAGGTCTGCAAGTGTTTGGCATGAAGAAAAGAAAAGATGTCCAAAAGAGCTTCCAATCGAATATTCATGTGATTGGAAAAGTCAGGAGAGTGGTAAGGTACTGTTTTCTATCAGTTGGCAAGCTGCGCACACAATCCCAATGTTGTACAGCATCCTCCTTCACCTTTCCGAAGCTGCCGCTCTCTCCGGCTCCTGGAGCCGAAGAAGCGGCTTCTTCGCGCAAAGACGATTGTACCGGTCACAGTGCTCTCTTAGCGCGGCTTCTGCCGAAAGAAGCCCGGGAGCGGCTCTTAGCTCCGGAGAGCATCGTACCTTCGTCTTTAGCCTCTTTTGTGGTCTACATCTTAGCAGAAAGCTTTTCCACTATGTCTGGCATGGAAAACCTGCGCCAGCACAGAAAACATCTCCCATCATGTTCTGGACGTTGCACGGAGGTCTGCCAAGTGTTTGATAAGAAGAGAAGAAAAGCTGTCCAAAAGAGCTTCCAATCGAATATTCATGTGATTGGAAAAGTCAGGAGAGTGGTAAGGTACTGTTTTCTATCAGTTGGCAAGCTGCGCACACAATCCCAATGTAATACAGCATCCTTCTTCACCTTTCTGAAGCTGCCGCTCTCTCCGGCTCCTGGAGCCGAAGAAGCGGCTTCTTCGCGCAAAGACGATTGTACCGGTCACAGTGCTCTCTTAGCGCGGCTTCTGCCGAAAGAAGCCCGGGAGCGGCTCTTAGCTCCGGAGAGCATCGTACCTTCGTCTTTAGCGTCTTTTGTGGTCTACATCTTAGCAAAAAGCTTTTCCAATACGTCTGGCAAGGAGAAACTGTGCCAGCACAGAAAACATCTCCCATCGTGTTCTAAAGTTGCACGGAGGTCTGCCAAGTGCTTAGCATGAAGAAGAGAAAAGTTGTCCAAAACAGCTTCCAATGGAATATTCATGTGATTGGAAAAGTCAGGAGAGTGGTAAGGTACTGTTTTTCTATCAGTTGGCAAGCTGCGCACACAATCCCAATGTAATACAGCATCCTTCTTCACCTTTCCGATGCTGCCGCTCTCTCCGGCTCCTGGAGCCGAAGAAGCGGCTTCTTCGCGCAAAGACTATTGTCCCGGTCACAGGGCTCTCTTAGCGCGGCTTCTGCCGAAAGAAGCCCGGGAGCGGCTCTTAGCTCCGGAGAGCATCGTACCTTCGTCTTTAGCGTCTTTTGTGGTCTACATCTTAGCAGAAAGCTTTTCCACTATGTCTGGCAAGCAAAACCTGCGCCAGCACAGAAAACATCTCCCATCGTGTTCTGGTTGTTGCACGGAGGTCTGCCAAGTGTTTGAGAAGAAGAGAAGAAAAGTTGTCCAAAAGAGCTTCCAATCGAATATTCATGTGATTGGAAAAGTCAGGAGAGTGGTAAGGTACTGTTTTCTATCAGTTGGCAAGCTGCGCACACAATCCCAATGTAATACAGCATCCTTCTTCACCTTTCCGAAGCTGCCGCTCACTCCGGCTCCCGGAGCGGAAGAAGCGGCTTCTTCGCGCAAAGACGATTGTACCGCTCACAGTGCTCTCTTAGCGCGGCTTCTGCCGAAAGAAGCCCGGGAGCGGCTCTTAGCTCCGGAGAGCATCGTACCTTCGTCTTTAGCGTCTTTTGTGGTCTACATCTTAGCAAAAAGCTTTTCCACTATGTCTGGCAAGGAGGAAGTGTGCCAGCACAGAAAATATCTCCCATCTTGTTCTAACGTTGCACGGAGGTCTGCAAGTGTTTGGCATGAAGAGAAGAAAAGTTGTCCAAAACAGCTTCCAATCGAATATTCATGTGATTGGAAAAGTCAGGAGAGTGGTAAGGTACTGTTTTCTATCAGTTGGCAAGCTGCGCACACAATCCCAATGTAATACAGCATCCTTCTTCACCTTTCCGAAGCTGCCGCTCTCTCCGGCTCCTGGAGCCGAAGAAGCGGCTTCTTCGCGCAAAGACGATTGTACCGGTCACAGTGCTCTCTTAGCGCGGCTTCTGCCGAAAGAAGCCCGGGAGCGGCTCTTAGCTCCGGAGAGCATCGTACCTTCGTCTTTAGCGTCTTTTGTGGTCTACATCTTAGCAAAAAGCTTTTCCACGACATCTGGCAAGGAGAAACTGTGCCAGCACAGAAAACATCTACCATCGTGTTCTAACGTTGCACGGAGGTCTGGAAGTGTTTGGCATGAAGAAAAAAAAAGCTGTCCAAAAGAGATTCCAATCGAATATTCATGTGATTGGAAAAGTCAGGAGAGTGGTAAGGTACTGTTTTCTATCAGTTGGCAAGCTGCGCACACAATCCCAATGTAATACAGCATCCTTCTTCACCTTTCTGAAGCTGCCGCTCTCTCCGGCTCCTGGAGCCGAAGAAGCGGCTTCTTCGCGCAAAGACGATTGTACCGGTCACAGGGCTCTCTTAGCGCGGCTTCTGCCGAAAGAAGCCTGGGAGCGGCTCTTAGCTCCGGAGAGCATCGTACCTTCGTCTTTAGCGTCTTTTGTGGTCTACATCTTAGCAGAAAGCTTTTCCACTATGTCTGGCAAGGAGTAAGTGTGCCAGCACAGAAAACATCTCCCATCATGTTCTGGACGTTGCACGGAGGTCTGCCAAGTGTTTGACAAGAAGAGAAGAATAGTTGTCCAAAACAGCTTCCAATCGAATATTCATGTGATTGGAAAAGTCAGGAGAGTGGTAAGGTACTGTTTTCTATCAGTTGGCAAGCTGCGCACACAATCCCAATGTAATACAGCATCCTTCTTCACCTTTCCGATGCTGCCGCTCTCTCCGGCTCCTGGAGCCGAAGAAGCGGCTTCTTCGCGCAAAGACGATTGTACCGGTCACAGTGCTCTCTTAGCGCGGCTTCTGCCGAAAGAAGCCCGGGAGCGGCTCTTAGCTCCGGAGAGCATCGTACCTTCGTCTTTAGCGTCTTTTGTGGTCTACATCTTAGCAAAAAGCTTTTCAACTACGTCTGGCAAGGAGAACGTGTGCCAACACAGAAAACATCTCCCATCATGTTCTGGACGTTGCACGGAGGTCTGCCAAGTGCTTGGCATGAAGAAAAGAAAAGTTGTCCAAAACAGCTTCCAATCGAATATTCATGTGATTGGAAAAGTCAGGAGAGTGGTAAGGTACTGTTTTCTATCAGTTGGCAAGCTGCGCACACAATCCCAATGTAATACAGCATCCTTCTTCACCTTTCCGAAGCTGCCGCTCTCTCCGGCTCCTGGAGCCGAAGAAGCGGCTTCTTCGCGCAAAGACGATTGTACCGGTCACAGTGCTCTCTTAGCGCGGCTTCTGCCGAAAGAAGCCCGGGAGCGGCTCTTAGCTCCGGAGAGCATCGTACCTTCGTCTTTAGCGTCTTTTGTGGTCTACATCTTAGCAAAAAGCTTTTCCACTATGTCTGGCAAGGAGAAACTGTGCCAGCACAGAAAACATCTCCCATCGTGTTCTGGACGTTGCACGGAGGTCTGCAAGTGTTTGGCATGAAGAAAAGAAAAGCTGTCCAAAACAGCTTCCAATCGAATATTCATGTGATTGGAAAAGTCAGGAGAGTGGTAAGGTACTGTTTTCTATCAGTTGGCAAGCTGCGCACACAATCCCAGTGCAATACAGCATCCTTCTTCACCTTTCCGATGCTGCCGCTCTCTCCGGCTCCTGGAGCCGAAGAAGCGGCTTCTTCGCGCAAAGACGATTGTACCGGTCACAGTGCTCTCTTAGCGCGGCTTCTGCCGAAAGAAGCCCGGGAGCGGCTCTTAGCTCCGGAGAGCATCGTACCTTCGTCTTTAGCGTCTTTTGTGGTCTACATCTTAGCAGAAAGCTTTTCCACTACGTCTGGAGGGTGAAAGTGTGCCAACACAGAAAATATCTCCCATCGTGTTCTAACGTTGCATGGAGGTCTGCCAAGTGCTTGGCATGAAGAAAAGAAAAGTTGTCCAAAACAGCTTCCAATCGAATATTCATGTGATTGGAAAAGTCAGGAGAGTGGTAAGGTACTGTTTTCTATCAGTTGGCAAGCTGCGCACACAATCCCGATGTAATACAGCATCCTTCTTCACCTTTCCGAAGCTGCCGCTCTCTCCGGCTCCTGGAGCCGAAGAAGCGGCTTCTTCGCGCAAAGACGATTGTACCGGTCACAGTGCTCTCTTAGCGCGGCTTCTGCCGAAAGAAGCCCGGGAGCGGCTCTTAGCTCCGGAGAGCATCGTACCTTCGTCTTTAGCGTCTTTTGTGGTCTACATCTTAGCAAAAAGCTTTTCCACTATGTCTGGCAAGGAGGAAGTGTGACAGCACAGAAAATATCTCCCATCGTGTTCTAACGTTGCACGGATGTCTGCAAAGTGCTTGGCATGAAGAAAAGAAAAGTTGTCCAAAACAGCTTCCAATCGAATATTCATGTGATTGGAAACGTAAGGAGAGTGGTAAGGTACTGATTTCTATCAGTTGGCAAGCTGCGCACACAATCCCAATGTAGTACAGCATCCTTCTTCACCTTTCCGAAGCTGCCGCTCTCTCCGGGTCCTGGAGCCGAAGAAGCGGCTTCTTCGCGCAAAGACGATTGTACCGGTCACAGTGCTCTCTTAGCGCGGCTTCTGCCGAAAGAAGCCCGGGAGCGGCTCTTAGCTCCGGAGAGCATCGTACCTTCGTCTTTAGCGTCTTTTGTGGTCTACATCTTAGCAAAAAGCTTTTCCACTATGTCTGGCAAGGAAAACCTGCGCCAACACAGAAAACATCTCCCATCGTGTTCTAACGTTGCATGGAGGTCTGCCAAGTGCTTGGCATGAAGAAAAGAAAAGTTGTCCAAAACAGCTTCCAATCGAATATTCATGTGATTGGAAAAGTCAGGAGAGTGGTAAGGTACTGATTTCTATCAGTTGGCAAGCTGCGCAAACAATCCCAGTGCAATACAGCATCCTTCTTCACCTTTCCGATGCTGCCGCTCTCTCCGGCTCCTGGAGCCGAAGAAGCGGCTTCTTCGCGCAAAGACGATTGTACCGGTCACAGTGCTCTCTTAGCGCGGCTTCTGCCGAAAGAAGCCCGGGAGCGGCTCTTAGCTCCGGAGAGCATCGTACCTTCGTCTTTAGCGTCTTTTGTGGTCTACATCTTAGCAGAAAACTTTTCCACCATGTCTGGCAAGGAGAAAGTGTGCCAACACAGAAAACATCTCCCATCGTGTTCTAACGTTGCACGGAGGTCTGCCAAGTGCTTGGCATGAAGAAAAGAAAAGTTGTCCAAAACAGCTAAACAGCTTCCAATGGAATATTCATGTGATTGGAAAAGTCAGGAGAGTGGTAAGGTACTGTTTTCTATCAGTTGGCAAGCTGCGCACACAATCCTAGTGTAATACAGCATCCTTCTTCACCTTTCCGATGCTGCCGCTCTCTCCGGCTCCTGGAGCCGAAGAAGCGGCTTCTTCGCGCAAAGACGATTGTACCGGTCACAGTGCTCTCTTAGCGCGGCTTCTGCCGAAAGAAGCCCGGGAGCGGCTCTTAGCTCCGGAGAGCATCGTACCTTCGTCTTTAGCGTCTTTTGTGGTCTACATCTTAGCAGAAAGCTTTTCCACTATGTCTGGCAAGGAAAACCTGCGCCAGCACAGAAAACATCTCCCATCATGTTCTGGACGTTGCACGGAGGTCTGCCAAGTGTTTGAAAAGAAGAGAAGAAAAGTTGTCCAAAAAAGCTTCCAATCGAATATTCATGTGATTGGAAATGTCAGGAGAGTGGTAAGGTACTGTTTTCTATCAGTTGGCAAGCTGCGCACACAATCCCAATGTAGTACAGCATCCTTCTTCACCTTTCCGAAGCTGCCGCTCTCTCCGGCTCCTGGAGCCGAAGAAGCGGCTTCTTCGCGCAAAGACGATTGTACCGGTCACAGTGCTCTCTTAGCGCGGCTTCTGCCGAAAGAAGCCCGGGAGCGGCTCTTAGCTCCGGAGAGCATCGTACCTTCGTCTTTAGCGTCTTTTGTGGTCTACATCTTAGCAGAAAGCTTTTCCACTATGTCTGGCAAGGAAAACCTGCGCCAGCACAGAAAACATCTCCCATCGTGTTCTGGACGTTGCACGGTGGTCTGCCAAGTGTTTGAAAAGAAGAGAAGAAAAGTTGTCCAAAACAGCTTCCAATCGAATATTCATGTGATTGGAAAAGTCAGGAGAGTGGTAAGGTACTGTTTTCTATCAGTTGGCAAGCTGCGCACACAATCCCAGTGCAATACAGCATCCTTCTTCACCTTTCCGATGCTGCCGCTCTCTCCGCCTCCTGGAGCCTAAGAAGCGGCTTCTTCGCGCAAAGACGATTGTACCGGTCACAGTGCTCTCTTAGCGCGGCTTCTGCCGAAAGAAGCCCGGGAGCGGCTCTTAGCTCCGGAGAGCATCGTACCTTCGTCTTTAGCGTCTTTTGTGGTCTACATCTTAGCAGAAAGCTTTTCCACTATGTCTGGAAAGGAGAAAGTGTGCCAACACAGAAAACATCTCCCATCGTGTTCTAACGTTGCACGGAGGTCTGCCAAGTGTTTGACATGAAGAGAAGAAAAGTTGTCCAAAACAGCTTCCAATCGAATATTCATGTGATTGGAAAAGTCAGGAGAGTGGTAAGGTTCTGTTTTCTATCAGTTGGCAAGCTGCGCACACAATCCCAATGTAATACAGCATCCTTCTTCACCTTTCCGATGCTGCCGCTCTCTCCGGCTCCTGGAGCCAAAGAAGCGGCTTCTTCGCGCAAAGACGATTGTACTGGTCACAGCGCTCTCTTAGCGCGGCTTCTGCCGAAAGAAGCCCGGGAGCGGCGCTTAGCTCCGGAGAGCATCGTACCTTCGTCTTTAGCGTCTTTTGTGGTCTACATTATAGCAGAAAGCTTTTCCACTATGTCTGGCAAGGAGTAAGTGTGCCAGCACAGAAAACATCTCCCATCGTGTTCTAACGTTGCACGGTGGTCTGCCAAGTGTTTGAAAAGAAGAGAAGAAAAGTTGTCAAAAACAGCTTCCAATCGAATATTCATGTGATTGGAAAAGTCAGGAGAGTGGTAAGGTACTGTTTTCTATCAGTTGGCAAGCTGCGCACACAATCCCAATGTAATACAGCATCCTTCTTCACCTTTCCGATGCTGCCGCTGTCTCCGCCTCCTGGAGCCGAAGAAGCGGCTTCTTCACGCAAAGACGATTGTACCGGTCACAGTGCTCTCTTAGCGCGGCTTCTGCCGAAAGAAGCCCGGGAGCGGCTCTTAGCTCCGGAGAGCATCGTACCTTCGTCTTTAGCGTCTTTTGTGGTCTACATCTTAGCAGAAAGCTTTTCCACTATGTCGGCAAGGAAAACCTGCGCCAGCACAGAAAACATCTCCCATCGTGTTCTAACGTTGCACGGAGGTCTGCCAAGTGCTTGGCATGAAGAAAAGAAAAGTTGTCCAAAACAGCTTCCAATCGAATATTCATGTGATTGGAAAAGTCAGGAGAGTGGTAAGGTACTGTTTTCTATCAGTTGGCAAGCTGTGCACACAATCCTATTGTAATTCAGCATACGTGTTCACGTTTCCGATGCTGCCGCTCTCTCCGGCTCCTGGAGCCGAAGAAGCGGCTTCTTCGCGCAAAGACTATTGTCCCGGTCACAGGGCTCTCTTAGCGCGGCTTCTGCCGAAAGAAGCCCGGGAGCGGCTCTTAGCTCCGGAGAGCATCGTACCTTCGTCTTTAGCGTCTTTTGTGGTCTACATCTTAGCAGAAAGCTTTTCCACTATGTCTGGCAAGCAAAACCTGCGCCAGCACAGAAAACATCTCCCATCGTGTTCTGGTTGTTGCACGGAGGTCTGCCAAGTGTTTGAATAGAAGAGAAGAAAAGTTGTCCAAAAGAGCTTCCAATCGAATATTCATGTGATTGGAAAAGTCAGGAGAGTGGTAAGGTACTGTTTTCTATCAGTTGGCAAGCTGCGCACACAATCCCAATGTAATACAGCATCCTTCTTCACCTTTCCGAAGCTGCCGCTCACTCCGGCTCCCGGAGCCGAAGAAGCGGCTTCTTCGCGCAAAGACGATTGTACCGGTCACAGTGCTCTCTTAGCGCGGCTTCTGCCGAAAGAAGCCCGGGAGCGGCTCTTAGCTCCGGAGAGCATCGTACCTTCGTCTTTAGCGTCTTTTGTGGTCTACAATTTAGCAAAAAGCTTTTCCACTATGTCTGGCAAGGAGGAAGTGTGCCAGCACAGAAAATATCTCCCATCTTGTTCTAACGTTGCACGGAGGTCTGCCAAGTGCTTGGCATGAAGAAAAGAAAAGTTGTCCAAAAGAGCTTCCAATCGAATATTCATGTGATTGGAAAATTCAGGAGAGTGGTAAGGTACTGTTTTCTATCAGTTGGCAAGCTGCTCCCCGGCTCCTGCAGCCGAAGAAGCGTCTTGTTTGCTCAAAGACGATTGTATCGGTCACCGTGCTCTCTTAGCGCGGCTTCTGCCGAAAGAAGCCCGGGAGCGGCTCTTAGCTCCGGAGAGCATCGTACCTTCGTCTTTAGCGTCTTTTGTGGTCTACATCTTAGCAAAAAGCTTTTCCAATACGTCTGGCAAGGAAAACCTGCGCCAACACAGAAAACATCTCCCATCGTGTTCTAACGTTGCATGGAGGTCTGCCAAGTGCTTGGCATGAAGAAAAGAAAAGTTGTCCAAAACAGCTTCCAATGGAATATTCATGTGATTGGAAAAGTCAGGAGAGTGGTAAGGTACTGTTTTCTATCTGTTGGCAAGCTGCGCACACAATCCCATTGCAATACAGCATCCTTCTTCACCTTTCCGATGCTGCCGCTCTCTCCGGCTCCTGGAGCCGAAGAAGCGGCTTCTTCGCGCAAAGACGATTGTACCGGTCACAGTGCTCTCTTACCGCGGCTTCTGCCGAAAGAAGCCCGGGAGAGGCTCTTAGCTCCGGAGAGCATCGTACCTTCGTCTTTAGCGTCTTTTGTGGTCTACATCTTAGCAGAAAGCTTTTCCACTATGTCTGGCAAGCAAAACCTGCGCCAGCACAGAAAACATCTCCCATCGTGTTCTGGACGTTGCACGGAGGTCTGCCAAGTGTTTGACAAGAAGATAAGAAAAGTTGTCCAAAACAGCTTCCAATCGAATATTCATGTGATTGGAAAAGTCAGGAGAGTGGTAAGGTACTGTTTTCTATCAGTTGGCAAGCTGCGCACACAATCCCAATGTAATACAGCATCCTTCTTCACCTTTCCGAAGCTGCCGCTCTCTCCGGCTCCCGGAGCCAAGAAGCGGCTTCTTCGCGCAAAGACGATTGTACCGGTCACAGTGCTCTCTTAGCGCGGCTTCTGCCGAAAGAAGCCCGGGAGCGGCTCTTAGCTCCGGAGAGCATCGTACCTTCATCTTTAGCGTCTTTTGTGGTCTACATCTTAGCAAAAAGCTTTTCCACTACGTCTGGTAAGGAAAACTTGCGCCAGCACAGAAAACATCTCCCATCGTGTTCTAACGTTGCACGGAGGTCTGCCAAGTGCTTGGCATGAAGAAAAGAAAAGTTGTCCAAAACAGCTTCCAATCGAATATTCATGTGATTGGAAAAGTCAGGAGAGTGGTAAGGTACTCTTTTCTATCAGTTGGCAAGCTGCGCACACAATCCCAGTGCAATACAGCATCCTTCTTCACCTTTCCGATGCTGCCGCTCTCTCCGGCTCCTGGAGCCGAAGAAGCGGCTTCTTCGCGCAAAGACGATTGTACCGGTCACAGTGCTCTCTTAGCGCGGCTTCTGCCGAAAGAAGCCCGGGAGCGGCTCTTAGCTCCGGAGAGCATCGTACCTTCGTCTTTAGCGTCTTTTGTGGTCTACATCTTAGCAGAAAGATTTTCCACTATGTCTGGCAAGGAGAAACTGTGCCAGCACAGAAAACATCTCCCATCGTGTTCTAACGTTGCATGGAGGTTTGCCAAGTGCTTGGCATGAAGAAAAGAAAAGATGTCCAAAAGAGTTTCCAATCGAATATTCATGTGATTGGAAAAGTCAGGAGAGTGGTAAGGTACTGTTTTCTATCAGTTGGCAAGCTGCGCACACAATCCCAGTGTAATACAGCATCCTTCTTCACCTTTCCGAAGCTGCCGCTCTCTCCGGCTCCCGGAGCCGAAGAAGCGGCTTCTTCGCGCAAAGACGATTGTACCAGTCACAGTGCTCTCTTAGGGCGGCTTCTGCCGAAAGAAGCCCGGGAGCGGCTCTTAGCTCCGGAGAGCATCGTACCTTCGTCTTTAGCGTCTTTTGTGGTCTACATCTTAGCAGAAAGCTTTTCCACTATGTCGGCAAGGAAAACCTGCGCCAGCACAGAAAACATCTCCCATCGTGTTCTAACGTTGCACGGAGGTCTGCCAAGTGCTTGGCATGAAGAAAAGAAAAGTTGTCCAAAACAGCTTCCAATCGAATATTCATGTGATTGGAAAAGTCAGGAGAGTGGTAAGGTACTGTTTTCTATCAGTTGGCAAGCTGTGCACACAATCCTATTGTAATTCAGCATACGTGTTCACGTTTCCGATGCTGCCGCTCTCTCCGGCTCCTGGAGCCGAAGAAGCGGCTTCTTCGCGCAAAGACTATTGTCCCGGTCACAGGGCTCTCTTAGCGCGGCTTCTGCCGAAAGAAGCCCGGGAGCGGCTCTTAGCTCCGGAGAGCATCGTACCTTCGTCTTTAGCGTCTTTTGTGGTCTACATCTTAGCAGAAAGCTTTTCCACTATGTCTGGCAAGCAAAACCTGCGCCAGCACAGAAAACATCTCCCATCGTGTTCTGGTTGTTGCACGGAGGTCTGCCAAGTGTTTGAATAGAAGAGAAGAAAAGTTGTCCAAAAGAGCTTCCAATCGAATATTCATGTGATTGGAAAAGTCAGGAGAGTGGTAAGGTACTGTTTTCTATCAGTTGGCAAGCTGCGCACACAATCCCAATGTAATACAGCATCCTTCTTCACCTTTCCGAAGCTGCCGCTCACTCCGGCTCCCGGAGCCGAAGAAGCGGCTTCTTCGCGCAAAGACGATTGTACCGGTCACAGTGCTCTCTTAGCGCGGCTTCTGCCGAAAGAAGCCCGGGAGCGGCTCTTAGCTCCGGAGAGCATCGTACCTTCGTCTTTAGCGTCTTTTGTGGTCTACAATTTAGCAAAAAGCTTTTCCACTATGTCTGGCAAGGAGGAAGTGTGCCAGCACAGAAAATATCTCCCATCTTGTTCTAACGTTGCACGGAGGTCTGCCAAGTGCTTGGCATGAAGAAAAGAAAAGTTGTCCAAAAGAGCTTCCAATCGAATATTCATGTGATTGGAAAATTCAGGAGAGTGGTAAGGTACTGTTTTCTATCAGTTGGCAAGCTGCTCCCCGGCTCCTGCAGCCGAAGAAGCGTCTTGTTTGCTCAAAGACGATTGTATCGGTCACCGTGCTCTCTTAGCGCGGCTTCTGCCGAAAGAAGCCCGGGAGCGGCTCTTAGCTCCGGAGAGCATCGTACCTTCGTCTTTAGCGTCTTTTGTGGTCTACATCTTAGCAAAAAGCTTTTCCAATACGTCTGGCAAGGAAAACCTGCGCCAACACAGAAAACATCTCCCATCGTGTTCTAACGTTGCATGGAGGTCTGCCAAGTGCTTGGCATGAAGAAAAGAAAAGTTGTCCAAAACAGCTTCCAATGGAATATTCATGTGATTGGAAAAGTCAGGAGAGTGGTAAGGTACTGTTTTCTATCTGTTGGCAAGCTGCGCACACAATCCCATTGCAATACAGCATCCTTCTTCACCTTTCCGATGCTGCCGCTCTCTCCGGCTCCTGGAGCCGAAGAAGCGGCTTCTTCGCGCAAAGACGATTGTACCGGTCACAGTGCTCTCTTACCGCGGCTTCTGCCGAAAGAAGCCCGGGAGAGGCTCTTAGCTCCGGAGAGCATCGTACCTTCGTCTTTAGCGTCTTTTGTGGTCTACATCTTAGCAGAAAGCTTTTCCACTATGTCTGGCAAGCAAAACCTGCGCCAGCACAGAAAACATCTCCCATCGTGTTCTGGACGTTGCACGGAGGTCTGCCAAGTGTTTGACAAGAAGATAAGAAAAGTTGTCCAAAACAGCTTCCAATCGAATATTCATGTGATTGGAAAAGTCAGGAGAGTGGTAAGGTACTGTTTTCTATCAGTTGGCAAGCTGCGCACACAATCCCAATGTAATACAGCATCCTTCTTCACCTTTCCGAAGCTGCCGCTCTCTCCGGCTCCCGGAGCCAAGAAGCGGCTTCTTCGCGCAAAGACGATTGTACCGGTCACAGTGCTCTCTTAGCGCGGCTTCTGCCGAAAGAAGCCCGGGAGCGGCTCTTAGCTCCGGAGAGCATCGTACCTTCATCTTTAGCGTCTTTTGTGGTCTACATCTTAGCAAAAAGCTTTTCCACTACGTCTGGTAAGGAAAACTTGCGCCAGCACAGAAAACATCTCCCATCGTGTTCTAACGTTGCACGGAGGTCTGCCAAGTGCTTGGCATGAAGAAAAGAAAAGTTGTCCAAAACAGCTTCCAATCGAATATTCATGTGATTGGAAAAGTCAGGAGAGTGGTAAGGTACTCTTTTCTATCAGTTGGCAAGCTGCGCACACAATCCCAGTGCAATACAGCATCCTTCTTCACCTTTCCGATGCTGCCGCTCTCTCCGGCTCCTGGAGCCGAAGAAGCGGCTTCTTCGCGCAAAGACGATTGTACCGGTCACAGTGCTCTCTTAGCGCGGCTTCTGCCGAAAGAAGCCCGGGAGCGGCTCTTAGCTCCGGAGAGCATCGTACCTTCGTCTTTAGCGTCTTTTGTGGTCTACATCTTAGCAGAAAGATTTTCCAATACGTCTGGCAAGGAGAAACTGTGCCAGCACAGAAAACATCTCCCATCGTGTTCTAAAGTTGCACGGAGGTCTGCCAAGTGCTTAGCATGAAGAAGAGAAAAGTTGTCCAAAACAGCTTCCAATGGAATATTCATGTGATTGGAAAAGTCAGGAGAGTGGTAAGGTACTGTTTTTCTATCAGTTGGCAAGCTGCGCACACAATCCCAATGTAATACAGCATCCTTCTTCACCTTTCCGAAGCTGCCGCTCACTCCGGCTCCCGGAGCCGAAGAAGCGGCTTCTTCGCGCAAAGACGATTGTACCGGTCACAGTGCTCTCTTAGCGCGGCTTCTGCCGAAAGAAGCCCGGGAGCGGCTCTTAGCTCCGGAGAGCATCGTACCTTCGTCTTTAGCGTCTTTTGTGGTCTACAATTTAGCAAAAAGCTTTTCCACTATGTCTGGCAAGGAGGAAGTGTGCCAGCACAGAAAATATCTCCCATCTTGTTCTAACGTTGCACGGAGGTCTGCCAAGTGCTTGGCATGAAGAAAAGAAAAGTTGTCCAAAAGAGCTTCCAATCGAATATTCATGTGATTGGAAAATTCAGGAGAGTGGTAAGGTACTGTTTTCTATCAGTTGGCAAGCTGCTCCCCGGCTCCTGCAGCCGAAGAAGCGTCTTGTTTGCTCAAAGACGATTGTATCGGTCACCGTGCTCTCTTAGCGCGGCTTCTGCCGAAAGAAGCCCGGGAGCGGCTCTTAGCTCCGGAGAGCATCGTACCTTCGTCTTTAGCGTCTTTTGTGGTCTACATCTTAGCAAAAAGCTTTTCCACTATGTCTGGCAAGGAAAACCTGCGCCAACACAGAAAACATCTCCCATCGTGTTCTAACGTTGCATGGAGGTCTGCCAAGTGCTTGGCATGAAGAAAAGAAAAGTTGTCCAAAACAGCTTCCAATGGAATATTCATGTGATTGGAAAAGTCAGGAGAGTGGTAAGGTACTGTTTTCTATCTGTTGGCAAGCTGCGCACACAATCCCATTGCAATACAGCATCCTTCTTCACCTTTCCGATGCTGCCGCTCTCTCCGGCTCCTGGAGCCGAAGAAGCGGCTTCTTCGCGCAAAGACGATTGTACCGGTCACAGTGCTCTCTTACCGCGGCTTCTGCCGAAAGAAGCCCGGGAGCGGCTCTTAGCTCCGGAGAGCATCGTACCTTCGTCTTTAGCGTCTTTTGTGGTCTACATCTTAGCAGAAAGCTTTTCCACTATGTCTGGCAAGCAAAACCTGCGCCAGCACAGAAAACATCTCCCATCGTGTTCTGGTTGTTGCACGGAGGTCTGCCAAGTGTTTGACAAGAAGATAAGAAAAGTTGTCCAAAACAGCTTCCAATCGAATATTCATGTGATTGGAAAAGTCAGGAGAGTGGTAAGGTACTGTTTTCTATCAGTTGGCAAGCTGCGCACACAATCCCAATGTAATACAGCATCCTTCTTCACCTTTCCGAAGCTGCCGCTCTCTCCGGCTCCCGGAGCCAAGATGCGGCTTCTTCGCGCAAAGACGATTGTACCGGTCACAGTGCTCTCTTAGCGCGGCTTCTGCCGAAAGAAGCCCGGGAGCGGCTCTTAGCTCCGGAGAGCATCGTACCTTCATCTTTAGCGTCTTTTGTGGTCTACATCTTAGCAAAAAGCTTTTCCACTACGTCTGGTAAGGAAAACTTGCGCCAGCACAGAAAACATCTCCCATCGTGTTCTAACGTTGCACGGAGGTCTGCCAAGTGCTTGGCATGAAGAAAAGAAAAGTTGTCCAAAAGAGCTTCCAATCGAATATTCATGTGATTGGAAAAGTCAGGAGAGTGGTAAGGTACTGTTTTCTATCAGTTGGCAAGCTGCGCACACAATCCCAATGTTGTACAGCATCCTCCTTCACCTTTCCGAAGCTGCCGCTCTCTCCGGCTCCTGGAGCCGAAGAAGCGGCTTCTTCGCGCAAAGACGATTGTACCGGTCACAGTGCTCTCTTAGCGCGGCTTCTGCCGAAAGAAGCCCGGGAGCGGCTCTTAGCTCCGGAGAGCATCGTACCTTCGTCTTTAGCGTCTTTTGTGGTCTACATCTTAGCAGAAAGCTTTTCCACTATGTCTGGCATGGAAAACCTGCGCCAGCACAGAAAACATCTCCCATCGTGTTCTGGACGTTGCACGGAGGTCTGCCAAGTGTTTGACAAGAAGAGAAGAAAAGCTGTCCAAAAGAGCTTCCAATCGAATATTCATGTGATTGGAAAAGTCAGGAGAGTGGTAAGGTACTGTTTTCTATCAGTTGGCAAGCTGCGCACACAATCCCAATGTAATACAGCATCCTTCTTCACCTTTCTGAAGCTGCCGCTCTCTCCGGCTCCTGGAGCCGAAGAAGCGGCTTCTTCGCGCAAAGACGATTGTACCGGTCACAGTGCTCTCTTAGCGCGGCTTCTGCCGAAAGAAGCCCGGGAGCGGCTCTTAGCTCCGGAGAGCATCGTACCTTCGTCTTTAGCGTCTTTTGTGGTCTACATCTTAGCAAAAAGCTTTTCCAATACGTCTGGCAAGGAGAAACTGTGCCAGCACAGAAAACATCTCCCATCGTGTTCTAAAGTTGCACGGAGGTCTGCCAAGTGCTTAGCATGAAGAAGAGAAAAGTTGTCCAAAACAGCTTCCAATGGAATATTCATGTGATTGGAAAAGTCAGGAGAGTGGTAAGGTACTGTTTTTCTATCAGTTGGCAAGCTGCGCACACAATCCCAATGTAATACAGCATCCTTCTTCACCTTTCCGAAGCTGCCGCTCACTCCGGCTCCCGGAGCCGAAGAAGCGGCTTCTTCGCGCAAAGACGATTGTACCGGTCACAGTGCTCTCTTAGCGCGGCTTCTGCCGAAAGAAGCCCGGGAGCGGCTCTTAGCTCCGGAGAGCATCGTACCTTCGTCTTTAGCGTCTTTTGTGGTCTACAATTTAGCAAAAAGCTTTTCCACTATGTCTGGCAAGGAGGAAGTGTGCCAGCACAGAAAATATCTCCCATCTTGTTCTAACGTTGCACGGAGGTCTGCCAAGTGCTTGGCATGAAGAAAAGAAAAGTTGTCCAAAAGAGCTTCCAATCGAATATTCATGTGATTGGAAAATTCAGGAGAGTGGTAAGGTACTGTTTTCTATCAGTTGGCAAGCTGCTCCCCGGCTCCTGCAGCCGAAGAAGCGTCTTGTTTGCTCAAAGACGATTGTATCGGTCACCGTGCTCTCTTAGCGCGGCTTCTGCCGAAAGAAGCCCGGGAGCGGCTCTTAGCTCCGGAGAGCATCGTACCTTCGTCTTTAGCGTCTTTTGTGGTCTACATCTTAGCAAAAAGCTTTTCCACTATGTCTGGCAAGGAAAACCTGCGCCAACACAGAAAACATCTCCCATCGTGTTCTAACGTTGCATGGAGGTCTGCCAAGTGCTTGGCATGAAGAAAAGAAAAGTTGTCCAAAACAGCTTCCAATGGAATATTCATGTGATTGGAAAAGTCAGGAGAGTGGTAAGGTACTGTTTTCTATCTGTTGGCAAGCTGCGCACACAATCCCATTGCAATACAGCATCCTTCTTCACCTTTCCGATGCTGCCGCTCTCTCCGGCTCCTGGAGCCGAAGAAGCGGCTTCTTCGCGCAAAGACGATTGTACCGGTCACAGTGCTCTCTTAGCGCGGCTTCTGCCGAAAGAAGCCCGGGAGCGGCTCTTAGCTCCGGAGAGCATCGTACCTTCGTCTTTAGCGTCTTTTGTGGTCTACATCTTAGCAGAAAGCTTTTCCACTATGTCTGGCAAGCAAAACCTGCGCCAGCACAGAAAACATCTCCCATCGTGTTCTGGTTGTTGCACGGAGGTCTGCCAAGTGTTTGACAAGAAGATAAGAAAAGTTGTCCAAAACAGCTTCCAATCGAATATTCATGTGATTGGAAAAGTCAGGAGAGTGGTAAGGTACTGTTTTCTATCAGTTGGCAAGCTGCGCACACAATCCCAATGTAATACAGCATCCTTCTTCACCTTTCCGAAGCTGCCGCTCTCTCCGGCTCCCGGAGCCAAGATGCGGCTTCTTCGCGCAAAGACGATTGTACCGGTCACAGTGCTCTCTTAGCGCGGCTTCTGCCGAAAGAAGCCCGGGAGCGGCTCTTAGCTCCGGAGAGCATCGTACCTTCATCTTTAGCGTCTTTTGTGGTCTACATCTTAGCAAAAAGCTTTTCCACTACGTCTGGTAAGGAAAACTTGCGCCAGCACAGAAAACATCTCCCATCGTGTTCTAACGTTGCACGGAGGTCTGCCAAGTGCTTGGCATGAAGAAAAGAAAAGTTGTCCAAAACAGCTTCCAATCGAATATTCATGTGATTGGAAAAGTCAGGAGAGTGGTAAGGTACTCTTTTCTATCAGTTGGCAAGCTGCGCACACAATCCCAGTGCAATACAGCATCCTTCTTCACCTTTCCGATGCTGCCGCTCTCTCCGGCTCCTGGAGCCGAAGAAGCGGCTTCTTCGCGCAAAGACGATTGTACCGGTCACAGTGCTCTCTTAGCGCGGCTTCTGCCGAAAGAAGCCCGGGAGCGGCTCTTAGCTCCGGAGAGCATCGTACCTTCGTCTTTAGCGTCTTTTGTGGTCTACATCTTAGCAGAAAGCTTTTCCACTATGTCTGGCAAGGAGAAAGTGTGCCAGCACAGAAAACATCTCCCATCGTGTTCTAACGTTGCATGGAGGTTTGCCAAGTGCTTGGCATGAAGAAAAGAAAAGCTGTCCAAAAGAGCTTCCAATCGAATATTCATGTGATTGGAAAAGTCAGGAGAGTGGTAAGGTACTGTTTTCGATCAGTTGGCAAGCTGCGCACACAATCCCAATGTAATACAGAGCATTGTACTTTTGTCTTTAGCGTCTTTTGTGGTCTACATCTTAGCAAAAAGCTTTTCCACTACATCTGGCATGGAGAAACTCTGCCAGCACAGAAAACATCTCCCATTGTGTTCTAACTTTACACGGAGGTCTGCCAAGTGCTTGGCATGAAGAAAAGAAAAGTTGTCCAAAACAGCTTCCAATGGAATATTCATGTGATTGGAAAAGTCAGGAGAGTGGTAAGGTACTGTTTTCTATCAGTTGGCAAGCTGCGCACACAATCCCAATGTAATACGGCATCCTTCTTCACCTTACCAATGCTGCCACTCTCTCCGGCTCCTGGAGCCGAAGAAGCGGCTTCTTCGCGCAAAGACGATTGTACCGGTCACAGTGCTCTCTTAGCGCGGCTTCTGCCGAAAGAAGCCCGGGAGTGGCTCTTAGCTCCGGAGAGCATCGTACCTTCGTCTTTAGCGTCTTTTGTGGTCTACATCTTAGCAGAAAGCTTTTCCACTATGTCTGGCAAGGAGAAACTGTGCCAGCACAGAAAACATCTCCCATCGTGTTCTGGACGTTGCACAGAGGTCTGCAAGTGTTTGGCATGAAGAAAAGAAAAGATGTCCAAAAGAGCTTCCAATCGAATATTCATGTGATTGGAAAAGTCAGGAGAGTGGTAAGGTACTGTTTTCTATCAGTTGGCAAGCTGCGCACACAATCCCAATGTTGTACAGCATCCCCCTTCACCTTTCCGAAGCTGCCGCTCTCTCCGGCTCCTGGAGCCGAAGAAGCGGCTTCTTCGCGCAAAGACGATTGTACCGGTCACAGTGCTCTCTTAGCGCGGCTTCTGCCGAAAGAAGCCCGGGAGCGGCTCTTAGCTCCGGAGAGCATCGTACCTTCGTCTTTAGCGTCTTTTGTGGTCTACATCTTAGCAGAAAGCTTTTCCACTATGTCTGGCATGGAAAACCTGCGCCAGCACAGAAAACATCTCCCATCATGTTCTGGACGTTGCACGGAGGTCTGCCAAGTGTTTGATAAGAAGAGAAGAAAAGCTGTCCAAAAGAGCTTCCAATCGAATATTCATGTGATTGGAAAAGTCAGGAGAGTGGTAAGGTACTGTTTTCTATCAGTTGGCAAGCTGCGCACACAATCCCAATGTAATACAGCATCCTTCTTCACCTTTCTGAAGCTGCCGCTCTCTCCGGCTCCTGGAGCCGAAGAAGCGGCTTCTTCGCGCAAAGACGATTGTACCGGTCACAGTGCTCTCTTAGCGCGGCTTCTGCCGAAAGAAGCCCGGGAGCGGCTCTTAGCTCCGGAGAGCATCGTACCTTCGTCTTTAGCGTCTTTTGTGGTCTACATCTTAGCAAAAAGCTTTTCCAATACGTCTGGCAAGGAGAAACTGTGCCAGCACAGAAAACATCTCCCATCGTGTTCTGGACATTGCACGGAGGTCTGCCAAGTGCTTAGCATGAAGAAGAGAAAAGTTGTCCAAAACAGCTTCCAATGGAATATTCATGTGATTGGAAAAGTCAGGAGAGTGGTAAGGTACTGTTTTTCCATCAGTTGGCAAGCTGCGCACACAATCCCAATGTAATACAGCATCCTTCTTCACCTTTCCGATGCTGCCGCTCTCTCCGGCTCCTGGAGCCGAAGAAGCGGCTTCTTCGCGCAAAGACGATTGTACCGGTCACAGGGCTCTCTTAGCGCGGCTTCTGCCGAAAGAAGCCCGGGAGCGGCTCTTAGCTCCGGAGAGCATCGTACCTTCGTCTTTAGCGTCTTTTGTGGTCTACATCTTAGCAGAAAGCTTTTCCACTATGTCTGGCAAGCAAAACCTGCGCCAGCACAGAAAACATCTCCCATCGTGTTCTGGTTGTTGCACGGAGGTCTGCCAAGTGTTTGAGAAGAAGAGAAGAAAAGTTGTCCAAAAGAGCTTCCAATCGAATATTCATGTGATTGGAAAAGTCAGGAGAGTGGTAAGGTACTGTTTTCTATCAGTTGGCAAGCTGCGCACACAATCCCAATGTAATACAGCATCCTTCTTCACCTTTCCGAAGCTGCCGCTCACTCCGGCTCCCGGAGCCGAAGAAGCGGCTTCTTCGCGCAAAGACGATTGTACCGCTCACAGTGCTCTCTTAGCGCGGCTTCTGCCGAAAGAAGCCCGGGAGCGGCTCTTAGCTCCGGAGAGCATCGTACCTTCGTCTTTAGCGTCTTTTGTGGTCTACATCTTAGCAAAAAGCTTTTCCACTATGTCTGGCAAGGAGGAAGTGTGCCAGCACAGAAAATATCTCCCATCTTGTTCTAACGTTGCACGGAGGTCTGCCAAGTGCTTGGCATGAAGAAAAGAAAAGTTGTCCAAAAGAGCTTCCAATCGAATATTCATGTGATTGGAAAATTCAGGAGAGTGGTAAGGTACTGTTTTCTATCAGTTGGCAAGCTGCTCCCCGGCTCCTGCAGCCGAAGAAGCGTCTTGTTTGCTCAAAGACGTTTGTACCGGTCACCGTGCTCTCTTAGCGCGGCTTCTGCCGAAAGAAGCCCGGGAGCGGCTCTTAGCTCCGGAGAGCATCGTACCTTCGTCTTTAGCGTCTTTTGTGGTCTACATCTTAGCAAAAAGCTTTTCCACTATGTCTGGCAAGGAAAACCTGCGCCAACACAGAAAACATCTCCCATCGTGTTCTAACGTTGCATGGAGGTCTGCCAAGTGCTTGGCATGAAGAAAAGAAAAGTTGTCCAAAACAGCTTCCAATGGAATATTCATGTGATTGGAAAAGTCAGGAGAGTGGTAAGGTACTGTTTTCTATCTGTTGGCAAGCTGCGCACACAATCCCAGTGCAATACAGCATCCTTCTTCACCTTTCCGATGCTGCCGCTCTCTCCGGCTCCTGGAGCCGAAGAAGCGGCTTCTTCGCGCAAAGACGATTGTACCAGTCACAGTGCTCTCTTACCGCGGCTTCTGCCGAAAGAAGCCCGGGAGCGGCTCTTAGCTCCGGAGAGCATCGTCCCTTCGTCTTTAGCGTCTTTTGTGGTCTACATCTTAGCAGAAAGCTTTTCCACTATGTCTGGCAAGGAGAAAGTGTGCCAACACAGAAAACATCTCCCATCGTGTTCTAACTTTGCACGGAGGTCTGCCAAGTGCTTGGCATGAAGAAAAGGAAAGTTGTCCAAAACAGCTTCCAATGGAATATTCATGTGATTGGAAAAGTCAGGAGAGTGGTAAGGTACTGTTTTCTATCAGTTGGCAAGCTGCGCACACAATCCCAATGTAATACAGCATCCTTCTTCACCTTTCCGATGCTGCCGCTCTCTCCGGCTCCTGGAGCCGAAGAAGCGGCTTCTTCGCGCAAAGACGATTGTACCGGTCACAGTGCTCTCTTAGCGCGGCTTCTGCCGAAAGAAGCCCGGGAGCGGCTCTTAGCTCCGGAGAGCATCGTACCTTCGTCTTTAGCGTCTTTTGTGGTCTACATCTTAGCAGAAAGCTTTTCCACTATGTCTGGCAAGGAAAACCTGCGCCAGCACAGAAAACATCTCCCATCGTGATCTAACGTTGCACGGAGGTCTGCAAGTGTTTGGCATGAAGAAAAGAAAAGCTGTCCAAAACAGCTTCCAATCGAATATTCATGTGATTGGAAAAGTCAGGAGAGTGGTAAGGTACTGTTTTCTATCAGTTGGCAAGCTGCGCACACAATCCCAGTGCAATACAGCATCCTTCTCCACCTTTCCGATGCTGCCGCTCTCTCCGCCTCCTGGAGCCGACGAACCGGCTTCTTCGCGCAAAGACGATTGTACCGGTCACAGTGCTCTCTTAGCGCGGCTTCTGCCGAAAGAAGCCCGGGAGCGGTTCTTAACTCCGGAGAGCATCGTACCTTCGTCTTTAGCGTCTTTTGTGGTCTACATCTTAGCAAAAGGCTTTTCCACTACGTTTGGCAAGGAGAAAGTGTGCCAGCACAGAAAACATCTCCCATCGTGTTCTAACGTTGCACGGAGGTCTACCAAGTGCTTGGCATGAAGAAAAGAAAAGTTGCCCAAAACAGCTTCCAATCGAATATTCATGTGATTGGAAAAGTCAGGAGAGTGGTAAGGTACTGTTTTCTATCAGTTGGCAAGCTGTGCACACAATCCTAGTGTAATACAGCATCCTTCTTCACCTTTCCGATGCTGCCGCTCTCTCCGGCTCCTGGAGCCGAAAAAGCGGCTTCTTCGCGCAAAGACGATTGTACCGGTCACAGTGCTCTCTTAGCGCGGCTTCTGCCGAAAGAAGCCCGGGAGCGGCTCTTAGCTCCGGAGAGCATCGTACCTTCGTCTTTAGCGTCTTTTGTGGTCTACATCTTAGCAAAAAGCTTTTCCACTACATCGGGCAAGGAGAAAGTGTGCCAGCACAGAAAACATCTCCCATCGTGTTCTGGACGTTGCACGGAGGTCTGCCAAGTGTTTGACAAGAAGATAAGAAAAGTTGTCCAAAACAGCTTCCAATCGAATATTCATGTGATTGGAAAAGTCAGGAGAGTGGTAAGGTACTGTTTTCTATCAGTTGGCAAGCTGCGCACACAATCCCAATGTAATACAGCATCCTTCTTCACCTTTCCGAAGCTGCCGCTCTCTCCGGCTCCCGGAGCCAAGAAGCGGCTTCTTCGCGCAAAGACGATTGTACCGGTCACAGTGCTCTCTTAGCGCGGCTTCTGCCGAAAGAAGCCCGGGAGCGGCTCTTAGCTCCGGAGAGCATCGTACCTTCATCTTTAGCGTCTTTTGTGGTCTACATCTTAGCAAAAAGCTTTTCCACTACGTCTGGTAAGGAAAACTTGCGCCAGCACAGAAAACATCTCCCATCGTGTTCTAACGTTGCACGGAGGTCTGCCAAGTGCTTGGCATGAAGAAAAGAAAAGTTGTCCAAAACAGCTTCCAATCGAATATTCATGTGATTGGAAAAGTCAGGAGAGTGGTAAGGTACTGTTTTCTATCTGTTGGCAAGCTGCGCACACAATCCCAGTGCAATACAGCATCCTTCTTCACCTTTCGGATGCTGCCGCTCTCTCCGGCTCCTGGAGCCGAAGAAGCGGCTTCTTCGCGCAAAGACGATTGTACCGGTCACAGTGCTCTCTTAGCGCGGCTTCTGCCGAAAGAAGCCCGGGAGCGGCTCTTAGCTCCGGAGAGCATCGTACCTTCGTCTTTAGCGTCTTTTGTGGTCTACATCTTAGCAGAAAGATTTTCCACTATGTCTGGCAAGGAGAAACTGTGCCAACACAGAAAACATCTCCCATCGTGTTCTAACGTTGCACGGAGGTCTGCCAAGTGCTTGGCATGAAGAAAAGAAAAGTTGTCCAAAACAGCTTCCAATCGAATATTCATGTGATTGGAAAAGTCAGGAGAGTAGTAAGGTACTGTTTTCTATCAGTTGGCAAGCTGCGCACACAATCCCAGTGTAATACAGCATCCTTCTTCACCTTTCCGAAGCTGCCGCTCTCTCCGGCTCCCGGAGCCGAAGAAGCGGCTTCTTCGCGCAAAGACGATTGTACCAGTCACAGTGCTCTCTTAGGGCGGCTTCTGCCGAAAGAAGCCCGGGAGCGGCTCTTAGCTCCGGAGAGCATCGTACCTTCGTCTTTAGCGTCTTTTGTGGTCTACATCTTAGCAGAAAGCTTTTCCACTATGTCTGGCAAGAAAACCTGCGCCAGCACAGAATACATCTCCCATCGTGTTCTGGACGTTGCACGGAGGTCTGCAAGTGTTTGGCATGAAGAAAAGAAAAGCTGTCCAAAAGAGCTTCCAATCGAATATTCATGTGATTGGAAAAGTCAGGAGAGTGGTAAGGTACTGTTTTCGATCAGTTGGCAAGCTGCGCACACAATCCCAATGTAATACAGAGCATTGTACTTTTGTCTTTAGCGTCTTTTGTGGTCTACATCTTAGCAAAAAGCTTTTCCACTACATCTGGCAAGGAGAAACTCTGCCAGCACAGAAAACATCTCCCATTGTGTTCTAACTTTACACGGAGGTCTGCCAAGTGCTTGGCATGAAGAAAAGAATAGTTGTCCAAAACAGCTTCCAATGGAATATTCATGTGATTGGAAAAGTCAGGAGAGTGGTAAGGTACTGTTTTCTATCAGTTGGCAAGCTGCGCACACAATCCCAATGTAATACGGCATCCTTCTTCACCTTACCAATGCTGCCACTCTCTCCGGCTCCTGGAGCCGAAGAAGCGGCTTCTTCGCGCAAAGACGATTGTACCGGTCACAGTGCTCTCTTAGCGCGGCTTCTGCCGAAAGAAGCCCGGGAGTGGCTCTTAGCTCCGGAGAGCATCGTACCTTCGTCTTTAGCGTCTTTTGTGGTCTACATCTTAGCAGAAAGCTTTTCCACTATGTCTGGCAAGGAGAAACTGTGCCAGCACAGAAAACATCTCCCATCGTGTTCTGGACGTTGCACAGAGGTCTGCAAGTGTTTGGCATGAAGAAAAGAAAAGATGTCCAAAAGAGCTTCCAATCGAATATTCATGTGATTGGAAAAGTCAGGAGAGTGGTAAGGTACTGTTTTCTATCAGTTGGCAAGCTGCGCACACAATCCCAATGTTGTACAGCATCCTCCTTCACCTTTCCGAAGCTGCCGCTCTCTCCGGCTCCTGGAGCCGAAGAAGCGGCTTCTTCGCGCAAAGACGATTGTACCGGTCACAGTGCTCTCTTAGCGCGGCTTCTGCCGAAAGAAGCCCGGGAGCGGCTCTTAGCTCCGGAGAGCATCGTACCTTCGTCTTTAGCGTCTTTTGTGGTCTACATCTTAGCAGAAAGCTTTTCCACTATGTCTGGCATGGAAAACCTGCGCCAGCACAGAAAACATCTCCCATCGTGTTCTGGACGTTGCACGGAGGTCTGCCAAGTGTTTGATAAGAAGAGAAGAAAAGCTGTCCAAAAGAGCTTCCAATCGAATATTCATGTGATTGGAAAAGTCAGGAGAGTGGTAAGGTACTGTTTTCTATCAGTTGGCAAGCTGCGCACACAATCCCAATGTAATACAGCATCCTTCTTCACCTTTCTGAAGCTGCCGCTCTCTCCGGCTCCTGGAGCCGAAGAAGCGGCTTCTTCGCGCAAAGACGATTGTACCGGTCACAGTGCTCTCTTAGCGCGGCTTCTGCCGAAAGAAGCCCGGGAGCGGCTCTTAGCTCCGGAGAGCATCGTACCTTCGTCTTTAGCGTCTTTTGTGGTCTACATCTTAGCAAAAAGCTTTTCCAATACGTCTGGCAAGGAGAAACTGTGCCAGCACAGAAAACATCTCCCATCGTGTTCTAAAGTTGCACGGAGGTCTGCCAAGTGCTTAGCATGAAGAAGAGAAAAGTTGTCCAAAACAGCTTCCAATGGAATATTCATGTGATTGGAAAAGTCAGGAGAGTGGTAAGGTACTGTTTTTCTATCAGTTGGCAAGCTGCGCACACAATCCCAATGTAATACAGCATCCTTCTTCACCTTTCCGATGCTGCCGCTCTCTCCGGCTCCTGGAGCCGAAGAAGCGGCTTCTTCGCGCAAAGACTATTGTCCCGGTCACAGGGCTCTCTTAGCGCGGCTTCTGCCGAAAGAAGCCCGGGAGCGGCTCTTAGCTCCGGAGAGCATCGTACCTTCGTCTTTAGCGTCTTTTGTGGTCTACATCTTAGCAGAAAGCTTTTCCACTATGTCTGGCAAGCAAAACCTGCGCCAGCACAGAAAACATCTCCCATCGTGTTCTGGTTGTTGCACGGAGGTCTGCCAAGTGTTTGAGAAGAAGAGAAGAAAAGTTGTCCAAAAGAGCTTCCAATCGAATATTCATGTGATTGGAAAAGTCAGGAGAGTGGTAAGGTACTGTTTTCTATCAGTTGGCAAGCTGCGCACACAATCCCAATGTAATACAGCATCCTTCTTCACCTTTCCGAAGCTGCCGCTCACTCCGGCTCCCGGAGCCGAAGAAGCAGCTTCTTCGCGCAAAGACGATTGTACCGCTCACAGTGCTCTCTTAGCGCGGCTTCTGCCGAAAGAAGCCCGGGAGCGGCTCTTAGCTCCGGAGAGCATCGTACCTTCGTCTTTAGCGTCTTTTGTGGTCTACATCTTAGCAAAAAGCTTTTCCACTATGTCTGGCAAGGAGGAAGTGTGCCAGCACAGAAAATATCTCCCATCTTGTTCTAACGTTGCACGGAGGTCTGCCAAGTGCTTGGCATGAAGAAAAGAAAAGTTGTCCAAAAGAGCTTCCAATCGAATATTCATGTGATTGGAAAATTCAGGAGAGTGGTAAGGTACTGTTTTCTATCAGTTGGCAAGCTGCTCCCCGGCTCCTGCAGCCGAAGAAGCGTCTTGTTTGCTCAAAGACGTTTGTACCGGTCACCGTGCTCTCTTAGCGCGGCTTCTGCCGAAAGAAGCCCGGGAGCGGCTCTTAGCTCCGGAGAGCATCGTACCTTCGTCTTTAGCGTCTTTTGTGGTCTACATCTTAGCAAAAAGCTTTTCCACTATGTCTGGCAAGGAAAACCTGCGCCAACACAGAAAACATCTCCCATCGTGTTCTAACGTTGCATGGAGGTCTGCCAAGTGCTTGGCATGAAGAAAAGAAAAGTTGTCCAAAACAGCTTCCAATGGAATATTCATGTGATTGGAAAAGTCAGGAGAGTGGTAAGGTACTGTTTTCTATCAGTTGGCAAGCTGCGCACACAATCCCAGTGCAATACAGCATCCTTCTTCACCTTTCCGATGCTGCCGCTCTCTCCGGCTCCTGGAGCCGAAGAAGCGGCTTCTTCGCGCAAAGACGATTGTACCAGTCACAGTGCTCTCTTACCGCGGCTTCTGCCGAAAGAAGCCCGGGAGCGGCTCTTAGCTCCGGAGAGCATCGTACCTTCGTCTTTAGCGTCTTTTGTGGTCTACATCTTAGCAGAAAGCTTTTCCACTATGTCTGGCAAGGAGAAAGTGTGCCAACACAGAAAACATCTCCCATCGTGTTCTAACTTTGCACGGAGGTCTGCCAAGTGCTTGGCATGAAGAAAAGGAAAGTTGTCCAAAACAGCTTCCAATGGAATATTCATGTGATTGGAAAAGTCAGGAGAGTGGTAAGGTACTGTTTTCTATCAGTTGGCAAGCTGCGCACACAATCCCAATGTAATACAGCATCCTTCTTCACCTTTCCGATGCTGCCGCTCTCTCCGGCTCCTGGAGCCGAAGAAGCGGCTTCTTCGCGCAAAGACGATTGTACCGGTCACAGTGCTCTCTTAGCGCGGCTTCTGCCGAAAGAAGCCCGGGAGCGGCTCTTAGCTCCGGAGAGCATCGTACCTTCGTCTTTAGCGTCTTTTGTGGTCTACATCTTAGCAGAAAGCTTTTCCACTATGTCTGGCAAGGAAAACCTGCGCCAGCACAGAAAACATCTCCCATCGTGATCTAACGTTGCACGGAGGTCTGCAAGTGTTTGGCATGAAGAAAAGAAAAGCTGTCCAAAACAGCTTCCAATCGAATATTCATGTGATTGGAAAAGTCAGGAGAGTGGTAAGGTACTGTTTTCTATCTGTTGGCAAGCTGCGCACACAATCCCAGTGCAATACAGCATCCTTCTCCACCTTTCCGATGCTGCCGCTCTCTCCGCCTCCTGGAGCCGACGAACCGGCTTCTTCGCGCAAAGACGATTGTACCGGTCACAGTGCTCTCTTAGCGCGGCTTCTGCCGAAAGAAGCCCGGGAGCGGTTCTTAACTCCGGAGAGCATCGTACCTTCGTCTTTAGCGTCTTTTGTGGTCTACATCTTAGCAAAAGGCTTTTCCACTACGTTTGGCAAGGAGAAAGTGTGCCAGCACAGAAAACATCTCCCATCGTGTTCTAACGTTGCACGGAGGTCTACCAAGTGCTTGGCATGAAGAAAAGCAAAGTTGCCCAAAACAGCTTCCAATCGAATATTCATGTGATTGGAAAAGTCAGGAGAGTGGTAAGGTACTGTTTTCTATCAGTTGGCAAGCTGTGCACACAATCCTAGTGTAATACAGCATCCTTCTTCACCTTTCCGATGCTGCCGCTCTCTCCGGCTCCTGGAGCCGAAGAAGCGGCTTCTTCGCGCAAAGACGATTGTACCGGTCACAGTGCTCTCTTAGCGCGGCTTCTGCCGAAAGAAGCCCGGGAGCGGCTCTTAGCTCCGGAGAGCATCGTACCTTCGTCTTTAGCGTCTTTTGTGGTCTACATCTTAGCAAAAAGCTTTTCCACTACATCTGGCAAGGAGAAACTGTGCCAGCACAGAAAACATCTCCCATCGTGATCTAACGTTGCACGGAGGTCTGCAAGTGTTTGGAATGAAGAAAAGAAAAGCTGTCCAAAACAGCTTCCAATCGAATATTCATGTGATTGGAAAAGTCAGGAGAGTGGTAAGGTACTGTTTTCTATCAGTTGGCAAGCTGCGCACACAATCCCAGTGTAATACAGCATCCTTCTTCACCTTTCTGAAGCTGCCGCTCTCTCCGGCTCCTGGAGCCGAAGAAGCGGCTTCTTCGCGCAAAGACGATTGTACCGGTCACAGGGCTCTCTTAGCGCGGCTTCTGCCGAAAGAAGCCCGGGAGCGGCTCTTAGCTCCGGAGAGCATCGTACCTTCGTCTTTAGCGTCTTTTGTGGTCTACATCTTAGCAGAAAGCTTTTCCACTATGTCTGGCAAGGAAAACCTGCGCCAGCACAGAAAACATCTCCCATCGTGTTCTGGACGTTGCACGGAGGTCTGCCAAGTGTTTGACAAGAAGAGAAGAAAAGTTGTCCAAAACAGCTTCCAATCGAATATTCATGTGATTGGAAAAGTCAGGAGAGTGGTAAGGTACTGTTTTCTATCAGTTGGCAAGCTGCGCACACAATCCCAGTGCAATACAGCATCCTTCTTCACCTTTCCGATGCTGCCGCTGTCTCCGCCTCCTGGAGCCGACGAACCGGCTTCTTCGCGCAAAGACGATTGTACCGGTCACAGTGCTCTCTTAGCGCGGCTTCTGCCGAAAGAAGCCCGGGAGCGGCTCTTAGCTCCGGAGAGCATCGTACCTTCGTCTTTAGCGTCTTTTGTGGTCTACATCTTAGCAAAAAGCTTTCCCACTATGTCTGGCAAGGAAAACATGCGCCAGCACAGAAAACATCTCCCATCGTGTTCTAACGTTGCACGGAGGTCTGCAAGTGTTTGGCATGAAGAAAAGAAAAGTTGTCCAAAACAGCTTCCAATCGAATATTCATGTGATTGGAAAAGTCAGGAGAGTGGTAAGGTACTGTTTTCTATCAGTTGGCAAGCTGCGCACACAATCCCAGTGCAATACAGCATACTTCTCCACCTTTCCGATGCTGCCGCTCTCTCCGGCTCCTGGAGCCGAAGAAGCGGCTTCTTCGCGCAAAGACGATTGTACCGGTCACAGGGCTCTCTTAGCGCGGCTTCTGCCGAAAGAAGCCCGGGAGCGGTTCTTAGCTCCGGAGAGCATCGTACCTTCGTCTTTAGCGTCTTTTGTGGTCTACATCTTAGCAGAAAGCTTTTCCACTACGTCTGGCAAGGAGAAAGTGTGCCAGCACAGAAAACATCTCCCATCGTGTTCTAACGTTGCACGGAGGTCTGCCAAGTGCTTGGCATGAAGAAAAGAAATGTTGTCCAAAACAGCTTCCAATGGAATATTCATGTGATTGGAAAAGTCAGGAGAGTGGTAAGGTACTGTTTTCTATCAGTTGGCAAGCTGCGCACACAATCCTAGTGAAATATATCATCCTTCTTCACGTTTCCGATGCTGCCGCTCTCTCCGGCTCCTGGAGCCGAAGAAGCGGCTTCTTCGCGCAAAGACGATTGTACCGGTCACAGTGCTCTCTTAGCGCGGCTTCTGCCGAAAGAAGCCCGGGAGCGGCTCTTAGCTCCGGAGAGCATCGTACCTTCGTCTTTAGCGTCTTTTGTGGTCTACATCTTAGCAAAAAGCTTTTCCACTACGTCTGGAGGGTGAAAGTGTGCCAACACAGAAAATATCTCCCATCGTGTTCTAACGTTGCATGGAGGTCTGCCAAGTGCTTGGCATGAAGAAAAGAAAAGTTGTCCAAAACAGCTTCCAATCGAATATTCATGTGATTGGAAAAGTCAGGAGAGTGGTAAGGTACTGTTTTCTATCAGTTGGCAAGCTGCGCACACAATCCCAATGTAATACAGCATCCTTCTTCACGTTTCCGAAGCTGCCACTCTCTCCGGCTCCTGGAGCCGAAGAAGCGGCTTCTTCGCGCAAAGACGATTGTACCGGTCACAGTGCTCTCTTAGCGCGGCTTCTGCCGAAAGAAGCCCGGGAGCGGCTCTTAGCTCCGGAGAGCATCGTACCTTCGTCTTTAGCGTCTTTTGTGGTCTACATCTTAACAGAAAGCTTTTCCACTATGTCTGGAAAGGAAAACCTGCGCCAGCACAGAAAACTTTTCCCATCGTGATGTGGACGTTGCACAGAGGTCTGCCAAGTGTTTGACAAGAAGAGAAGTTGTCCAAAACAGCTTCCAATCAAATATTCATGTGATTGGAAAAGTCAGGAGAGTGGTAAGGTACTGTTTTCTATCAGTTGGCAAGCTGCGCACACAATCCCAGTGTTGTACAGCATCCTTCTTCACCTTTCCGATGCTGCCGCTCTCTCCGGCTCCTGGAGCCGAAGAATCTGCTTCTTCGTGCAAAGACGATTGTACCGGTCACAGTGCTCTCTTAGCGCGGCTTCTGCCGAAAGAAGCCCGGGAGCGGCTCTTAGCTCCGGAGAGCATCGTACCTTCGTCTTTAGCGTCTTTTGTGGTCTACATCTTAGCAGAAAGCTTTTCCACTATGTCTGGCAAGGAAAACCTGCGCAAGCACAGGAAACATCTCCCATCGTGTTCTGGACGTTGCACGGAGGTCTGCCAAGTGTTTGAAAAGAAGAGAAGAAAAGTTGTCCAAAACAGCTTCCAATCGAATATTCATGTGATTGGAAAAGTCAGGAGAGTGGTAAGGTACTGTTTTCTATCAGTTGGCAAGCTGCGCACACAATCCCAATGTAATACAGCATCCTTCTTCACCTTCCCGATGCTGCCGCTTTCTCCGGCTCCTGGAGCCGAAGAAGCGGCTTCTTCGCGCAAAGACGATTGTACCGGTCACAGTGCTCTCTTAGCGCGGCTTCTGCCGAAAGAAGCCCGGGAGCGGCTCTTAGCTCCGGAGAGCATCGTACCTTTGTCTTTAGCGTCTTTTGTGGTCTACATCTTAGCAGAAAGCTTTCCCACTACGTCTGGCAAGGAGAAAGTGTGCCAACACAGAAAACATCTCCCATCGTGTTCTAACGTTGCACGGAGGTCTGCCAAGTTTTTGACAAGAAGAGAAGAAAAGTTGTCCAAAACAGCTTCCAATCGAATATTCATGTGATTGGAAAAGTCAGGAGAGTGGTAAGGTACTGTTTTCTATCAGTTGGCAAGCTGTGCACACAATCCTATTGTAATTCAGCATACGTGTTCACGTTTCCGATGCTGCCGCTCTCTCCGGCTCCTGGAGCCGAAGAAGCGGCTTCTTCGCGCAAAGACTATTGTCCCGGTCACAGGGCTCTCTTAGCGCGGCTTCTGCCGAAAGAAGCCCGGGAGCGGCTCTTAGCTCCGGAGAGCATCGTACCTTCGTCTTTAGCGTCTTTTGTGGTCTACATCTTAGCAGAAAGCTTTTCCACTATGTCTGGCAAGCAAAACCTGCGCCAGCACAGAAAACATCTCCCATCGTGTTCTGGTTGTTGCACGGAGGTCTGCCAAGTGTTTGAATAGAAGAGAAGAAAAGTTGTCCAAAAGAGCTTCCAATCGAATATTCATGTGATTGGAAAAGTCAGGAGAGTGGTAAGGTACTGTTTTCTATCAGTTGGCAAGCTGCGCACACAATCCCAATGTAATACAGCATCCTTCTTCACCTTTCCGAAGCTGCCGCTCACTCCGGCTCCCGGAGCCGAAGAAGCGGCTTCTTCGCGCAAAGACGATTGTACCGGTCACAGTGCTCTCTTAGCGCGGCTTCTGCCGAAAGAAGCCCGGGAGCGGCTCTTAGCTCCGGAGAGCATCGTACCTTCGTCTTTAGCGTCTTTTGTGGTCTACAATTTAGCAAAAAGCTTTCCACTATGTCTGGCAAGGAGGAAGTGTGCCAGCACAGAAAATATCTCCCATCTTGTTCTAACGTTGCACGGAGGTCTGCCAAGTGCTTGGCATGAAGAAAAGAAAAGTTGTCCAAAAGAGCTTCCAATCGAATATTCATGTGATTGGAAAATTCAGGAGAGTGGTAAGGTACTGTTTTCTATCAGTTGGCAAGCTGCTCCCCGGCTCCTGCAGCCGAAGAAGCGTCTTGTTTGCTCAAAGACGATTGTATCGGTCACCGTGCTCTCTTAGCGCGGCTTCTGCCGAAAGAAGCCCGGGAGCGGCTCTTAGCTCCGGAGAGCATCGTACCTTCGTCTTTAGCGTCTTTTGTGGTCTACATCTTAGCAGAAAGCTTTTCCACTATGTCTGGCAAGAAAACCTGCGCCAGCACAGAATACATCTCCCATCGTGTTCTGGACGTTGCACGGAGGTCTGCAAGTGTTTGGCATGAAGAAAAGAAAAGCTGTCCAAAAGAGCTTCCAATCGAATATTCATGTGATTGGAAAAGTCAGGAGAGTGGTAAGGTACTGTTTTCGATCAGTTGGCAAGCTGCGCACACAATCCCAATGTAATACAGAGCATTGTACTTTTGTCTTTAGCGTCTTTTGTGGTCTACATCTTAGCAAAAAGCTTTTCCACTACATCTGGCAAGGAGAAACTCTGCCAGCACAGAAAACATCTCCCATTGTGTTCTAACTTTACACGGAGGTCTGCCAAGTGCTTGGCATGAAGAAAAGAATAGTTGTCCAAAACAGCTTCCAATGGAATATTCATGTGATTGGAAAAGTCAGGAGAGCGGTAAGGTACTGTTTTCTATCAGTTGGCAAGCTGCGCACACAATCCCAATGTAATACGGCATCCTTCTTCACCTTACCAATGCTGCCACTCTCTCCGGCTCCTGGAGCCGAAGAAGCGGCTTCTTCGCGCAAAGACGATTGTACCGGTCACAGTGCTCTCTTAGCGCGGCTTCTGCCGAAAGAAGCCCGGGAGAGGCTCTTAGCTCCGGAGAGCATCGTACCTTCGTCTTTAGCGTCTTTTGTGGTCTACATCTTAGCAGAAAGCTTTTCCACTATGTCTGGCAAGGAGAAACTGTGCCAGCACAGAAAACATCTCCCATCGTGTTCAGGACGTTGCACAGAGGTCTGCAAGTGTTTGGCATGAAGAAAAGAAAAGATGTCCAAAAGAGCTTCCAATCGAATATTCATGTGATTGGAAAAGTCAGGAGAGTGGTAAGGTACTGTTTTCTATCAGTTGGCAAGCTGCGCACACAATCCCAATGTTGTACAGCATCCTCCTTCACCTTTCCGAAGCTGCCGCTCTCTCCGGCTCCTGGAGCCGAAGAAGCGGCTTCTTCGCGCAAAGACGATTGTACCGGTCACAGTGCTCTCTTAGCGCGGCTTCTGCCGAAAGAAGCCCGGGAGCGGCTCTTAGCTCCGGAGAGCATCGTACCTTCGTCTTTAGCGTCTTTTGTGGTCTACATCTTAGCAGAAAGCTTTTCCACTATGTCTGGCATGGAAAACCTGCGCCAGCACAGAAAACATCTCCCATCGTGTTCTGGACGTTGCACGGAGGTCTGCCAAGTGTTTGACAAGAAGAGAAGAAAAGCTGTCCAAAAGAGCTTCCAATCGAATATTCATGTGATTGGAAAAGTCAGGAGAGTGGTAAGGTACTGTTTTCTATCAGTTGGCAAGCTGCGCACACAATCCCAATGTAATACAGCATCCTTCTTCACCTTTCTGAAGCTGCCGCTCTCTCCGGCTCCTGGAGCCGAAGAAGCGGCTTCTTCGCGCAAAGACGATTGTACCGGTCACAGTGCTCTCTTAGCGCGGCTTCTGCCGAAAGAAGCCCGGGAGCGGCTCTTAGCTCCGGAGAGCATCGTACCTTCGTCTTTAGCGTCTTTTGTGGTCTACATCTTAGCAAAAAGCTTTTCCAATACGTCTGGCAAGGAGAAACTGTGCCAGCACAGAAAACATCTCCCATCGTGTTCTAAAGTTGCACGGAGGTCTGCCAAGTGCTTAGCATGAAGAAGAGAAAAGTTGTCCAAAACAGCTTCCAATGGAATATTCATGTGATTGGAAAAGTCAGGAGAGTGGTAAGGTACTGTTTTTCTATCAGTTGGCAAGCTGCGCACACAATCCCAATGTAATACAGCATCCTTCTTCACCTTTCCGAAGCTGCCGCTCACTCCGGCTCCCGGAGCCGAAGAAGCGGCTTCTTCGCGCAAAGACGATTGTACCGCTCACAGTGCTCTCTTAGCGCGGCTTCTGCCGAAAGAAGCCCGGGAGCGGCTCTTAGCTCCGGAGAGCATCGTACCTTCGTCTTTAGCGTCTTTTGTGGTCTACAATTTAGCAAAAAGCTTTTCCACTATGTCTGGCAAGGAGGAAGTGTGCCAGCACAGAAAATATCTCCCATGTTGTTCTAACGTTGCACGGAGGTCTGCCAAGTGCTTGGCATGAAGAAAAGAAAAGTTGTCCAAAAGAGCTTCCAATCGAATATTCATGTGATTGGAAAATTCAGGAGAGTGGTAAGGTACTGTTTTCTATCAGTTGGCAAGCTGCTCCCCGGCTCCTGCAGCCGAAGAAGCGTCTTGTTTGCTCAAAGACGATTGTATCGGTCACCGTGCTCTCTTAGCGCGGCTTCTGCCGAAAGAAGCCCGGGAGCGGCTCTTAGCTCCGGAGAGCATCGTACCTTCGTCTTTAGCGTCTTTTGTGGTCTACATCTTAGCAAAAAGCTTTTCCACTATGTCTGGCAAGGAAAACCTGCGCCAACACAGAAAACATCTCCCATCGTGTTCTAACGTTGCATGGAGGTCTGCCAAGTGCTTGGCATGAAGAAAAGAAAAGTTGTCCAAAACAGCTTCCAATGGAATATTCATGTGATTGGAAAAGTCAGGAGAGTGGTAAGGTACTGTTTTCTATCAGTTGGCAAGCTGCGCACACAATCCCAATGTAATACAGCATCCTTCTTCACCTTTCCGAAGCTGCCGCTCTCTCCGGCTCCCGGAGCCAAGAAGCGGCTTCTTCGCGCAAAGACGATTGTACCGGTCACAGTGCTCTCTTAGCGCGGCTTCTGCCGAAAGAAGCCCGGGAGCGGCTCTTAGCTCCGGAGAGCATCGTACCTTCATCTTTAGCGTCTTTTGTGGTCTACATCTTAGCAAAAAGCTTTTCCACTACGTCTGGTAAGGAAAACTTGCGCCAGCACAGAAAACATCTCCCATCGTGTTCTAACGTTGCACGGAGGTCTGACAAGTGCTTGGCATGAAGAAAAGAAAAGTTGTCCAAAACAGCTTCCAATCGAATATTCATGTGATTGGAAAAGTCAGGAGAGTGGTAAGGTACTCTTTTCTATCAGTTGGCAAGCTGCGCACACAATCCCAGTGCAATACAGCATCCTTCTTCACCTTTCCGATGCTGCCGCTCTCTCCGGCTCCTGGAGCCGAAGAAGCGGCTTCTTCGCGCAAAGACGATTGTACCGGTCACAGTGCTCTCTTAGCGCGGCTTCTGCCGAAAGAAGCCCGGGAGCGGCTCTTAGCTCCGGAGAGCATCGTACCTTCGTCTTTAGCGTCTTTTGTGGTCTACATCTTAGCAGAAAGATTTTCCACTATGTCTGGCAAGGAGAAACTGTGCCAGCACAGAAAACATCTCCCATCGTGTTCTAACGTTGCATGGAGGTTTGCCAAGTGCTTGGCATGAAGAAAAGAAAAGTTGTCCAAAAGAGTTTCCAATCGAATATTCATGTGATTGGAAAAGTCAGGAGAGTGGTAAGGTACTGTTTTCTATCAGTTGGCAAGCTGCGCACACAATCCCAGTGTAATACAGCATCCTTCTTCACCTTTCCGAAGCTGCCGCTCTCTCCGGCTCCCGGAGCCGAAGAAGCGGCTTCTTCGCGCAAAGACGATTGTACCAGTCACAGTGCTCTCTTAGGGCGGCTTCTGCCGAAAGAAGCCCGGGAGCGGCTCTTAGCTCCGGAGAGCATCGTACCTTCGTCTTTAGCGTCTTTTGTGGTCTACATCTTAGCAGAAAGCTTTTCCACTATGTCTGGCAAGAAAACCTGCGCCAGCACAGAATACATCTCCCATCGTGTTCTGGATGTTGCACGGAGGTCTGCAAGTGTTTGGCATGAAGAAAAGAAAAGCTGTCCAAAAGAGCTTCCAATCGAATATTCATGTGATTGGAAAAGTCAGGAGAGTGGTAAGGTACTGTTTTCGATCAGTTGGCAAGCTGCGCACACAATCCCAATGTAATACAGAGCATTGTACTTTTGTCTTTAGCGTCTTTTGTGGTCTACATCTTAGCAAAAAGCTTTTCCACTACATCTGGCATGGAGAAACTCTGCCAGCACAGAAAACATCTCCCATTGTGTTCTAACTTTACACGGAGGTCTGCCAAGTGCTTGGCATGAAGAAAAGAATAGTTGTCCAAAACAGCTTCCAATGGAATATTCATGTGATTGGAAAAGTCAGGAGAGTGGTAAGGTACTGTTTTCTATCAGTTGGCAAGCTGCGCACACAATCCCAATGTAATACGGCATCCTTCTTCACCTTACCAATGCTGCCACTCTCTCCGGCTCCTGGAGCCGAAGAAGCGGCTTCTTCGCGCAAAGACGATTGTACCGGTCACAGTGCTCTCTTAGCGCGGCTTCTGCCGAAAGAAGCCCGGGAGTGGCTCTTAGCTCCGGAGAGCATCGTACCTTCGTCTTTAGCGTCTTTTGTGGTCTACATCTTAGCAGAAAGCTTTTCCACTATGTCTGGCAAGGAGAAACTGTGCCAGCACAGAAAACATCTCCCATCGTGTTCTGGACGTTGCACAGAGGTCTGCAAGTGTTTGGCATGAAGAAAAGAAAAGATGTCCAAAAGAGCTTCCAATCGAATATTCATGTGATTGGAAAAGTCAGGAGAGTGGTAAGGTACTGTTTTCTATCAGTTGGCAAGCTGCGCACACAATCCCAATGTTGTACAGCATCCTCCTTCACCTTTCCGAAGCTGCCGCTCTCTCCGGCTCCTGGAGCCGAAGAAGCGGCTTCTTCGCGCAAAGACGATTGTACCGGTCACAGTGCTCTCTTAGCGCGGCTTCTGCCGAAAGAAGCCCGGGAGCGGCTCTTAGCTCCGGAGAGCATCGTACCTTCGTCTTTAGCGTCTTTTGTGGTCTACATCTTAGCAGAAAGCTTTTCCACTATGTCTGGCATGGAAAACCTGCGCCAGCACAGAAAACATCTCCCATCGTGTTCTGGACGTTGCACGGAGGTCTGCCAAGTGTTTGATAAGAAGAGAAGAAAAGCTGTCCAAAAGAGCTTCCAATCGAATATTCATGTGATTGGAAAAGTCAGGAGAGTGGTAAGGTACTGTTTTCTATCAGTTGGCAAGCTGCGCACACAATCCCAATGTAATACAGCATCCTTCTTCACCTTTCTGAAGCTGCCGCTCTCTCCGGCTCCTGGAGCCGAAGAAGCGGCTTCTTCGCGCAAAGACGATTGTACCGGTCACAGTGCTCTCTTAGCGCGGCTTCTGCCGAAAGAAGCCCGGGAGCGGCTCTTAGCTCCGGAGAGCATCGTACCTTCGTCTTTAGCGTCTTTTGTGGTCTACATCTTAGCAAAAAGCTTTTCCAATACGTCTGGCAAGGAGAAACTGTGCCAGCACAGAAAACATCTCCCATCGTGTTCTAAAGTTGCACGGAGGTCTGCCAAGTGCTTAGCATGAAGAAGAGAAAAGTTGTCCAAAACAGCTTCCAATGGAATATTCATGTGATTGGAAAAGTCAGGAGAGTGGTAAGGTACTGTTTTTCTATCAGTTGGCAAGCTGCGCACACAATCCCAATGTAATACAGCATCCTTCTTCACCTTTCCGATGCTGCCGCTCTCTCCGGCTCCTGGAGCCGAAGAAGCGGCTTCTTCGCGCAAAGACTATTGTCCCGGTCACAGGGCTCTCTTAGCGCGGCTTCTGCCGAAAGAAGCCCGGGAGCGGCTCTTAGCTCCGGAGAGCATCGTACCTTCGTCTTTAGCGTCTTTTGTGGTCTACATCTTAGCAGAAAGCTTTTCCACTATGTCTGGCAAGCAAAACCTGCGCCAGCACAGAAAACATCTCCCATCGTGTTCTGGTTGTTGCACGGAGGTCTGCCAAGTGTTTGAGAAGAAGAGAAGAAAAGTTGTCCAAAAGAGCTTCCAATCGAATATTTATGTGATTGGAAAAGTCAGGAGAGTGGTAAGGTACTGTTTTCTATCAGTTGGCAAGCTGCGCACACAATCCCAATGTAATACAGCATCCTTCTTCACCTTTCCGAAGCTGCCGCTCACTCCGGCTCCCGGAGCCGAAGAAGCGGCTTCTTCGCGCAAAGACGATTGTACCGCTCACAGTGCTCTCTTAGCGCGGCTTCTGCCGAAAGAAGCCCGGGAGCGGCTCTTAGCTCCGGAGAGCATCGTACCTTCGTCTTTAGCGTCTTTTGTGGTCTACATCTTAGCAAAAAGCTTTTCCACTATGTCTGGCAAGGAGGAAGTGTGCCAGCACAGAAAATATCTCCCATCTTGTTCTAACGTTGCACGGAGGTCTGCCAAGTGCTTGGCATGAAGAAAAGAAAAGTTGTCCAAAAGAGCTTCCAATCGAATATTCATGTGATTGGAAAATTCAGGAGAGTGGTAAGGTACTGTTTTCTATCAGTTGGCAAGCTGCTCCCCGGCTCCTGCAGCCGAAGAAGCGTCTTGTTTGCTCAAAGACGTTTGTACCGGTCACCGTGCTCTCTTAGCGCGGCTTCTGCCGAAAGAAGCCCGGGAGCGGCTCTTAGCTCCGGAGAGCATCGTACCTT